>NC_084624.1:46624425-46859425 GCF_033978795.1 Nerophis ophidion
TCACCCTATCTCTAAGGGAGAGACCTGGAAACTCATTTGGGCCGCTTGTACCCGTGATCTTATCCTTTCAGTCATGACCCAAAGCTCATGACCATAGGTGAGGATGGGAACGTAGATCGACCGGTAAATTGATAGCTTTGCCTTCCGGTTCAGCTCCTTCTTCACCACAATGGATCGGTACAACGTCCGCATTACTGAAGACGCCGCACAGATCCGCCTGTCGATCTCACGATCCACTCTTCCCCCACTCGTGAACAAGACTCCTAGGTACTTGAACTCCTCCACTTGGGGCAGGGTCTCCTCCCCAACCCGGAGATGGCACTCCACCCTTTTCCGGGCGAGAACCGATGTCGAATATTTTCAAAAACAATTTGAAATGTGGACTAGTCAGACCACAGAACACTTTTCCACTTTGCATCAGTCCATCTTAAATGAACTTAGGCCCAGAGAAGCCGGTGGTGTTTCTGGATGTTGTTGATAAATACGTTTCGCTTTGCATAGTAGAGCTTTAACTTGCCCTTACAGATGTAGCGACCAACTGTATTTAGTGACAGTGGTTTTATGAAGTGTTTCTGAGCCAATGTGGTGATATCCTTTAGAGATTGATGTGGGTTTTTGATACAGTGCCGTCTGAGGGATGGCAGGTCACGGTCATTCAATGTTGGTTTCCGGCCATGCCGCTTACGTGGAGTGATTTTTTTCAGATACTCTGAACCTTTTGATGATATTATGGAGCGTAGATGTTGAAATCCCTAAATGTCTTGCAATTGCACTTTGAGAAACGTTGTTCTTAAACTGTTTGACTATATGCTCACGCAGTTGTGGACAACTTTTTTTGTTTTGTTTTGTTTTGTTCTTTTTTCCCTTGGCCTCAGTCTGCACCCCCACTCCAGGCCCCAGGCAAAGACCGATTTTTTTTATTTTATTTTAATCTTCTATTCTTTTCACCCTCCCTTGTTTACCTGTATGTCATCTTTTTTGTAAGGGGCGCTGGAAGCCGGCAGACCCGTCAGCGATCCTGTTCTGTCTCCCTTTAATGTTTGTCTGATCTTGAATGGGATTGTGCTGAAAATTGTAATTTTCCTGAAGGAACTCTCCTGACGGAATAAATAAAGTACTATCTAATCTAATCTAATCTAATCTAATCTAAAGGGGTGTACCTCGCCCCATCCTTTCTTGTGAAAGACTGAGCATTTTTTTGGGAAGCTGTTTTTATACCCAATCATGGCACCCACCTGTTCCCAATTAGCCTGCACACCTGTGGGATGTTCCAAATAAGTATTTGATGAGCATTTCTCTACTTTATAAGTATTTATCGCCACCTTTCCCAACTTCTTTGTCACCTAAAGTTAATGATTATTTACAAAAAAAAATGTTAATCAGTTTGAACATCAAATATGTTGTCTTTGTAGCATATTCAACTGAATATGGGTTGAAAAGGATTTGCAAATCATTGTATTCTGTTTATATTTACATCTAACACAATTTCCCAACTCATATGGAAACGGGGTTTGTATTACTTTTTATGGGACGATTTCAAATCCGGCGACTAGGTCAACAAAGCTGCAGTTCTCCTGCCGTCCCTTTTTTCGATCCTCAATGTCCTCCACCTTTTTGACCATCCTCTGTTCGGAGCCAGCGGTGCATCAGCGGGAGCACCTTGAGCCAATGACCTCATCAGTGAACGCCACAAAGGAACAAGACCGACAGCTCTTTCATTATTGCGCCGCCATTGTGCCGAAGGGCCAAATCAATTATCAAAACACGATTAACAGCAAAGATAACAGCAATGTCCACGATTGTGTTAGAACTTTTTTTTTTTTTTTTTTCTCGAGGGACTCTTGACTGGTCCGGCATCATCTCCGTGCAATTTGCTCCCCCATCTCGAATCCCATCGCCTTTTGGAATTGGATTTTCCTGAGTCATTCACACAAAGAATAGACACAGATGCACACCGAAAAAAAAAAAAAAAAAGAATTCTATGTGAAATTGCCCGAAGAGTCGTGGGGTTCTAGATCTATGCGGGGCTCTATTAACCTCCCGACAGAAAAAAAAACGTCCTCATTACGACTCAACATGAGGTGAAAGCAGGTGCCGGACAAGACGTGAAGGTGTTAGTGCGCGCTTATTTCCATGGTTACCAAACCAATACACTTGCTGTGTTTTTTATCATCATTATCCATGCGTTTGTTACGCCTCGTCTCGATTACTGTAACGTATTATTTTCGGGTCTCCCCATGTCTAGCATGAAAAGATTACAGTTGTTACAAAATGCGGCTGCTAGACTTTTGACAAGAACAAGAAAGTTTGATCACATTACTCCTGTACTGTATATACCTTTATATACATATATACATACATATATACCTATACTGTATATACCTTTATATACATATATACATACATATATACCTATACTGTATATACCTTTATATACATATATACATACATATATACCTATACTGTATATACCTTTATATACATATATACCTATACTGTATATACCTTTATATACATATATACATACATATATGCCTATACTGGCTCACCAGCACTGGCTTCCTGTGCACTTAAGATGTGACTTTAAGGTTTTACTAATTACGTATAAAATACTACACGGTCTAGCTCCATCCTATCTTGCCGATTGTATTGTACCATATGTCCCGGCAAGAAATCTACCTTCAAAAGACTCCGGCTTATTAGTGATTCCCAAAGCCCAAAAAAAGTCTGCGGGCTATAGAGCTTTTTCATTTCGGGCTCCAGTACTCTGGAATGCCCTCCCGGTAACAGTTCGAGATGCCACCTCAGTAGAAGCATTTAAGTCTCACCTTAAAACTCATTTGTATACTCTAGCCTTTAAATAGACTCCCTTTTTAGACCAGTTGATCTGCCGTTTCTTTTCTTTTTCTTCTATGTCCCACTCTCCCTTGTGGAAGGGGTCCGGTCCGATCCGGTGGCCATGTACTGCTCGCCTGTGTATCGGCTGGGGACATCTCTGCGCTGCTGATCCGCCTCCGCTTGGGATGGTTTCCTGCTGGCTCCGCTGTGAACGGGACTCTCGCTGCTGTGTTGGATCCGCTTTGGACTGGACTCTCGCGACTGTGTTGGATCCATTATGGATTGAACTTTCACAGTATCATGTTAGACCCGCTCGACATCCATTGCTTTCCTCCTCTCCAAGGTTCTCATAGTCATCATTGTCACCGACGTCCCACTGGGTGTGAGTTTTCCTTGCCCTTATGTGGGCCTACCGAGGATGTCGTAGTGGTTTGTGCAGCCCTTTGAGACACTAGTGATTTAGGGGTATATAAGTAAACATTGATTGATTGATTGATCATCGTGAAGTAAGTGCAAAAACACAAAAAACTATTGTTGCCAGGCACATTCAGCACCGGAATTGAGTCAAGTAAGACCTTTTGTTGACATAAATGTAACATTAACCGTGGAAAAATAGACGACACGGAGGCAAGGACGTCGTTTAGCTTGCAGCGTGTTTATTAGTAAAGAACATGGGTGTCAAACTCTGGCCCGCGGGCCAAATCTGGCCCATGAAGCAACATCAATTTAGCATTAGAGCTGGCCCGCCGGTTTCAAACAGCATTCACCGCTAATACTCATACTTGCCAACCCTCCTAATTTTCCCGGTAGGCTCTCAAAGTTCAGTACCCCTCCCGAAAATCTCCCAGGGCAATTATCCTCCCGAATTTCTACCGATTTCCACCTGGACAACTATATTGGGGTCGTGCATTTAAGGCACTGCCTTTAGCGTTCTCTACAACCTGTCGTCACGTCCGCTTTTCCACAGGCTAATAATACATTTGAAAATAAAACAACAATAATGAATGAACCAAACATTCAAGCCTTGAAGTAGCAAAAGAAAATGCATGAATAAAATGTTAATTATTGGTCATTTTGCTGGAATGTAGTGCTGCAAGGGATTTCTGGGTATTTGTCCTGTTGTGTTTCGGTGCGGATGTTCACCCGAAATGTGTTTGTCATTCTTGTTCGGTGTGGGTTCACAGTGTGGCGCATATTTTCCTCCATACTAACTGCGTAATATTTGTGGCTTTTACACACACACACACAAACACACACATACACACACACACACACACACACACACACACACACACACACACACACACACACACACACACACACACACAGAAGTGAATCTAAGGTATACTTGGTCAACAGCCATGCAGGTCACACTGAGGGTGGCCGTATAAACAACTTGAGCACTGTTACAAATATGCGCCACACTGAGAACCCACACCAAACAAGAATGACAAACACATTTCGGGTGAACATCCGCACCGGAACACAACAGGACAAATACCCAGAACCCCTTGCAGCACTACGTTTTCCGGGAAACTTCCAGCAAAATGACCATTAAATTAACGTTTTGTTCATGCATTTTCTCTTGCTACTATCAAGGCTTGAATGTTTGGTTCATTCATTATTGTTATTTCATTTTCAAATGTATTATTATTCCGTGGAAAAAAAATGATATTTACCTCAGAAGATTGCAAATAGAAAAGTCTTCCGGGAAACTTCCAGCAAAATGACCAATAATTAACGTTTTATTCATGCATTTTCTCTTGCTACTATCAAGGCTTGAATGTTTGGTTCATTCATTATTGTTATTTTATTTTCAAATTTATTATTAGCCTGTGGGAAAAAAAAGATATTTACCTCAGAAGATGGCAAATAGAAAAAAAGGCATAACATTTTTGTTAAAATTTTGCCATTGATATTTTTTTTATTATTATTATTGTTACGCCGGTTCGATTCCCTCGAAGATGCGTCAAGTGAACACAGCAAAGGTAAGATATACACGATTTATTTAAATAACAAAAAGAGCTATATAACAAAAATGCTGGAGCTAGTAGAATAAAACAAACAAAGGACGCTAGCATAAAAGCTAGGATATACAACAATGAGAACTAAACTGGCACATAGGACACATTAAAGAGTAAAACAAAACATATAGCATGAGAGCTGGAATAAACAAATGGCTGAGCGTGAAAAGCTAGCGAGAATATACATACTATGCGTGAAAGCAAATTATGAACCCAGGCTGAACAAACAAAAGAGGACGGCTTATAAAGTGACGGTGATTATCTGTAGCAGGTGTGCGGGGCCGTGAGCAGCAGGTGAACTGATGAGTAACCATGGTGACCGACTTAAACAGGAAATAATAGGATCAGATGGAGAGTGAAAATAAAAATGGGAACAATAAACAATAATACGGATCTCAACAATTATTATTATTTGAAACTTGATTTTGCATGTCACTAAAGTTATTAAAGCCTTGCTTGTTCAATATTTAATGCAAAACTTGTTTGGGTCCCTATTAAAAGGTTCATTTGTTCAACCTTTGTTTCGTTTAAAATTTTGTCCCACTCTTTATTTGAGTTTGACGCCCCTGGTATAGAATAAAGTGTGTGATTAATCCTAATATATGTTGTGACTATGTGAAGTGGTTATATGTAGAACAGGGGTCAAACCTTTTTGAAACCAAGAGCTATTTCTTGGGTACTGATTAATTCGAAGGGCTACCAGTTTGATACACACTTAAATAAATTGCCAGAAATAGCCAATATGCTCAATTTACCTTTAATAAATATATATATCCGATCCGGTGGCCATGTACTGCTCGCCTGTGTATCGGCTGGGGACATCTCTGCGCTGCTGAGCCGCCTCCGCTTGGGATGGTTTCCTGCTGGCTCCGCTGTGAACGGGACTCTCGCTGCTGTGTTGGATCCGCTTTGGACTGGACTCTTGCGACTGTGTTGGATCCATTGTGGATTGAACTTTCACAGTATCATGTTAGACCCGCTCGACATCCATTGCTTTCCTCCTCTCCAAGGTTCTCATAGTCATCATTGTCACCGACGTCCCACTAGGTGTGAGTTTTCCTTGCCCTTATGTGGGCCTACCGAGGATGTCGTAGTGGTTTGTGCAGCCCTTTGAGACACTAGTGATTTAGGGCTATATAAGTAAACATTGATTGATATATATATATATATATATATATATATATATATATATATATATATATATATATATATATATATATGGGTATTTCTTGTCATTCCGTCGTACATTTTTCTTTCCTTTTACGGAAGGTTTTTTGTAGGGAATAAATGATGAAAAAGACACTTAGTTGAATGGTTTAAAAGAGGAGAAAAAATGAAAAAAAAGGAAAATTTTAATTTTAAAACATAGTTTATCTTCAATTCCGACTCTTTAAAATTCAAAATTCAACCGAAAAAAAGAAGAGAAAAACTAGCTAATTCGAATCTTTTTGAAAAAAAAATAAAATAAAAAGGAATTTATGGAACATCATTGGTGTGAATTAGTGAATTATATTTATATAGCGCTTTTTCTCTAGTGACTCAAAGCGCTTTACATAGTGAAAGCCAATATCCATCCATCCATCCATTTTCTACCGCTTATTCCCTTTCGGGGTCGCGGGGGGCGCTGGCGCCTATCTCAGCTACAATCGGGCGGAAGGCATCTTAGTTACATTTAAACCAGTGTGGGTGGCACTGGGAGCGGGTGGGTAAAGTGTCTTGCCCAAGGACACAACGGCAGTAACTAGGATGGCACAAGTGGGAATCGAACCTGCAACCCTCAAGTTGCTGGCACGGCCACTCTACCAACCGAGCTATGCGGCCCCAGGCAAAAATAACCACAGTCTAGGCATGACAGCTGTCATCTTATCTTCGTTGAGGTCCTTGAAGTCCTTGGCTGTTAGCGGGCTAAAACAAAGATAAAACCCCTCGGACAAGAAGTTTTTGTCCTTGCACAAAAAGAAAATGTACACGGAGAATAATGTTATTAAAATTAATTAATGAATTTAATTAAATGAATTTTAGAATTTTGATGACATGTTTGAAATAGGTTAAAATCCAATCCGCACTTTGTTAGAATATATAACAAATTGGACCAAGCTATATTTCTAACAAAGACAAATCAATATTTCTTCTAGATTTTCCAGAACAAATTTTTTTAAAGAAATTAAAAAGAATTTGAAATAAAATCTAAATTTGATTCTACAGTTTTTTTTAGATTTTACAGAATAATCTTTTTGAATTTTAATCATAATAAGTTTGAAGAAATATTTCACAAATATTCTTCGTCGAAAAAACTGAATTAAAATGTATTTATTATTCTTTAAAATAAAAAATAAAAAATGTACTTGAACATTGACTTAAATTGCCAGGAAAGAAGAGGAAATAATTTAAAAGGTAAAAAGGTATATGTGTTTAAAACTCCCAAAATCACTTTTAAGGTTGTATTTTTTCCTTTAAAATTGTCTTTCTGAAAGTTTTAAGAAGCAAAGTAAAGAAATAAATGAATTTATTTAAACAAGTGAAGACCAAGTCTTTAAAATATTTTCTTGGATTTTCAAATTCTATTTGAGAATTTTCTCTCTAAGAATTAAAAATGTCAAGCAAAGCGAGACCAGTTTGCTAGTAAATGAATACAATTTAAAAAAATAGAGGCAGCTCACTGGTAAGTGCTGCTATTTGAGCTATTTTTAGAACAGGCGACTCATCAGGTCCTTATGGGCGACCTGGTGCCCGCAGGTGAAGCCTTACTATGGAACAGAGCGGTCAAGCGAACATGGTTTCCTACCACATGTCAACCGGCAGGTTTCGGTGAGAAAATGGTGGTAGTAAGTCGGCTCTTACCGTAGACATGAGCGGAGAGCTTGCGTCATTCCTCCTGCAGCCGCGTACTCTCTTACCTCCTCCCACCAGCCGCCCCTGACCGTCTGATGCTTACACCGTGGAAGAGGGGGAAAAAAAAAATATCTCAGCCTGGCTGCCTTCGCCTCGTCGAGAACCGTGGCTTCCCTCGGAGACACTGGCGGTCACCACCCCCGTGGCCACACCCCTCCCACTCTCAGGTTGTACAGGTACGACCATATAATCTCACTAGTAACACAATAAGTAGTGAAGTGAAGTTAATTATATTTATATAGCGCTTTTTCTCTAGTAACTCAAAGCGCTTTACATAGTGAAAACCAATATCTAATTTTTACATTTAAACCAGTGTGGGTGGCACTGGTTGGTTAAAGTGTCTTGCCGAAGGACACAACAGCAGTGACTAGGATGGCGGAAGCAGGGATTGAACCTGCAACCCTCAAGTTGCTGGCACGGCCGCTCTACCAACCGAGCTATACTGCTATAGTAGATAAGGGATTTTCCAGAATTATCCTAGTAAATGTGTCTAATAACATCTGAATCGCTCCCACTGCCCTGTCTTTTTTTTTTTCCAGTCCTTCACTCTCACTTTCCTCATCCACGAATCTTTCATCCTCGCTCAAATTAATGGAGAAATCGTCACTTTCTTGGTGCGAATCGCCCTCCCTGCTGGTGGCCATGATTGTAAACAATGTTCAGATGTGAGGAGCTCCACAACCCGTGACGTCACGCGCACATCGTCTGCTACTTCCGGTACAGGCAAGGCTTTTTTATTAGCGACGAAAAGCTGCAAACTTTATTCTCGATGTTCTCTACTAAATCCTTTCAGCAAAAATATGGCGAAATGATCAAGTATGACACATAGAATGGACCTGCTATCCCCGTTTAAATAAGAAAATCTCATTTCAGTAGGCCTTTAAGACTCCGGCTTATTAGTGATTCCTAGAGCCCAAAAAAAGTCTGCGGGCTATAGAGCGTTTTCCGTTCGGGCTCCAGTACTCTGGAATGCCCTCCCGGTAACAGTTCGAGATGCTACCTCAGTAGAAGCATTTAAGTCTCATCTTAAAACTCATTTGTATACTCTAGCCTTTAAATAGACCTCCTTTTTAGACCAGTTGATCTGCCGCTTCTTTTCTTTCTCCTATGTCCCCCCCTCCCTTGTGGAGGGGGTCCGGTCCGATGACCATGGATGAAGTACTGGCTGTCCAGAGTCGAGACCCAGGATGGACCGCTCGTCGGGACCCAGGATGGACCGCTCGCCTGTGTATCGGTTGGGGACATCTCTACGCTGCTGATCCGCCTCCGCTTGAGATGGTTTCCTGTGGACGGGACTCTGGCTGCTGTCTTGGATCCGCTTGAACTGAACTCTCGCGGCTGTGTTGGAGCCACTATGGATTGAACTTTCACAGTATCATGTTAGACCCGCTCCACATCCATTGCTTTCGGTCCCCTAGGGGGGGGGGGGGTTGCCCACATCTGAGGTCCTCTCCAAGGTTTCTCATAGTCAGCATTGTCACTGGCGTCCCACTGGATGTGAATTCTCCCTGCCCACTGGGTGTGAGTTTTCCTTGCCCTTTTGTGGGTTCTTCCGAGGATGTCGTAGTCGTAATGATTTGTGCAGTCCTTTGAGACATTTGTGATTTGGGGCTATATAAATAAACATTGATTGATTGATTGATTGATTGATTGATTTAAGAGCGATGCCGATACCGAAAGCTTATTCATATCTATTATTCTCTAAAAATGTATATTTGAAGATAGTTTGCGTATTTTCTGGAGGTATGAAAGAGTCAATTTGACAAACTCTACTTGTAGCTTTGTCCCGATCTAATAATGACATCACTACTGTGGTAGAGCTAACAACACATTCATAACTCAGTCATGAATGATACAGAAAGCTCTGATTTTCCATCCATCGGTGTTTGCAGGAGTGTGGCGATCATGTCGTATTCTGCAGGCAAACATACACCTGGAGAAAAAAACACGGCAGCTCAGAAGCACAAATTGTGGCTCGAGGTGCCCCGCAGGCTGCCGGGGTCCAGTGTCTTCAGTGAGGGTGGGGGTGCAGGGTGTTCTGCGTCTCTGATATCGCAGCGGTCAAGTGTATCAATTATTCATGTGTTGTTTTATCCCTGGGCTGCTTGCAGTGAGCAAGCAATCCGATTTGTCCGAGTGCTTTCCTGTCATGTTATGGTGTCCAGAATTGAAAGTTGACTGTGGCCAAAAGAGTCATATTATTATTATTATTATTATTATTATTATTATCAATTCTAAATGGAAAACACATCCTTTTGGTCTACATAATGTGACGTTTGGGTCGCATAATGAAGCGGAGTCGTTCTCTCAAAGATGCAGCGTGAAGGTAAGAAAAACAATTTTTTTTATTAACGAATGAAACAGACTTTGTCAAAACGAACAGAACTAGCATGAGAGCTAGAAAAAAAAAAGAGCTAGCATGGGAGCTAGAAAAAAACAAAAGAGTTAGCATGGGAGCTAGAGAAATAACAAAGGACCTAGCGTGGGAGCTAGCTGGTAGCGAACAGGAGTACAGAATCGGGCATCAAAGTCGTCACTGTTGGGCGAACACAAACTGCGAAACCAGACAGAATGAACGAAAGAGGCAGGCTTAAATCAAGACAGTGATTCACAAAAACAGGTGTGCGTCTGGAACCCGCGGCAGGTGAAAATAATACGTTACTATGGTAACAAACAGAGGAGCACAAACCGGAACTGATTGAGTCCAAAACAAACAGAAAACACAAAAAACTCACAAATCCAAATCAAAACATGATCCGGGCAGCGGATCACAACACATAACATGTAATTGTGGTTCTTTGGTCAAAATGTTGCATAGATGATGTTTTACAGATCATCTTGAAGCCGCTTTCTGACAGTCGCTTCCAAATGGAACGTTTTGTGGGCGGTCTTATTTACGTGGCTCACCTACGGCATTGTATTCTCCCCGTCATCTTTGTTGTAGCGGTGTAGCGTGCAAGGACGGGAGTTTAAGAAGTTTCAAAAGATGGAGCTAACTGTTTTAATGACAAAAAGAGTTTACTTCAATCAATAACGGAGCAGCATCTCCTCATCCGTAAACAACAACAATGCTGGAAATGTTTCCCGTGAAAAACCGTCCGGGCAGCGGATCACAACACATAACATGTAATAGTCGACTATTCTATGACATCTCTAGTAGTTTTTAGCATTAGCATTTGATGTACACAGCAAGAAGTGGATATGTTTTTTATCGAAGGTCGCTGCCGTCAAACAAGAACACGCAGCCGTGGTCGATGAGGGTCTTATTCACACAAAGTATTAACCATTGAAGCTACACGGCTTAGCTTTGTCTCACTAGTTGGACATTTACAACTCCACATAATGGACTGCAACGCCATTTTATTTTATTTTACGACTCAACAGAAACTAATGCAGCCTTGTTGAAGATTTACAGTAGCCCCTCACCCACGCTTTAGTCAACTTGTAAAAATGTAATAAAATAATAATTGTGCAAATGCTAATACATAGAAAATAATAGCAGTACTGAAAAAAATTGATTCAAATACGAATAGCGATTCTTATTTTGTATTGTTATGTTTACAGAGGGAGATGACAGTCAAAGACACCAGGGTAAACAATGTTCAATGATTTATTATCCACCCATCCATCCATTTTCTACCGCTTATACCCTTTGGGGTCGCGGGCGGCGATGGTGCCTATCTCAGCTACAAACGGGCGGAAGGCGGTGTACACCCTGGACAAGTCGCCACCTCATCGCAGGGCCAACACAGATAGACAGACAACATTCACACACTAGGGACCATTTAGTGTTGCCAATCAACCTATCCCCAGGTGCATGTCTTTGGAAGTGGGAGGACCCCGGAGTACCCGGAGGGAACCCACGCAGTCACGGGGAGAACATGCAAACTCCACACAGAAAGATCCCGAGCCCGGGATTGAACCAAGGACTACTCAGGACCTTCGTATTGTGAGGCAGACGCACTAACCCCTCTCCCACCGTGAAGCCCTCTTTTAGATTTTCCAGAACAAAATTTTGTCAGGCTTGGACTTGGTCTTGGTTCGTTTTCCCGAGGTGCAAAGCGAATGGAGTGGAAACGGCGTGAAGGTAAAGAGATCTTTATTTTAACACTAAAACTTTAAACAGGAACCAACAAAAAGCGCGCACAATGGCGGTACAAAAAACTGGGCTATGAAACAAAAGACTAGCACAAAGGCTATAAACTACAAACATGAAACAAAAACACTTGCGCAGTGGCATGAATAACAAGAACTTACGTGGACCAAATACACAAAACTGAGCTATGAAACAAAAGACTAGCACAAAGGCTATAAACTACAAACATGAAACAAAAACACTTGCGCAGTGGCATGAATAACAAAAACTTACGTGGACCAAATACAAAAAACTGGGCTATGAAACAAAAGACTAGCACTAAGGCTATAAACTACAAACATGAAACAAAAACACTTGCGCAGTGGCATGAATAACAAAAACTTACGTGGACCAAATACAAAAAACTGGGCTATGAAACAAAAGACTAGCACTAAGGCTATAAACTACAAACATGAAACAAAAACACTTGCGCAGTGGCATGAATAACAAAAACTTACGTGGACCAAATACAAAAAACTGGGCTATGAAACAAAAGACTAGCACAAAGGCTATAAACTACAAACATGAAACAAAAACACTTGCCCAGTGGCATGAATAACAAAAACTTACGTGGACCAAATACAAAAAACTGGGCTATGAAACAAAAGACTAGCACTAAGGCTATAAACTACAAACATGAAACAAAAACACTTGCACAGTGGCATGAATAACAAAAACTTACGTGGACAAAATGGACAGCATTGCAAGGCATGAAGCAGATAATCGAGGGCGTGAATGAGGTGCAGCATGGGTAGCGTGTGTGCGAGTGTGAAGATCCCAGAATGAAGACAAAAAAAAGAGTGACTTAAGTAGCTGTGATAATTAGTGAAAACAGGTGTGAGGCTGAGGACAGGGGCGTGACATAACAGGTGAAAACTAATGAGTTGGCATGGAGACGAAAACAAACCAGGAAGTGCCAAGACAGAACTTAAATGTCCAAAAAAACTAAACATAACCTGACGAAAACCAAAGAAATTCAAAAGACTTTGAAATAAGATTTAAATTTGATTCTGCAGATTTTCTAGATTTGCCAGAATATTTTTTGGGGAATTTTAATCATAATAAGTTTGAAGAAATATTTCACAAATATTCTTCATTGTAAAAAACAGAAGCTAAAATGTATTTATTATTCTTCACAATAAAAAAAATAAAAATGACTTGAACATTGATTTAAATTGTCAGGAAAGAAGAGGAAGGAATTTAAAAGGTGAAAATGTATATGTGTTTAAAAATCCAAAAATCATTTTTAAGGTTGTATTTTTTCTCTAAAATTGTCTTTCTTAAAGTTATAAAAAAAAATAAATGAATTTATTTAAACAAGTGAAGACCAAGTCTTTGAAATATTTTCTTGGATTTTCAAATTCTATTTGAGTTTTGTCTCTCTTAGAATTAAAAATGTCGAGCAAAGCGAGACCAGCTTGCTAGTAAATAAATCACATTTTAAAAAATAGAGGCGGCTCACTGGTAAGTGCTGCTTTTTGAGCTATTTTTAGAACAGGCCAGCGGGCGACTCATCTGGTCCTTACGGGCGACCTGGTGCCCTCGGGCACCGCGTTGGTGTCGGATTAATTCTATTCTCCAATTTGTCGAATTCAACTCGCGGAGGCGAAGACTCCCATTCGCAGCAGCATCGGCAGCACCCCTGCTGTGATAAGGAGGATGAAAGCGTAATTTTGAAGGCTTTTATTTTCCTTTTCGTGGCAGAAACTCAATCAAGGAGTAAAAGTTTTATGCACGCATATAATTGAAAGCTGACCTTAAAGTGAGCGGAGCCTATTGACACCCAATGATTTAAAGCTCTGACATTTTGTGCTCGACAATTCATGGAAGGCATCAAAGCGATGTCTTTTGTGCAGCGTCTAACATTTGAAATACAGTGGAAACATCAACACTGATCCACGCTGGAGGGATCTGAACCACCGGCATCCCGCTGAGAGGATAAGAATCAATATGTAGGCAATGAGTGCAAGTAACACAATAATGTGGGCCGATAATCAACACACAGCGATGACGGCTATTATCACTGCTAACCTCTCATCTTTCAGCTCCGGAAAAAGAAACATCTGGCACCGTGTTGAGTATCTTAAGGGAGCATCACAGAAATGCTGACAGTAATGGAGAATATCAATCAATCAATCAATGTTTACTTATACAGCCCTAAATCACTAGTGTCTCAAAGGGCTGCACAGACCACCACGACATCCTCGGTAGGCCCACATAAGGGCAAGGAAAACTCACACCCGGTGGGACATCGGTGACAATGATGACTATGAGAACCTTGGAGAGGAGGAAAGCAATGGATGTCGAGCGGGTCTAACATGATACTGTGAAAGTTCAATCCACAATGGATCCAACACAGTCGCGAGAGTCCAGTCCAAAGCGGATCCAACACAGCAGCGAGAGTCCCGTTCACAGCGGAGCCAGCAGGAAACCATCCCAAGCGGAGGCGGACCAGCAGCGCAGAGATGTCCCCAGCCGATACACAGGCGAGCAGTACATGGCCACCGGATCGGACCGGACCCCCTCCACAAGGGAGAGTGGGACATAGGAGGAAAAGAAAAGAAACGGCAGATCAACTGGTCTAAAATGGGAGTCTATTTAAAGGCTAGAGTATACAAATGAGTTTTAAGGTGAGACTTAAATGCTTCTACTGAGGTGGCATCTCGAACTGTTACCGGGAGGGTATTCCAGAGTACTGGAGCCCGAACGGAAAACGCTCTATAGCCCGCAGACTTTTTTTGGGCTTTGGGAATCACTAATAAGCCGGAGTCCTTTGAACGCAGATTTCTTGCCGGGACATATGGTACAATACAATCGGCAAGATAGGATGGAGCTAGACCGTGTAGTATTTTATACGTAAGTAGTAAAACCTTAAAGTCACATCTTAAGTGCACAGGAAGCCAGTGCAGGTGAGCCAGTATAGGTATATATGTATGTATATATGTATATAAAGGTATATACAGTATAGGTATATATGTATGTATATATGTATATAAAGGTATATACAGTATAGGTATATATGTATGTATATATGTATATAAAGGTATATACAGTATAGGTATATATGTATGTATATATGTATATAAAGGTATATACAGTACAGGCGTAATGTGATCAAACTATCTTGTTCTTGTCAAAAGTCTAGCAGCCGCATTTTGTACCAACTGTAATCTTTTAATGCTAGACATGGGGAGACCCGAAAATAATACGTTACAGTAGTCGAGGCGAGACGTAACAAACGCATGGATAATGATCTCAGCGTCTTTCGTGGACAGAATGGAGCGAATTTTAGCGATGTTACGGAGATGAAAGAAGGCCGTTTTAGTAACGCTTTTAATGTGTGCCTCAAAGGAGAGAGTTGGGTCGAAGATAATACCCAGAGAATAGTATGCGTTGTCGTCATGTGCAATATGGACGAGATGCAGCATACATCGTTTTCAAGGTTTTTCTTACAGGCGTGTCTTAATGAAATTAAACAATGGATTTCCGCTAATTTTTTGCAATTTAACGCCAAAAAAACGGAAATGCTGATTATCGGTCCTGCTGGGCACCGACCTCTATTTAATAATACAACTTTAACATTTGACAACCAAATAATAAAACAAGGTGACTCGGTAAAAAATCTGGGTATTATCTTCGACCCAACTCTCTCCTTTGAGTCACACATTAAAAGCGTTACTAAAACGGCCATCTTTCATCTCCGTAATATCGCAAAAATTCGCTCCATTTTGTCCACTAAAGACGCTGAGATCATTATCCATGCGTTTGTTACGTCTCGCCTCGACTACTGTAACGTATTATTTTCGGTTCTCCCCATGTCTAGCATTAAAAGATTACAGTTGGTACAAAATGCGACTGCTAGACTTTTGACAAGAACAAGAAAGTTTGATCAAATTACGCCTATATCACTTAAGTGCACTGGCTTCCTGTGCACTTAAGATGTGACTTTAAGGTTTTACTACTTACGTATAAAATACTACACGGTCTAGCTCCATCCTATCTTGCCGATTGTATTGTGCAATATGTCCCGGCAAGAAATCTGCGTTCAAAAGCCCAAAAAAAGTCTGCGGGGTATAGAGCGTTTTCCGTTCGGGCTCCAGTACTCTGGAATGCCCTCCCGGTAACAGTTCGAGATGCTACCTCAGTAGAAGCATTTAAGTCTCACCTTAAAACTCATTTGTATACTCTAGCCTTTAAATAGACCTCCTTTTTAGACCAGTTGATCTGCCGCTTCTTTTCTTTTTTCTCCTCTGTCCCCCCCTCCCTTGTGGAGGGGGTCCGGTCCGATGTCCATGGATGAAGTACTGGCTTTCCAGAGTCGAGACCCAGGATGGACTGCTCGTCGGGACCCAGGATGGAACGCTCGCCTGTGTATCGGTTGGGGACATCTCGACACTGCTGATTCGCCTCCGCTTGGGATGGTTTCCTGTGGACGGGACTCTCGCTGCTGTCTTGGATTCGCCTTGAACTGAACTCTCGCGGCTGTGTTGGAGCCACTATGGATTGAACTTTCACAGTATCATGTTAGACCCGCTCGACATCCATTGCTTTCGGCCCCCTGGGGGGGTTGCCCACATCTGAGGTCCTCTCCAAGGTTTCTCATAGTCAGCATTGTTACTGGCGTCCCACTGGATGTGAATTCTCCCTGCCCACTGGGTGTGAGTTTTCCTTGCCCTTTTGTGGGTTCTTCCGAGGATGTCGTAGTCGTAATGGTTTGTACAGTCCTTTGAGACATTTGTGATTTAGGGCTATATAAATAAACATTGATATATTTTTATTTGATGCTGGATAACACTACGGAAGCCATCACTTTTTTACCGCTCTGTTGCTGTAGGGAGGAAAAGCGGAATGAGACAAATTGCGGAAATAACATTATTCTACGTGTACATTTTCTATCTGTGCAAGGACAAAAACTTCTTGTCTGAGGGGTGTTATCTTTGTTTTAGCCCGTTAACAGCCAAGGACTTCAAGGACCTCAACGAAGATAAGATGACAGCTGTCATGCCTAGACTGTCGTTATTTTTGCCTGGGGCGGCATAGCTCGGTTGGTAGAGTGGCCGTGCCAGCAACTTGAGGGTTGCAGGTTTGATTCCCACTTGTGCCATCCTAGTTACTGCCGTTGTGTCCTTGGGCAAGACACTTTACCCACCTGCTCCCAGTGCCACCCACACTGGTTTGAATGTAACCTAGATATTGGGTGTCACTATGTAAAGCACTTTGAGTCACTTGAGAAAAGCGCTATATAAATATAATTCACTTCACTTCACGCCTCTTCGATGCAGACGAGATTGTAAGTACATGGTTGTTTATTCGACCACTGAATACAAAAATAAACGAACTCAGGGCGCTCACAAAGAGGTACAAAACGTGGCTACAAAAATACAAACGGGAAAACAAAACAACTGCTCGATGGCATGAAAGACGATAAACTATAAACTTAAACTTGCACTGTGGCAGAAGTATGAACAACTAAAACAAAAACACTTACTGTGAGAAACAGGTGTGAGAGCTGAGGGACGGGGCGTGACTAGGATGGCAAGGTGAAAATCAATGGGTTGGCATGGAAACAAACGAAACCAGGAAGTGCAAAACGTGACTGAATGTCCAAAATCAAAACATAACATGACAAAACAAAACATGATGAATAGGTGTGACAACAGCACACAGACGAAGCAGAAACAAGGCGAAATCACAAGGCCCCCCGGCACATTCTGTCACGTATTGTGCATCCTAGACCTGTTTTGCATGTTATATGTGACCACTCCTTTTAGAGGCGGCCTCAGTGATGTTGACTGTGGAACTCCTGAATAAATAAAGGGACGCGGGAGGTGAACCTTAGAGCGTAGGTCGAGACTGTGACTACGTGTGCAGTACCATGCGTTCTCCTCATGAGCTAAATAAATTGAACTCTGTCTCTGCTTGGTTCCTTGCTTCTTGTCCGATTAATGGATGTCATCAGTGTTTAAACCTGACACATTATGTTCTTCAAGGACCTCAACGAAGATAAGATGACGGCACACGGACGAAGCAGAGACAAGGCGAAATCACAAGGCCCCCCCAGCACATTCCGTCACGTATTGTGCGTCCTGAACCTGATTTGCATGATATATGTGACCACTCCTTTTAGACGCGGCCCTCAGTGATTTTGACTGTGGAACTCCTGAATAAATAATGGGACGCGGGAGCTGAACCTTAGAGCGTAGGGCGAGACTGTGACTAAGTGTGCAGCTCCATGCGTTCTCCTCATGAGCTAAATTGAACTCTGTCTCTGCTTGGTTCCTTGCTTCTTGTCTGATTAATGGATGTCATCAGTGTTTAAACCTGACACATTATGTTCTTCACGGACCTCAACGAAGATAAGATGACCCCACGCAGACGAAGCAGAGACAAGGCGAAATCACAAGGCCCCCCAGCACATTCTGCCATGTATTGTGCGTCCTAGACCTGCTTTGCATGATATATGTGACCAGACTTTTTAGAAGTGGCCTCAGTGATGTTGACCGTGGAACTCCTGAATAAATAAAGGGACGCGGGAGCTGAACCTTAGAGTGTAGGTCGAGACTGTGACTAAGTGTGCAGCTCCATGCGTTCTCCTCATGTGCTAAATTGAACTCTGTCTCTGCATGGTTCCTTGCTTCTTGTCTGATTAATGGATGTCATCAGTGTTTATAACTGACACATTATGTTCTTCAAGGACCTCAACGAAGATAAGATGACCCCACGCAGACGAAGCAGAGAAAAGGCGAAATCTTAAGGCCCCCCAGCACATTCTGTCACGTATTGTGCGTCCTGGACCTGCTTTGCATGATATATGTGACCAGACTTTTTAGAGGCGGCCTCAGTGATGTTGACTGTGGAGCTCCTGAATAAATAGAGGGACGCGGGAGTTGAACCTTAGAGCGTAGGTCCAGCCTGTGACTAAGTGTGCAGCTCCATGCGTTCTCCTCATGTGCTAAATTGAACTCTGTCTCTGCTTGGTTCCTTGCTTCTTGTCTGATTAATGGATGTCTTCAGTGTTTAAACCTGACACATTATGTTCTTCACGGACCTCAACGAAGATAAGATGACGGCACGCAGACGAAGCAGAGACAAGGCGAAATCACAAGGCCCCCCAGCACATTCCGTCACGTATTGTGCGTCCTGGACCTGCTTTGCATGATATATGTGACCACTCCTTTTAGAGGCGGTCTCAGTGATGTTGACTGTGGAGCTCCTGAATAAACAGAGGGACGCGGGAGCTGAACCTTAGAGCGTAGGTCGAGACTGTGACTAAGTGTGCAGCGCCATGTGTTCTCCTCATGAGCTAAATTGAACTCTGTCTCTACATGGTTCCTTGCTTCTTGTCTGATTAATGGATGTCATCGGTGTTTAAACCTGACACATTATGTTCTTCAAGGACCTCAACGAAGATTAGATGACAGCACGCAGACGAAGCAGAGACAAGGCGAAATCACAAGGCCCCCCCAGCACATTCCGTCACGTATTGTGCGCCCTGGGCCTGCTTTGCATGATATATGTGACCACTCCTTTTAGAAGTGGCCTCAGTGATGTTGACTGTGGAACTCCTGAATAAATAATGGGACGCGGGAGCTGAACCTTAGAGCGTAGGCCGAGACTGTGACTAAGTGTTCAGCACCATACGTTCTCCTCACGAGCTAAATTGAACTCTGTCTCTGCTTGGTTCCTTGCTTCTTGTCTGATTAATGGATGTCATCAGTGTTTAAACCTGACACATTATATTATTTACAAGTGTATGTAAACTTTAAAGATCGTACATTTAGATTCGCTATGTGTTGCTGACGCTGACTTTTCTCATCACTGTTGCAAAAGGATGTTTTGTTTTTAGACCTGACTCGCCTTTAATTAGGGACTAAATATTATTTTGGGTCTGCCTAGATAGGAACGTCAAAGTCGCCTTGTACATTTTTTGTTTATCTGCATAAAAAAAACAAAAACATAACCCTCAGAGTGTATGGAAAGGGCAACATAAGTTGACATTCAGCTTCAATCTATGGCTATTTATACGTGGCTAATTAGTAGTGCTTGTTTCAGATTGACTTAATGCATGGAGGGCTGAGTCACCCACTGTGTCGCCTGGAAGGCTTTAGTTTCCAAGAGGATTGTTTGTGTCCACAAGAGGGCGCCACACTGAGTTAGCCCTAAAGGGAACAATATGTAAAACCAACTTTTCTTACCTATTGGTACCTGTAGTTGTGTATTTTGGATGTGGGTAAGTCTCAAAATCTATCTCCGTTAAAGTTAAAGTACCAATGATTGTCACACACACACTGGGTGTGGTGAAATTTGTCCTTTGCATTCGACCCATCCCCTTGATCACCCACCTGGGAGGTGAGGGGAGCAGTGAGGAGCAGCGGTGGACATGCCCGGGAATCATTTTTGGCGATTTAACCCTCAATTCCAACCTTTGATGCTGAGTGCCAAGCAGGGAGTTAATGGGTCCCATTTTTATAGACCTTGTAATGACTCGGCCGGGGTTTGAACTCAGAACTTGCCGATCTCAGTGCGGACACTCTAACCACTAGGCCACTGAGTAAGTTATTTTTATGTTTATAAAACAATCTCTCCTGCCTTCATACTTCCTCCAACCAATTCCTTTGGAGAACAAGGAACAAGACATGAAGGTATTTCTCTTCTCTTTAAGAAGCCCGGATGTGATGCTTTAGAACGATGTTGTGCTTGAAGTATCCGAAGAATCCTGCTATTCCAGCCTCACGCTGATGAAACTGTCGTACTGCACAGCACCCACTCCTGCTGAGGCCTTTAAATATTTACAACATGCATTTGACAGAGTACAGGAACAACTTTGCTATATTCAACCGGTTTTTAAGTGCAGAGAAAACAAAGTGTATTTTCTTTGCCACATAAAAAACTGTAAGATCAGCACTGTGTAAAAAATTATGTTAGTATTTTCTTTTGTAATTGATGACTGTGACAGTCTCTTACCGTCGTCGTGTGGGTTGCGTGGACCACCCAGGAAGGACATTGCTTTAGCACAGGTTGGACTCTTTATTTTTCTGCAGCTTGGATTGCTCTTTCAGCTCCTCCTCTGCTGCTTGTTGAGGTTTCCTTTTCAGCTGCCGTGTCGTCGTCTCTCGTGTGCTGTTCTCTGTCGCTCTTTGCTCGCTCTTGCTTCTTCCTGCACTGCATCTGCTGCGGACATTCCACCTTCTTCTCTGATCTTTCCTCCTTCTCCCCTTTTATACTCTGCGAGGAGATACGTAGAATCATTACCGGTGTGTGAGCAGCGGCGTTGCTCCCGGCACGCCCCGCCTCTCCGTTCCGTCGCATTCTCCACCACCTTGCGGCCATCTTGAGCAGGGCTACAGCGTGTCCTGCCCCGCCGTCGGCCCGTCGGCTCCGCCTCTTCACAATGACCACTTGAGTTTTAAGGAACTGAAACCTTTACCGGGATTGTATTATAGAAACAAGTCTTGCTTTTCTTTTAGCGTGAAACAGAAATTGGTGGAAACAACCTTTCTACCCGTTATTGACTATGGAGATGTGCTGTACATGAAAGCTACTGCTGGTTGACTCCACAAGCTGGATAGTGTGTACCACGGGGTACTGAGATTCATCAACAACAGCCCTATATTCAACCGGTTTTAAGTGCAGAGAAAACAAGGTGTATGTTCTTTGCCACATCAAAAACTGTAAAATCAGCACTGTGTGAAAAACGGTGTTAGTATTTTCTTTTAAATATTTAGGATTTGTAATTGATGACTGTGACAGTCTCTTGCCGTCGTCGTGCGGGTTGCATGGACCACCCAGGAAGGACATCGCTTTAGCACAGGTTGGACTCTTTATTTTTCAATAAAGTTTTTCTCTGCAGCTTGGATCGCTCTTTCAGCTCCTCCTCTGCTTTTGTGCCGTGTCGTCGTCTCTCGTGTGCTGTTCTCTGTCGCTCTTCGCTCGCTCTTGCTTCTTCATGCACTGCATCTGCTGCGGACACTCCACCTTCTTCTCTGATCTTTCCTACTTCTATACTCTGCGAGGAGATACCTAGAATCCTTTACCGGTGTATGAGCCACGCACCTGATCTGGATAGTGTGTACCACGGGGCACTGAGATACTCAATGACTAACTGGACGTCTTTATGTGCTCGACCCTTCAATCATTGGTATGTTTGCATCTACAGAACCATTCTGGGTATCACTCCATCTTAATTGTCTTGTCTTTTAACGAAGAAACAAGGAAGTCACAATCCTCGTTCAATGAGTGTTCTGCAATTTGTCGTCCCCAAGGTAAGAAGTGAACTGGACTTAGGTTTTCACCACCGAAGGCTTGGAATAACCTACGATCTTCAAACCCTTGTGTGGAGAGGCGGAGCCCAAGATGGCGGCAAGGAGGCGGAGAATGCGGCTGAGCCGGGAGCGACACCACAATACAATTCAGGTGCCTGGATCGCGTACCGGCAGACAATTAAACATTTCTCCTTACGCTGCATAAAAGGGGAGAAGGAGGAGAGATCGGGGCAGAAGGAGTTGGGGAGCCTGCAGCGGAACGTGAAGAGCCAGAGCAACAAAGAGCGGGACACGAGAGCCGAAGACAGCGACGCAGGAGAGAAGGAGCTGAAAAGCGATCCGATCTGAAGACAAAGCTTATTTGAAACAATAAAAGATCCAAACCGGCTCAAAGCAAGATGTTCTTCCTGGGTGGTCCATTGAACCCCCACGACAACGGCTTAAGACTGTCACCTTTTTACATTAAATTAGTTTAAAGCCATTCTAGTCGGCACCCCACGTCAGACTCAGTCATTCACCACCACCAGCATCACCTTCTCCGGGCACGACATTCACCTCTCACCCCCAGTCACTAATCTGGGTGTTAGAATGGACCCCACCTTGACTTTTGAGGCTCAAATAAAACAACTGTGCAAGACCTCCTTCAACCACCTCAGGAACATTGCTAAACTCCGCCCCGCACTCACTCTCTCTGATGCCGAGAGGCTCGTCCACGTCTTTGTCTCCTCCAGGCTAGACCACTGCAACGCACTTCTTGTCGGGATCCCCATCAACAACATCCAGAATAGTGCTGCTAGGATCCTTGTCAAGATGGCGGGGTCGCAGTTTGCTGCGGGGTCTTACTCTCAGGAAGGCAGACGGACTACTCGAGACATGGCGTGAAGGTGAAAACATGGTTTAATTTTAACACTAACAAAGTACAAACGAAAGTCCCGCACAAGGCGGAGACACAAACTTAGCGTAGGGAAACAAAAACTAACTTAGACAGACTTTGGACATGAAACCAAAAAAAAAAAACACTTACTGTGACGAGCAGGATGAACTATGAGGTGGAAAAAAAAACTAGCATGAACAGAGCTTGCAAAGAACACTGACGCCAGGCCGACTGCCTGGCAAATACAAGCTTAAATAATAGTGAAATGATTAACACGGGTGCGTGAGTCCTAAACAAATCAGGTGCGTGAATCCAAATGAGTACAGGTGAAACTAATGAGTTATCATGGAAACTAAAACTAACCAGGGTGCGCAAAAACAGTCAACAACAAACAGAATATAACTAAATAAATCATGATCACAAGGCATGACAATCCTGATGAGAGTGCGGAAATATGGCCACGTCACACCAATTCTCAAATCCCTTCACTGGCTTCCTGTTCCACTCAGGATCAATCAATCAATCAATCAACGTTTATTTATATAGCCCCAAATCACAAATGTCTCAAAGGACTGCACAAACCATTACGACTACAACATCCTCGGAAGAACCCACAAAAGGGCAAGGAAAACTCACACCCAGTGGGCAGGGAGAATTCACATCCAGTGGGACGCCAGTGACAATGCTGACTATGAGAAACCTTGGAGAGGACTTCAGATGTGGGCAACACCACCCCCCCCCCCTCTAGGGGACCGAAAGCAATGGATGTCGAGCGGGTCTAACATGATACTGTGAAAGTTCAATCCATAGTGGCTCCAACACAGCCGCGAGAGTTCAGTTCAAGCGGATCCAAGACAGCAGCGAGAGTCCCGTCCACAGGAGACCATCTCAAGCGGAGGCGGATCAGCAGCGTAGAGATGTCCCCAACCGATACAGGCGAGCGGTCCATCCTGGGTCTCGACTCTGGACAGCCAGTACTTCATCCATGGTCATTGGACTCAATACAAAGTCTCCCTACTAACCCACCAGTGCCTGCATGGAACTGCACCCCCTCTGCCTCGAAGAACTGCTCACCCCCAAATCCTCCGCTCTGGACAGGCTAACCTCCTCCAACCTCCGAGGACAAAGCCACAAACAATGGGAGACAGGGCTTTCTGCTCCGCTGTTCCCAGTCTGTGGAACGCTCTCCCTGACCACCTGAGGAGACCACAGACTGTGGATGCTTTTAAAAAAATGCTGAAAACCTTTCTTTTTAAAAAAGCTTTTTATTAGATATATGCATACTAGTTCTAGATATTAGGCTGTTATAGATTTTATTTTTATTATCATTTTGTTTTTATTTTTTTAAGCACTTTGAGGTCGTTTACTCAATATAAAGTGATTTGTTTTACAAATAAAATCTATTATTATTGTTACGTGTCATGTGAGCAAGTTTTAATGTGGTAAATTGGATGTTTTATGTGTTGTTTACTGTTTTTAATGTAACCTTGCTGCTGCCCTCTTGGCCAGGTCTCCCTTGGAAAAGGGGTCTTTGATCTGAATGGGATTTTATCCGGTTAAATCAAGGCTAAATAAATGAAAAAAATAAACATGGATTGATGTATCAAAGAGGAGTTGTGCCAATATTCTGAAAAATAATCTTGCCTTCGAAGTTCAAAAGTTTTATCTGGTCGGAACTGTTCCATGGTGCAGTTATTTTCTTTTGGAATGAGTACTCCTCTTGCTCCCCGCCAGGCTTTTGGGATGATTTGTCCATCCCACACCAGTCTCCTGGAAGAAAATCCTACTCAAGTGTTTGTGTGGGAAAAAAATGGCTCATTTTTCTTTCTTTTGTCATTCGTCACGGCAAGCGCCGCTAAGTGGAATATTTTAACAGTCGTCACTTAAAAGTACAACTTTGGAGATGTCATGCTAACCTTACCTTATCTTTGATGAGGTGGTGGGCGAGCTCCTGCTTCCGTCTTCTCTCCATGTGAAACCCTGAAATATTCATAAGCACAACTTACGAGACCCCGATCAATTACACGGTCGCCACAGGCCGCCGATGTATTATTAACGAACGTATTGTGTCTGAAAGGGATCGCAGTCATCAAATGATCTCCTCGTTGGGCTTTTCTCGGAACAGGTGGGCCAATCAGAGCGCACCGAAGACCAAGTTTGACATGTTCAAAATGACCAAAAACCTGCAAGAATCTTCCCTAGAGCTGCGGCCCACCACCATGACCCCGCACTCCCTTCCCACTGTTGCTAGATATTCGAGTTATACGTAGTAATATGTATATGTGCTTTGCTATAGAGGTTTTTTGTCCCACTCCAGACTGGGTACCCTTAGGAGCCCAGTCTAGATTGTGTTTTTTTACTCATCCTTCCCCAGCGTTTTACCTTTTTCCCCAACTTTTACGGGGCGCCTTGTGGTGACCCATCAGCGTTCCTGTTCTGTCACCCTGTACACTGTGTGTTTGTCTATTCTTGAACGGGTTTGGGTTGAAAACAAAGTTTTTTTTGTACTTTTGCAATGACAATAAAGACCTAGCTGTATATTTATTTATCTTTAGAACGAATTTAGGCCATATTTGGCCCGTTAAGATTTCTCAATCTGGCCCGCCGGACCTTCCAAAATAATTTTGTTAGGTCTTTATGATAGAAACTGCAGCTGCCATTATGATGTGCAGTGAGGTTTTCAAATTTCTCGGAACAGGTGGGCCAATAAGAGTGCACCGAAGACCAAGTTTGACATGTTCAAAATGACCAAAACCTGCAAGAATCTTCTCTAGAGCTGCGGCCCACCACCATGACCCCGCACTCCCTTCTCTCTGTTGCTAGATATTCGAGTTATACGTAGTAATATGTATATGTGGTTTGCAATAGAGTTTTTTTGTCCCACTCCAGACTGGGTACCCTTAGGAGCCCAGTCTAGATTGTGTTTTTTTACTCATCCTTCCCCAGGGTTGTACCTTTTTCCCCAACTTTTACGGGGCGCCTTGTGGCAACCCATCAGCGTTCCTGTTCTGTCACCCTGTACACTGTGTTTGTCTATTCTTGAACGGGTTTGGGCTGCAAACAAAGTTTTGTTGTACTTGTGCAATGACAATAAAGACCTAGCTATCTATCTATCCTTAGAGCAAATTAAGGCCAAATGTGGTCCGTTAAGATTTCTCAATCTGGCCAGCCAGACATTCCAAAATAATTTTTGTTAGGTCTTTATGATGGAAACTGCAGCTGCCATTATGATGTGCAGTGATGTTTTCAAATTTCTTGGAACAGGTGGGCCAATCAGAGCGCACCGAAGACCAAGTTTGGCATGTTCAAAATGACCAAAAACCTGCAAGAATCTTCCCTAGAGCTGCGGCCCACCACCATGACCCCGCACTCCCTTCTCTCTGTTGTTAGATATTCGTGTTATACGTTGTAATATGTATATGTGCTTTGCTATAGAGGTTTTTTGTCCCACTCCAGACTGAGTACCCTTAGGAGCCCAGTCTAGATTGTGTTTTTTTACTCATCCTTCCCCAGCGTTTTACCTTTTTCCCCAACTTTTATGGGGCGCCTTATGGCGAACCATTAGCGTTCCTGTTCTGTCACCCTGTACACTGTGTGTTTGTCTATTCTTGAACGGGTTTGGGCTGAAAACAAAGTTTTGTTGTACTTGTGCAATGACAATAAAGACCTAGCTATCTATTTATTTATCTTTAGAACGAATTTAGGCCATATTTGGCCCGGTAAGATTTCTCAATTTGGTCCGCCGAACATTCCAAAAGAATTTTGTTAGGTCTTTATGATGGAAACTGCAGCTGCCATTATGATGTGCAGTGAGGTTTTCAAATTTCTCGGAACAGGTGGGCCAATAAGAGTGCACCGAAGACCAAGTTTGACATGTTCAAAATGACCAAAACCTGCAAGAATCTTCCCTAGAGCTGCGGCCCACCACCATGACCCCGCACTCCCTTCTCTCTGTTGCTAGATATTCGAGTTACACGTAGTAATATGTATATGTGGTTTGCTATAGAGGTTTTTTGTCCCACTCCAGACTGGGTACCCTTAAGAGCCCAGTCTAGATTGTGTTTTTTTACTCATCCCTCCCCAGGGTTTGACCTTTTTCCCCAACTTTTACGGGGCGCCTTGTGGCGACCCATCAGCGTTCCTGTTTTTGTGCACCCTGGTTTGTTTTAGTTTCCTTGACAACTCATTAGTTTCACCTGCCTCGTTTGTTCGGATTCAAACACCTGTCTTAATCAGGAGAGACTGTTTAAACCTGTCATTTTCAGTTAGTCTGCCTGGCGACATCACTCTGGTTTTTGCTCTGTCTGTGCCATGGTTTGTACTGATGTTCATTGTTCATGCTGCTTTGCTCGTGTGACCGTGAGTGTTGTTTGTTTCATGTTCATAGTTTATGTCGAAGTATTAGTTTGGTTCCCTGCGTTTAGTTTTGTGCCGCCACTGTGAGCGCCTTTGTAGTTTTTGAGTTAAAGGCCTACTGAAATGAGATGTTCTTATTCAAACGGGGATAGCAGGTCCATTCTACGTGTCATACTTCATCATTTCGCCATATTGCCATATTTTTGCTGAAAGGATTTAGTAGAGAACATCCACGATAAAGTTTGCAACGTTTGGTCGCTAATAAAAAAAGCCTTGCTTGTACCGGAAGTAGCAGATGATGAGCTCCTCACATCTGAACATTGTTTACAATCATGGACACCAGCAGCGAGAGCGATTCGGACCGAGAAAGCGACGATCTCCCCATTATTTAAGCGAGGATGAAATATTTGTGGATGAGGAAAGTGAGAGTGAAGGACTAGAAAAAAAAAAAAAGACAAGGGCAGTGGGAGCGATTCAGATGGTATTAGACACATTTACTAGGATAAATCTGGAATATCCCTTATCTGCTTATTGTGTTACTAGTGTTTTAGTGAGATTATAAGGTCGGTCCCACACCTTTCTTCAGCACCAGTCGAGGGGTGGTGGTGATGCCCATCTCTGGCCTTCGCAAGGGACCCTCTTCGAAACACGATCTTTCGAAATGATCGCTGCATAATACACTGTACTTTGTGTGTGTGGTCCAATCCAACCGTGTACGCTTGACATCTCTGTTCCATAGTAAAGCTTGACCGTCATCTTTCGGGAATGTAAACAATGAAAAACCGGCTGTGTTTTGTGTGGCTAAAGGCGGCCGCAATACACCGCTTCCCACCTACGGCTTTCTTCTTTGACGTCTCCATTGTTCGTTGAACAAATTGCAAAAGTTTCAGCAACACAGAATACTGTGGAATTATGCGATTAAAGCAGACGACTTATAGCTGGGATCGGTGCATGACGATGCATGACGTCACGCGCACACGTCATCATACTGCGACATTTTAGGATGATACTTTCGCGCGGAATTTAAAATTGCAATTTAGTAAACTAAAAAGGCCGTATTGGCATGTGTTGCAATGTTAATATTTCATCATTGATATATAAAGTATCAGACTGTGTGGTCGCTAGTAGTGGGTTTCAGTAGGCCTTTAAGAATAGTCTAGTCCGTTTGCATCACGGAAGAACAAATCCCCCACCACAGTGGGCTAATTTCGGCCCTCGGGCCAGAGTTTGACATCTTCTTTCGGGAATGTAAACAATGAAACACCGGCTGTGTTTTGTGTTGCTAAAGGCGGCCGCAATACACCGCGTCCCACCTACGGCTTTCTTCTTTGACGTCTCCATTGTTCATTGAACAAATTGCAAAAGATTCAGCAACACAGATGTCCAGAATACTGTGGAATTATGCGATGAAAACAGACGACTTATAGCTGGGAATGGTGCTGTAACAAAATGTCCTCTATGATGCGTGACGTCACGCGCACACGTCATCATACCGCAACGTTTTAGCATGATACTTCCGCGCGGAATTAAAAATTGCAATTTAGTAAACTAAAAAGGCCGTATTGTCATGTGTTGCAATGTTAATATTTCATCATTGATATATAAACTATCAGACTGTGTGGTCGCTAGTAGTGGCTTTCAGTAGGCCTTTAAGAATAGTCTAGTCCGTTTGCATCCCGGAAGAACAAATCCCCCACCACAGTGGGCCAATTTCGGCCCTCGGGCCAGAGTTTGACCGTCATCTTTCGGGAATGTAGACAATGAAACACGGGCTGTGTTTTGTGTTGCTAAAGGCGGCCGCATTACACAGCTTCCCACCTACGGCTTTCTTCTTTGACGTCTCCATTGTTCATTGAACACATTGCGAAAGATTCAGCAACACAGATGTCCAGAGTACTGTGGAATTATGCGATTAAAGCAATTAAAATTGCAATTTAGTAAACTAAAAAGGCCGTATTGGCATGTGTTGCAATGTTAATATTTCATCATTGATATATAAACTATCAGACTGTGTGGTCGCTAGTAGTGGCTTTCAGTAGGCCTTTAAGAATAGTCTAGTCCGTTTGCATCAGGGAAGAACAAATCCCCCACCACAGTGGGCCAATTTCGGCCCTCGAGCCAGAGTTTGACCATCATCTTTCGGGAATGTAAACAATGAAACGCACGGCTGTGTTTTGTGTTGCTAAAGGCGGCCGCAATACACCGCGTCCCACCTACTTCTTTCTTCTTTGATGTCTCCATTGTTCATTGAACAAATTGCAAAAGATTCAGCAACACGGATGTCCAGAATACTGTGGAATTATGCGATTAAAGCAATTAAAATTGCAATTTAGTAAACAAAAAAGGCCGTATTGGCATGTGTTGCAATGTTAATATTTCCTCAGTGATTTACAAACTGTCAGACTGCGTGGTCGCTAGTAGTGGCTTTCAGTAGGCCTTTAAGAATAGTCTAGTCCGTTTGCATCCCGGAAGAACAAATCCCCCACCACAGTGGGCCAATTTCGGCCATCGAGCCAGAGTTTGACCTTCATCTTTCGGGAATGTAAACAATGAAACACCGGCTGTGTTTTGTGTTGCTAAAGGCGGCCGCAATACACCACGTCCAACCTACGGCTTTCTTCTTTGACGTCTCCATTGTTCATTGAACAAATTGCAAAAATTTCAGCAACACAGCCGTCCAGAATACTGTGGAATTATGCGATGAAAACAGATGACTTATAGCTGGGAATGGTGCTGTAACAAAATGTCCTCTATGATGCGTGACGTCACGCGCACACGTCATCATACCGCGACGTTTTAGCATGATACTTCCCCGCGAAATGTAAAATAGCAATTTAGTAAACTAAAAAGGCCGTATTGGCATGTGTTGCAATGTTAATATTTCATCATTGATATATAAACTATCAGACTGCGTGGTCGCTAGTAGTGGCTTTCAGTAGGCTTTTAAGAATAGTCTCGTCCGTTTGCATCCCGGAAAAACAAATCCCCCCCCCCCCACAGTGGGCCAATTTCAGCCCTCGGGCCAGAGTTTGACTGTCATCTTTCGGGAATGTAAACAATGAAACACGGGCTGTGTTTTGTGTTGCTAAAGGCGGCCGCAATACACCGCGTCCCACCTACATCTTTCTTCTTTGACGTCTCCATTGTTCATTGAACAAATTGCAAAAGATTCAGCAACACAGATGTCCAGAATACTGTGGAATTATGCGATTCAAGCAATTAATATGGCAATTTAGTCAACTAAAAAGGCCGTATTGGCATGTGTTGCAATGTTAATATTTCATCATTGATATATAAACTATCAGACTGTGTGGTCGCTAGTAGTGGCTTTCAGTAGGCCTTTAAGAATAGTCTAGTCCGTTTGCATCAGGGAAGAACAAATCCCCCACCACAGTGGGCCATTTTCGGCCATCGAGCCAGAGTTTGACCTTCATCTTTCGGGAATGTAAACAATGAAACACCGGCTGTGTTTTGTGTTGCTAAAGGCGGCCGCAATACACCGCGTCCCACCTACGGCTTTCTTCTTTGACGTCTCCATTGTTCATTGAACAAATTGCAAAAATTTCAGCAACACAGAAGTCCAGAATACTGTGGAATTATGCGATGAAAACAGACGACTTATAGCTGGGAATGGTGCTGTAACAAAACGTCCTCTATGATGCGTGACGTCACGCGCACACGTCACCATACCGCAACGTTTTAGCATGATACTTCCGCGCGGAATTAAAAATTGCAATTTAGTAAACTAAAAAGGCCGTATTGGCATGTGTTGCAATGTTAATATTTCATCATTGATATATAAACTATCAGACTGCATGGTCGCTAGTAGTGGCTTTCAGTAGGCCTTTAAGAATAGTCTAGTCCGTTTGCATCCCGGAAGAACAAATCCCCCACCCTCGGGCCAGAGTTTGACCGTCATCTTTCGGGAATGTAAACAATGAAACACCGGCTGTGTTTTGTGTTGCTAAAGGCGGCCGCAATACACCGATTCCCACTTACGGCTTTCTTCTTTGACGTCTCCATTGTACATTGAACAAATTGCGAAAGATTCAGCAACACAGATGTCCAGAATACTGTGTAATTATGCGATGAAAACAGATGACTTATAGCTGGGAATGGTGCTGTAAACTATCACACTGCGTGGTCGCTAGTAGTGGCTTTCAGTAGGCCTTTAAGAATAGTCTAGTCCGTTTGCATCAGGGAAGAACAAATCCCCCACCACAGTGGGCCAATTTCGGCCATCGAGCCAGAGTTTGACCTTCATCTTTCGGGAATGTAAACAATGAAACAGTGGCTGTGTTTTGTGTTGCTAAAGGCGGCCGCAATACACCGCGTCCCACCTACGGCTTTCTTCTTTGACGTCTCCATTGTTCATTGAAAAAATTTCAAAAAATTCAGCAACACAGACGTCCAGAATACTGTGGAATTATGCGATTAAAGCAATTAAAATGGCAATTTAGTCAACTAAAAAGGCCGTATTGGCATGTGTTGCAATGTTAATATTTCATCATTGATATATAAACTATCAGACTGCGTGGTCGCTAGTAGTGGCTTTCAGTAGGCCTTTAAGAATAGTCTAGTCCGTTTGCATCCCGGAAGAACAAATCCCCCACCACAGTGGGCCAATTTTTGCCCTCGGGCCAGAGTTTGACCGTCATCTTTCGGGAATGTAAACAATGAAACACACGGCTGTGTTTTGTGTTGCTAAAGGCGGCCGCAATACACCGCGTCCCACCTACTTCTTTCTTCTTTGATGTCTCCATTGTTCATTGAACAAATTGCAAAAGATTCAGCAACACAGATGTCCAGAATACTGTGGAATTATGCGATTAAAGCAATTAAAATGGCAATTTAGTCAACTAAAAAGGCAGTATTGGCATGTGTTGCAATGTTAATATTTCATCATTGATATATAAACTATCAGACTGTGTGGTCGCTAGTAGTGGCTTTCAGTAGGCCTTTAAGAATAGTCTAGTCCGTTTGCATCCCGGAAGAACAAATCCCCCACCACAGTGGGCCAATTTTGGCCCTCGGGCCAGAGTTTGACCGTCAACTTTCGGGAATGTAAACAATGAAACACGGGCTGTGTTTTGTGTTGCTAAAGGCGGCCGCAATACACCGCTTCCCACCTACATCTTTCTTCTTTGACGTCTCCATTGTTCGTTGAACAAATTGCAAAAGATTCAGCAACACAGATGTCCAGAATACTGTGGAATTATTTGATGAAAACAGACGACTTATAGCTGGGAATGGTGGTGTAAACTATCAGACTGCGTGGTCGCTAGTAGTGGCTTTCAGTAGGCCTTTAAGAATAGTCTAGTCCGTTTGCATCCCGGAAGAACAAATCCCCCACCACAGTAGGTCAATTTCGGCCCTCGGGCCAGAGTTTGACACCCGTCGTCTGGCAGCCTCGGCAGTTGAAACGAACGCTGCAACGAACATATGCTGTCTGCCACGAAGTTTTTAAGAGCGAAATTGAAATCTTAATTCCGGGGAATCGGGGCAGGGTTGGCATCCCGCAGACTCCTCCTGACAGGCAAAGATTGATTGCCCGCAAGATTGAGTCGGAGAGGAAGTTCTCGCCGCGGATGAAGGAGATTTAATGCGCAGATGCTCTTAAGCCTTATTTTCGAAAGCCGTCCTCATCCCTCAAGGGTGAAACATCGCGCGGAACATCTCCGTTTGCTACGAATTTCACGCTCGCACGCTTTTGTTTATTAAATGCCAGACTTCGTCAAGGCGGAGGGGGAAAATGTCTCAGACTTGAAGCGATCCCGGGCGAGAGGACGCTAAACGAGACGGAGGACGTACAGATGTGTTGTGACAGCTGCGGGGATGTCGGGGCCGCAGCGATTAAATTGATCAGAGATTAATAGCCGGGCCCGGGCGGAGTAGCCCAGTAATTAATGAGGAGCTTAACAGCAAATTAAATAGGCGGAAATGCAATTATGGAGGTGAGTGTTGATCAATAACTATAGCGGCGGGGTCACTGAAGTGCGTGGGCGACGGAACTTTCTAGTCGAGATGCGGCGACTTGTAAGTAGGTAATTAGGTTTTATATAAATACAGTATATACAGTGGGGCAAGTTCTCCCGCTTAAAATGATGACAGAGTTCTGTAATGTTCATCATAGGTACACTTCAACTGTGAGAGACAGAATGTGAAAAAAAAATCCAGGAATTCACATTGTAGGAATTTTAAAGAATTTATTTGTAAATTATGGTGGAAAATAAGTATTTGGTCAACCATTCGAAGCTCTCACTGATGGAAGGAGGTTTTGGCTGAAAATCTCACGATACATGGCCCCATTCATTCTTTCCTTAACACGGATCAATCGTCCTGTCCCCTTAGCAGAAAAACAGCCCCAAATTATGATGTTTCCACCCCCATGCTTCGCAGTAGGTGTGGTGTTCTTGGGATGCAACTCAGTATTCTTCATCAATTGTCCTGTCCCCTTAGCACAGGGGTCGGGAACCTTTTTTTCGCCGAGAGAGCCATGAAAGCCAAATATTTTAAAATGCATTTCCGTGAGAGACGTATTTTTTTTTTTAACACTGAATACAACTGTCAGGTTCAAACAGTGATGACATTTATCAAACAGACAAGAAGCAAGGAATTAAACAGAGACTGGGTTCAATTTAGCTCAATGAGGAGAAACCCGTAGACCTGTACTCTAGTACAGTGTCGTCCCACGCTATGACAAGAGGAATTCTACGCCTCGTCTTTCATTTTGACTTTCCCAGATGCGTTCATCTCTTATTCTTTTTAGTAACATTGTTTTTCTGAAGCTAACCAATTTTAAATCTTGAACAGGTGCAGTAGAAATGGATGGATCTAATCAAATGCATGAGAATGTTTTATATTTTGAACGTTATTTTTAACAATGTGATTACCAGCAGAATTATTAATTACTTATCGTGTTAAGCAACGTCAGCTAAGATTTATCTGAGAGCCAGATGCAGTCAGCAAAAGAGCCACATCTGGCTTGAGAGCCATAGGTTCCCTACCCCTGCCTTAGCAGAAAAACAGCCCCAAAGCATGATGTTTCCACCCTCCATGCTTCACAGTAGGTATGGTGTTCTTGGGATGCAACTCAGTATTCTTCTTCCTCCAAACACGACGAGAGAATGTCATGTGGTCGGATGAAACCAAAATAGAACTTTTTGGTACAAACTCAACTGGTCGTGTTTGGAGGAAGAAGAATACTGAGTTGCATCCCAAGAACACCATACCTACTGTGAAGCATGGGGGTGGAAACATCATGCTTTGGGGCTGTTTTTCTGCTAAGGGGACAGGACGATTGATCCGTGTTAAGGAAAGGATGAATGGGGCCATGTATCGTGAGATTTTGAACCCAAAACCTCCTTCCATCAGTGAGAGCTTTGAATGCTTGACCAAATACTTATTTTCCACCATAATTTACAAATACATTTTTTTAAATTCCTACAATGTGAATTCCTGGATTTTTTTTTCACATTCTGTCTCTCACAGTTGAAGTGTACCTATGATGAACATTACAGACCTCTGTCGTCATTTTAAGTGGGAGAACTTGCACAATCGCTGGCTGACTAAATACTTTTTTGCCCCACTGTATACTGTAGGTTATGTGTGTATATATATATATATATATATATATATATATATATATATATATATATATGTGTGTGTGTATGTATATATATATATATTTACATATACGTATGTATGAGTATACAGTATATGTATCCATCCATCTTCTTACGCTTATCTGAGGTTGGGTCGCGGGTGAAGCAGCCTAAGCAGGGAAGCCCAGTCACTTCGTCAAGCTCCTCCCGGGGGATCCCAAGGCTGGGAGACATAGTCTTCCCAACGTGTCCTGGGTCTTCCCCGTGGCCTCCTACCTGTCGGACATGCCCGAAACTCCTCCCTAGGGAGACGTTCGGGTGGCATCCTGAGGGGTCACCCACACCTGCGGTCCTCTCCAAGGTTTTTTTCATAGTCATTCACATTGACGTCCCACTGGGTTGTGAGTTTTTCCTTGCCCTTATGTGGGCTCTGAACCGAGGATGTCGTTGTGGCTTGTGCAGCCCTTTGAGACACTTGTGATTTAGGGCTTTATAAATAAACATTGATTGATCGATTGATTAAAACTCATTTGTATACTCTAGTCCAGGGGTAGGGAACCTATGGCTCTAGAGCCAGATGTGGTTCTTTTGATGACTACATCTGGCTCTCAGGTAAATCTGAGCTGACATTGCTTAACACGATAAATAATGAATAATTCAACTTGTAATCACAGTGTTAAAAATAACGTTCAAAATATTAAATATTGTCATGCATTTTTATGTTCCAGGAGTTGGTAAGAAGTTATTTATTTATTATTGGTTAGTGTGGGGCTTGCCTTCCAGAGGGTTCTTCAGACCACCGAGCACCGACATGAGAGCCAGTTTAAGGTTACAATATTATTTTATTTTTCAATAAGTCTCAGTTGCTTTCCAGCAATTGTCTTTTTCTCTTTCGTTATCGCTCGCGCTCTGGTTTCTAGCCCCAAGCCCGTCCTGGCTGCTGCTTATAACATAGCGACAGTCGATCAGATAAAAAGGCCCAGGTGGGCCTTCTACGCACCTGTCGCTGAATTTGAGGCCTGTCCTGGCAACACCCTGCTTCGCTGCAGGCTCCCAGGCCACGCCCCCTCCACATTCCAGAGACCTCTCTAGAAATGTTGGTCATTCTTAAAAATGCACCCGTTTTGTTGTGTTCAGTGTTAAAACAAATATTATATGGCTCTTACGGAAATACATTTTAAAATATTTGGCTTCTTGGCTCTCGGGTGGGTGGGTTGCAGGGAGGAGGCGGGGGCTTCCAAGCTTCTCGGCTTAGGCCAGCCTCTGCGTGTCTGGGCAAGAGCAAAGTGCATCGCTTGACCGCCTGCCGGGTAAAACCTCTTTGATACTTTGTCAACATGAAAAGAATATCATATACCTAGGATATTTATAGTATTATCAATGTGTAAAAAATGCTGCTTTTTTTCAAATGAATCCGTCCAAAAATAGTATTAAAACATAATAACATAATGACATTTTTCATAATTTGTACAAAAAAACAATTAGTGCAAATATATAGAACTAATAATACAAACCCCGTTTCCTTATGAGTTGGGTAATTGTTAGATGTAAATATAAACAAAATACAATGACTTGCAAATCATTTTCAACCCATTTTCAATGGAATGCACTACAAAGACAACATATTTGATGTTCAAACTCAACACGTGCCAAAGTAGTTGGGAAAGGGCATGTTCACCACTGTGTTACATCACCTTTTCTCTTAAAAAAACACTCAACTCTTTTCTCTCGGGCGGCATAGCTCGGTTGGTAGAGCGGCCGTGCCAGCAACTTGAAGGGTTGCAGGTTCGATTCCCGCTTCCGCCACCCTAGACACTGCCGTTGTGTCCTTGGGCAAGACACTTTACCCACCTGCTCCCAGTGCCACCCAAACTGGTTTAAATGTAACTTAGATATTGGGTGTCACTATGTAAAGCGCTTTGAGTCACTAGAGAAAAGCGCTATATAAATATAATTCACTTCACTCTCTCAGTGAAACCCAATATCTAAGTTACATTTAAACCAGTGTGGGTGGCACTGGGAGCAGGTGGGTAAAGTGTCTTGCCCAAGGACACAACAGCAGTGACTAGGATGGCGGAAGCGGGAATCGAACCTGCAACCCACAAGTTGCTGGCACGGCCACTCTACCAACCGAGCTATACCGTGAACATGGTTTCCTACCACATGTAATCCGGCAGGTTTCAGTGAGAAAATGGTGGTATTAAGTCAGCTCTTACAGTAGACATGAGCGGAGTGCTTGCGTCGTTTCTTCTGCAGCTGCGGACTCTCTTGCTTCCTCCTACAGGCCGCCCCCGACTGTCGGATACTTACATCGTGGAGGAGGGGGAAAAAAATTAAAAATCTCAGCACGGCTGCCGTCGCCTCGTCGAGAAACGTGACTTCCCTTGAAGACACTGGCGGTCACCACACCCGTGGCAACACCCCTCCGACTTTAAGGTATGACCATATAATCTCACTAAAACACTCTACCGACCAGGATAGCTCGGTTGGTAGAGTGGCCGTGCCAGCAACTTGAGGGTTGCAGGTTCAATTCCCGCTTCCGCCATCCTAGTCACTGCTGTTGTGTCCTTGGGCAAGACACTTTACCCACCTGCTCCCAGTGCCACCCACACTGGTTTAAATGTAACTTAGATATTGGGTTTCACTATGTAAAGCGCTTTGAGTCACTAGAGAAAAGCGCTATAAAAATATAATTCACTTCACTCTCTCAGTGAAACCCAATATCTAAGTTACATTTAAACCAGTGTGGGTGGTACTGGGAGCAGGTGGGTAAAGTGTCTTGCCCAAGGACACAACAGCAGTGACTAGGATGGCGGAAGCGGGAATCGAACCTGCAACCCACAAGTTGCTGGCACGACCACTCTACCAACCGAGCTATACCGTGAACATGGTTTCCTACCACATGTAATCCGGCAGGTTTCAGTGAGAAAATGGTGGTATTAAGTCAGCTCTTACAGTAGACATGAGCGGAGTGCTTGCGTCGTTTCTTCTGCAGCTGCGGACTCTCTTGCCTCTTCCTTTAAGGTATGACCATATAATCTCACTAAAACACTCTACCGACCAGGATAGCTCGGTTGGTAGAGCGGCCGTGCCAGCAACTTGAGGGTTGCAGGTTCAATTCCCGCTTCCGCCATCCTAGTCACTGCTGTTGTGTCCTTGGGCAAGACACTTTACCCACCTGCTCCCAGTGCCACCCACACTGGTTTAAATGTAACTTAGATATTGGGTTTCACTATGTAAAGCGCTTTGAGTCACTAGAGAAAAGTGCTATATAAATATAATTCACTTCACTCTCTCAGCCAAAAAGGTTCTAGCCTTTAAACAAACCCCCTTTTTAGACCTGTAAAAAATCTCACGAGTGGCAAATGTGAGGACACTACAAAAATAGACATGTTTTTGGTCCCCGCGAGTCTGAATCCTTCCCGACGATCCACATAAATTCCAGCGCCCGGTGAGAATGAGAACGGCGACATACGAGAGTGCTGCCGTGTGACACACAGGAGCTCCTCTCGGCTCCGCCGCCTCCCGCCGTGCGTGCGTGACCACCCAGGATCTGAGCAAGCGACCTCAGCTCGGCGCCTGGCAGCAACGCGGCGAGGAGACGAATGTTCTTGGCCGGACTAAATTTAGAGGCGACGCGCTGTACCATCAATCCCGATTAGGCTAACCCGCCCAGAGAGAAGAATATTGCCCCGTGTGGTATTCGGCTTTACGTAAGGTGCGGGTGCAGGAATGACACGTGTAGGAGCGTACCCAATTCCCTTGAATTGCCGGCGGGTATATAATAGAATTACTGCCGGGTCAAAATCGTTTCACAAAACATTATTTTTATTAGCGCATGTCGAGAATTTCCGCCGGGTCAAACTCCATCCATCCATCCATCCATCCAACTTCTTCCGCTTATCCGAGGTCGGGTCGCGGGGGCAACAGCCTAAGCAGGGAAACCCCAGACTTCCCTCTCCCCAGCCACTTCGTCTAGCTCTTCCCGGGGGATCCCGAGCCGTTCCCAGGCCAGCCGGGAGACATAGTCTTCCAGCTGGAAGACTATGTCTCCCTGTTCAAACTCGTTTCGCAAAAATAATTAGCATATGCCTAGAATTTTCCACAGGGTCAAACTCGTCACGTCACGAGTGACACTTCACCTGTCGTCATTTTCAAAATGAAATCGCATAAAGGGAAGAAGATTAAGAGCGATTCAGTGAAGTGAAGTGAATTATATTTATATAGCACTTTTCTCAAGTGACTCAAAGCGCTTTACATAGTGAAACCCACTATCTAAGTTACATTTAAACCAGTGTGGGTGGCACTGGGAGCAGGTGGGTAAAGTGTCATGCCCAAGGACATAACGGCAGTGACTAGGATGGCAGAGGCGGGAATCGAACCTGCAACCCTCAAGTTGCTGGCACGGCCACTCTACCAACCGAGCTATGCCGCCCCAGTAGGATTTAAGGTCCAAGCTATTGAATTTGCTAAAAATACAGGAAGCAGCTATGTTTTATTAGTATACCGCGCGGCGCAGTGGAGGAGTGGCCGTGCGCAATCCGAGGGTCCCTGCTTCAAATCCCACCTAGTACCAACCTCGTCACGTCCGTTGTGTCCTGAGCAAGACACTTCACCCTTGCTCCTGATGGGTGCTGGTTGGCGCCTTGCATGGCAGCTCCCTCAATCAGTGTGTGAATGTGTGTGTGAATGGGTGAATGTGGAAGTAGTGTCAAAGCGCTTTGAGTACCTTGAAAGTAGAAAAGCGCTATACAAGTACAACCCATTTATTTATTTATTTATGCCTAGAATTTCCGCAGGGTCAAACTCGTCACGTCACGAGTGACACTTCACCTGTCGTCATTTTCAAAATGAAATCGCATAAAGGGAAGAAGATTAAGAGCTATTCAGTGAAGTGAAGTGAATTATATTTATATAGCGCTTTTCTCAAGTGACTCAAAGCGCTTTACATAGTGAAACCCACTATCTAAGTTACATTTAAACCAGTGTGGGTGGCACTGGGAGCAGGTGGGTAAAGTGTCATGCCCAAGGACATAACGGCAGTGACTAGGATGGCGGAGGCGGGAATCGAACCTGCAACCCTCAAGTTGCTGGCACGGCCACTCTACCAACCGAGCTATGCCGCCCCAGTAGGATTTAAGGTCCAAGCTATTGAATTTGCTAAAAATACAGGAAGCAGCTATGTTTTATTAGTATACCGCGCGGCGCAGTGGAGGAGTGGCCGTGCGCAATCCGAGGGTCCCTGCTTCAAATCCCACCTAGTACCAACCTCGTCACGTCCGTTGTGTCCTGAGCAAGACACTTCACCCTTGCTCCTGATGGGTGCTGGTTGGCGCCTTGCATGGCAGCTCCCTCAATCAGTGTGTGAATGTGTGTGTGAATGGGTGAATGTGGAAGTAGTGTCAAAGCGCTTTGAGTACCTTGAAAGTAGAAAAGCGCTATACAAGTACAACCCATTTATTTATTTATTTATGCCTAGAATTTCCGCAGGGTCAAACTCGTCACGTCACGAGTGACACTTCACCTGTCGTCATTTTCAAAATGAAATCGCATAAAGGGAAGAAGATTAAGAGCTATTCAGTGAAGTGAAGTGAATTATATTTATATAGCGCTTTTCTCAAGTGACTCAAAGCGCTTTACATAGTGAAACCCACTATCTAAGTTACATTTAAACCAGTGTGGGTGGCACTGGGAGCAGGTGGGTAAAGTGTCATGCCCAAGGACATAACGGCAGTGACTAGGATGGCGGAGGCGGGAATCGAACCTGCAACCCTCAAGTTGCTGGCACGGCCACTCTACCAACCGAGCTATGCCGCCCCAGTAGGATTTAAGGTACAAGCTATTGAATTTGCTAAAAATACAGGAAGCAGCTATGTTTTATTAGTATACCGCGTGGCGCAGTGGGAGAGTGGCCGTGCGCAACCCGAGGGTCTCTGGTTCAAATCCCACCTAGTACCAACATCGTCACGTCCGTTGTGTCCTGAGCAAGACACTTCACCCTTGCTCCTGATGGGTGCTGGTTGGCGCCTTGCATGGCAGCTCCCTCCATCAGTGTGTGAATGTGTGTGTGAATGGGTGAATGTGGAAGTAGTGTCAAAGCGCTTTGAGTACCTTGAAGGTAGAAAAGCGCTATACAAGTACAACCCATTTATTTATTTATTTATGCCTAGAATTTCCGCAGGGTCAAACTCGTCACGTCACGAGTGACACTTCACCTGTTGTCATTTTCAAAATGAAATCGCATAAAGGGAAGATGATTAAGAGCTATTCAGTGAAGTGAAGTGAATTATATTTATATAGCGCTTTTCTCAAGTGACTCAAAGCGCTTTACATAGTGAAACCCACTATCTAAGTTACATTTAAACCAGTGTGGGTGGCACTGGGAGCAGGTGGGTAAAGTGTCTTGCCCAAGGACACAACGGCTGTGACTAGGATGGCGGAGGCGGGAATCGAACCTGCAACCCTCAAGTTGCTGGCACGGCCACTCTACCAACCGAGCTATGCCGCCCCAGTAGGATTTAAGGTACAAGCTATTGAATTTGCTAAAAATACAGGAAGCAGCTATGTTTTATTAGTATGCCGCGTGGCGCAGTGGGAGAGCGGCCGTGCGCAACCCGAGGGTCCCTGGTTCAAATCCCACCTAGTACCAACCTCGTCACGTCCATTGTGTCCTGAGCAAGACACTTCACCCTTGCTCCTGATGGGTGCTGGTTGGCGCCTTGCATGGCAGCTCCCTCCATCAGTGTGTGAATGTGTGTGTGAATGTGGAAGTAGTGTCAAAGCCCTTTGAGTACCTTGAAGGTAGAAAAGCGCTATACAAGTACAACCCATTTATTTATTTATTTATGCCTAGAATTTCCGCAGGGTCAAACTCGTCACGTCACGAGTGACACTTCACCTGTCGTCGTTTTCAAAATGAAATCGCATGAAGGGAAGAAGATTAAGAGCTATTCTGTGAAGTGAAGTGAATTATATTTATATAGCGCTTTTCTCAAGTGACTCAAAGCGCTTTACATAGTGAAACCCAATATCTAAGTTACATTTAAACCAGTGTGGGTGGCACTGGGAGCAGGTGGGTAAAGTGTCTTGCCCAAGGACACAACGGCAGTGACTAGGATGGCGGAGGCGGGAATCGAACCTGCAACCCTCAAGTTGCTGGCACGGCCGCTTTACCAACCGAGCTATGCCGCCCCAGTAGGATTTAAGGTACAAGCTATTGAATTTGCTAAAAATACAGGAAGCAGCTATGTTTTATTAGTATACCGCGTGGCGCAGTGGGGGAGTGGCCGTGCGCAACCCGAGGGTCCTTGGTTCAAATCCCACCTAGTACCAACCTCGTCACGTCCGTTGTGTCCTGAGCAAGACACTTCACCCTTGCTCCTGATGGGTGTTGGTTGGCGCCTTGCATGGCAGCTCCCTCCATCAGTGTGTGAATGTGTGTGTGAATGGGTGAATGTGGAAGTAGTGTCAAAGCCCTTTGAGTACCTTGAAGGTAGAAAAGCGCTATACAAGCACAACCCATTTATTTATTTATTTATGCTTAGAATTTCCGCAGGGTCAAACTCGTCACGTCACGAGTGACACTTCACCTGTCGTCATTTTCAAAATGAAATCGTATAAAGGGAAGAAGATTAAGAGCTATTCAGTGAAGTGAAGTGAATTATATTTATATAGCGCTTTTCTCAAGTGACTCAAAGCGCTTTACATAGTGAAACCCAATATCTAAGTTACATTTAAACCAGTGTGGGTGGCACTGGGAGCAGGTGGGTAAAGTGTCTTGCCCAAGGACACAACGTCAGTGACTAGGATGGCGGAGGCGGGAATCGAACCTGCAACCCTCAAGTTGCTGGCACGGCCACTCTACCAACCGAGCTATGCCGCCCCAGTAGGATTTAAGGTACAAGCTATTGAATTTGCTAAAAATACAGGAAGCAGCTATGTTTTATTAGTATGCCGCGTGGCGCAGTGGGAGGGTGGCCGTGCGCAACCCGAGGGTCCCTGCTTCAAATCCCACCTAGTACCAACCTCGTCACGTCCGTTGTGTCCTGAGCAATACACTTCACCCTTGCTCCTGATGGGTGCTGGTTGGCGCCTTGAATGGCAGCTCCCTCCATCAGTGTGTGAATGTGTGTGTGAATGTGGAAGTAGTGTCAAAGCCCTTTGAGTACCTTGAAGGTAGAAAAGCGCTATACAAGTACAACCCATTTATTTATTTATTTATGCCTAGAATTTCCGCAGGGTCAAACTCGTCACGTCAAAAGTGACACTTCACCTGTCATCATTTTCAAAATGAAATCGCATAAAGGGAAGAAGATTAAGAGCTATTCAGTGAAGTGAAGTGAATTATATTTATATAGCGCTTTTCTCTAGTGACTCAAAGCGCTTTACATAGTGAAACCCACTATCTAAGTTACATTTAAACCAGTGTGGGTGGCACTGGGAGCAGGTGGGTAAAGTGTCATGCCCAAGGACATAACGGCAGTGACTAGGATGGCGGAGGCGGGAATCGAACCTGCAACCCTCAAGTTGCTGGCACGGCCACTCTACCAACCGAGCTATGCCGCCCCAGTAGGATTTAAGGTCCAAGCTATTGAATTTGCTAAAAAGAACAGTAAGCAGCTATGTTTTATTAGTATGCCGTAGCTGCGTGTGTCAAATATGAGTCATTAAATGACTCCCGCCTCCTGGTGGTAGAGGGCGCTAGTGATCCTTCTGGCGACTACTCGGCTGCAGAAGAAGTGACGACAAGCAGCAAGTGTTTATTTTTTCCTCTCGCTTGCACTTTTAACATGGAGGATTACATATCTAAAATAAAACAGTTTTCTAAACTGGACTTTCATTCGAAGCAGGAGGTCTTAAAGGAAGATCTCCATGGAGACAGAGAGACTTTTAAAACTGAAGAAAGATAAGGAAGACTTCTATAAACAAGTTATCGATGCTTTTGATCAGAAGGAGCTTCGCATGGACTTCATTTATAAGTAAAGGTAAGACCATAATGATATATTTTTTTAATAAATGTGCTTTTCATGATGGTATCCTTACATCACACTCAAATTTATAAGCACAGGCCTAAATTTACCGCATGCCTTTGGTAAGCGACGGAGTGAGAAGAGGTTTTAAATTAATTAGACCACTTAGCTGCCTTCTTATTCTCATGTTTTTGTTGGCTGAATGGTCGTCATAGCAACCAGGCATTCGGGGGGCGCATTGGGCTTAAAAAAATGTGTCCGGGGGCCGAAAACCTGCATGCAAACTAACAAACAACCACACACAGTGTTTGGAAAACCATTCTAAAACCTTAATTCTAGCCTGATTTCGCCATTCCTTTACCACTTTTAACGTGTGTTCGGGGTAGTTTTCCTGCTGTTTTTGACTCCATTAGTTCCTGTTTTTGCGCACCCTGGTTTGTTTTTCTTTCCATGCCAACCAATCAGTTCACCTGTCCTCACGACTCACACACCCGATTCATTTGAGCCCACGCACCTGTTTTCAAGCGCCACAACACTATTAAAGGGGAACATTATCACAGTTTCAGAAGGGTTAAAACCAATAAAAATCAGTTCCCAGTGGCTTATGTTGTTTTTTGAAGTCTTTTTCAAAATTTTACCCATCCCGGAATATCCCTAAAAAAAGCTTTAAAGTGCCTGATTTTCGCTATCTGGGAAGCCATCGTCCATTTTCCTATGACATCATCCAGTGATGCCGATACGGATAGCACAGCAAGATATAGCGACATTAGCTCGGATTCAGACTCGGATTTCAGTGGCTTAAGTGATGTATTGAAACGGATGGTTGGAGTACGGAGGCGGATAGCGAAAACGAAATTGAAGAAGAAACTGAAGCTATTGAGCGAATTGACGCTATTCTGCCATGTTTGCCGATAAAATGTGCAGACCAGCGATCGGAAGTTTCAGATCTTGTGACACTGGATCAACTTAAATCCATCGATTGGTAAGTGTTTGTTTGGCATTAAATGTGGGTGGGGGTGTATATATAGTTTCAAATGTACATACAGCTAGCCTAAATTGCATGTTATAATCAATTAACTGGCAGTCATGCCGCGACCAAATATGTCTAATTAGCACATAAGTCAATGACATCATCAAAACTGCCCTTTGTGAGTTCGTTGACTTTATTGTTGGAAATGCATCTGCAGGTTATCCATACATCTCTGTGCCATGTCTCCCTTAGCATCTCCGGTAAAATGTGCAAACACTCCGGCAAATTCGATTGGGGTCTGGCAGCAGATTTTTCTGACTTTATCATTGTAAATGCATCTGCTTTGAGTGTCGCAGGATATCCACACAATCTTGCCATTTTTGTAGTAGCATAGCTTTCGTCTGTAAAGTGTGCGAAACAAACGACTGACCATTTCGTCGGCTTTCCCCACACCCTCGTATTCTGAACAAATTTCGTCCAATTTCTTGCCACTTTCACATCTTCGGGCCAGTGGTGCAACTTGAATCCCTCCCTGTTAGTGTTGTTACACCCTCCGACAACACACCGACGAGGCATGATGTCTCCAAGGTTCCAAAAAATAGTAGAAAAAAACGGAAAATAACAGAGCTGAGACGCGGTGTTTGTAATGTGTTTGAAAAAATGGCGGCTTTATTACCTAGGTGACGTCAGAACCAACAGTGATGAATAGAAAGGCGTTTAATTCGCCAAAATTCACCCATTTAGAGTTCGGAAATATATTGACGCTTACATAGGTCTGCTGATAATGTTCCCCATTAAAGCCCGTAGTTGCCAGGCAGTCAGCCTGGCGACATCACCTCCCACACCCCCTCTACCACGCTGATGATCCATGCTCTTTTCTCGTTCCCTGTAAATTTTGTTATTCATGCCATAGTTTGCAAGTTTTGTTTTATGTCCAAAATGTACGTTGGAGTAATAGTTTTGTTTCATCGCCAAGTTTTGTACCTCTTCTGAAAGCGCCTTCTGTTGTACTTTTCGAGTTAAAAATAAAACATCTCATTACCTATCCCCAGGTGCATGTCTTTGGAAGTGGGCGGAAGCCGGAGTACCCGGAGGGAACCCACGCATTCACGGGGAGAACATGCAAACTCCACACAGAAAGATCCCGAGCCTGGATTTGAACCCAGGACTGCAGGACTTGTCCAGGGTGTACCCCGCCTTCTGCCCAATTGTAGCTGAGATAGGCGCCAGCGCCCCTTGCGACCCCAAAAAGGGAATAAGCGGTAGAAAATGGATGGATGGACATCTCATTACCTTGCACCACGGGAAAACAAACCGCACCATAGTCAACGCCTTGACAACTGTGCCCAAGACCCAACCTCCGGGCTGATGATTTTAGCTTGTCCTGAAGAATTTCTGGAGGTAATCCTCCTTTTTCATTGTCTCATATTAAAGCACCAGTTCATTGGCAGCAAAACAGGCCCAGAAAATAATACTACCACCACCATGCTTGACGGTAGGAATGGTGTTCCTGTGATTAGAGGCCTCCAAACATGGTATTTTGGACAAACAGCTCCATTTTTGTTTCATTCCTCCAGAGGGCGTTATTTTTGTCCGTGTGATGTCAGATGAAACAAAAATTGAGCTGTTTGGCCACAAATACCCAGCAATATGTTTGCAGGAGAAAAGGTGAGGCCTTTAATCCCAGGAACACAACCCCTACCGCCAAGCATGGTGGAGGTAGTATTATGCTCTGGGCCTGTTTTGCTGCCAATGGAACTGGTGTTTTAAATGGGACAATAAAAAAGGAAGATTACCTCCAAATTCTTCAGGACAACCAAACATCATCAGCCGGGAGGTTGGGTCTTGGGCACAGTGGGGTGTTCCAACAGGACAATGACCCCAAACATACGTCAAAAGAGGTAAAGGTGTTGTGTTTTAGTTTTATCCTGCCTTCTTCTTTTCTGCACCTGGGTTGTCAGTGTTTCATCCACGGCGAGGGGCGGACCTTGGGGCACACCTGCTCTCAATTAACCTGACAGCTTGGCCTTGCCGGTTATTGTGTCCCGAACTTACCTCGTGCATGCACCTGCTTCACCAGTCCCGGTACGTTTTCACTACTTTGTCCTGAATTCCCTAACCTCTTGAGTGTTTCTTTTCTAGTCTACCTGAGGTAAAAAGATTTCTTGTTTTGGACTCTTGCTATGCTCAGTGTGCCCTGGCCCTTTTCACCCGCCGACCTCTGAGGAACCTATTTTTGTCCTGATCACATGGTGTGCGTTTCTGCCCCATCGCCCTTAGTTATCCCTTTTTCGTCTAATTCAATTTTTTCATTTTTTGTAATCCCACCTTGTCTCCCGTCTCTGCATGCTGGGGTCACCCCCACTTAACTAAGACCTTAAAAGAAATGGCTAAATAAGGCTAGAATTAAGGTTTTAGAATGGCCTTCCCAAACTCCTTACTTAAACCCCATTGAGAACATGTGGACAATGCTGAAGAAACAAGTCCATGTCGGAAAATCCAACAAATTTAGCTGAACTGTACCAATTTTGTCAAGAGGAGTGGTCAAAAATTCAACCAGAAGCTTTCCAGAAATGTCCAGAGTGTCCGCCCTGAAATCGGTAGGTTGGTAGTTCAAACCCCGGCTGAGTCATAGACTTTGACATTTAGCATCAAGGGTTGGAATTGGGGGTTAAGTCACCAAAAAATGATTCCGGGGCATTGACCCTCCTTGGGCATAGCTCGGTTGGTAGAGTGGCCGTGCCAGCAACTTGAGGGTTGCAGGTTCGATTCCCGCTTCCGCCGTCCTAGTCACTGCCGTTGTGTCCTTGGGCAAGGCACTTTACCCACCTGCTCCCAGTGCCACCCACACTGGTTTAAATATAACTTAGATATTGGGTTTCACTATGTAAAGCGCTTTGAGTCACTAGAGAAAAGCGCTATATAAATATAATTCACTTCACAATACTTCTCTAACGCCGTCCTATTTTGCCACAGCAGGGTGGAAATTTCATCCAATTGTTCAGCAAAGCCTTAAACAGGGTCGCCTGTATAGTTAATGAAATGTTGGTTGTGGTAAATATCCATCCATCCTTTTTTCTACCTCTAGTCCCTCTGGGGGTCGCGGGGGTGCTGGAGCCTATAATGAATCCAATTAATTTTGATGGTCACCCACTAGGCAAAAGATTGAAATCCAGAATCTATATAATTACATGCTTTAAGGGCCTGTCCCCACGGAGCCATTTTTAGGTGGAAGATACGCTATATTGTCGAAAGTATTTGGCCACCGGCCTTGACTCACATATGAACTTGAAGTGTCATCCCATTCCTACTCTGCCGAGTTGTAGACAGCACCGACACTTATTTGGAGTTTTTTGCTGTTTTCCTGTGTGTAGTGTTTTAGTTCTTGTCTTGTGCTCCTATTTTGGTGGGTTTTTTTGGTCTTTTTTTTGGTATTTTACTGTAGCCGGTTCATGTTTTCCTTTCAGCTATATTTTAAGAATATTTCAGTTGTTTTTATCATTCTTTGGGTGGACATTGTTGTTGTTCGGCTGTACATTGCGGACGACGTCTTTGCTCCACAGTAAGTCTTTGCTGTCGTCCAGCATTCTGTTATTGTTTACTTAGTGACCAGTTCCGTTTTAATTTCATTCCGCATAGCCTTCCCTAAGCTTCAATGCCTTTTCTTTTCACTCACCTTTTGTTTATTTTTGGTTTAAGCATTAGATACCTTTTTACCTTCACCCTGCCTCCCGCTGTTTCCGACATCTACAAAGAAATTTGTTACCTGCTGCCACCTACTGATATGAAAGAGTATAACATAGTTACTCTGCCAAGCTGTAGACAGCACCGACCTTTATTTTGAGTTTTTTGCTGTTTTCCTGTGCGTAGTGTTTTAGTTCTTGTCTTCTGCTCCTATTTTGGTGTTTTTTTCTCTTTTTTGGGGGTATTTTACTGTAGCCGGTTCATGTTTTCCTTTGAGCGATATTTTAAGAATATTTCAGTTGTTTTTATCATTCTTTGGGTGGACATTGTTGTTGTTCGGATGTACATTGCGGACATCGTCTTTGCTCCACAGTAAGTCTTTGCTGTCGTCCAGCATTCAGCTTTTGTTAACTTAGTGGCCAGTTCAGTTTTAGTTTCGTTCCGCATAGCCTTCCCTAAGCTTCAATGCCTTTTCTTTTCACTCACCTTTTGTTTATTTTTGGTTTAAGCATTAGACACCTTATTACCTGCATCCTGCCTCCCGCTCTTTCCGACATCTACAAAGCAATTTGTTACCTGCTGCCACCTACTGATATGAAAGAGTATAACATAGTTACTCTGCCAAGCTGTAGACAGCACCGACACTTATTTTGAGTTTTTTGCTGTTTTCCTGTGTGTAGTGTTTTACTTCTTGTCTTCTGCTCCTAATTTGGTGTTTTTTTTTTCTCATTGTTTTGGTATTTTACTGTAGCCGGTTCATGTTTTCCTTTGAGCGATATATTAAGAATATTTCAGTTGTTTTTATCATTCTTTGGGTGGACATTGTTGATGTTCGGATGTACATTGTGGACGTCGTCTTTGCTCCACAGTAAGTCTTTGCTGTCGTCCAGCATTCTGTTTTTGTTGACTTAGTAGCCAGTTCAGTTTTAGTTTCCTTCTGCGTAGCCTTCCTTAAGATTCAATGCCTTTTCTTTTCACTCACCTTTTGTTTATTTTTGGTTTAAGCATTAGACTTCTTTTTACCTGCACTTTGCCTCCCGCTGTTTCCGACATCGACAAAGCAATTTGTTACCTGCTGCCACCTACTGATATGAAAGAGTATAACATAGTTACTCTGCTGAGTTGTAGACAGCACCAACACTTATTTTGAGTTTTTTGCTGTTTTCTTGTGCGTAGTGTTTTACTTGTTGTCTTCTGGTCCTATTTTGGTGTTTTTTTTCTCTTTTTTTTTTGGTATTTTACTGTAGCCGGTTCATGTTTTCCTTTGAGCGATATTTTAAGAATATTTCAGTTGTTTTTATCATTCTTTGGGTGGACATTGTTGTTGTTCGGATGTACATTGTGGACGGCGTCTTTGCTCCACAGTAAGTCTTTGCTGTCGTCCAGCATTCGGTTTTTGTTTACTTAGTGCCCAGTACAGTTTTAGTTTCGTTCCGCATAGCCTTCCCTAAGCTTTAATGCCTTTTCTTTTCACTCACTTCTTGTTTATTTTTGGTTCAAGAATTAGATACCTTTTTACCTTCACCCTGCCTCCCGCTCTTTCCGACATCTACAAAGCAATTAGCTACCGGACTGTATCTCTGCCGCAGCACAATGGTTGAAAAACAACAATGAATTATGTGTTTGTCCTGTATGTTTTAGAGAAATCCCACCTTTTTTAGTTAATGTTGAACAATATCCTCCATAATCTCTATGACAACCTTTTCAATGTGAAATGAGATCAGCCGTGTAAAGAAAATATAGTACTCCATCTTTTGCTTCAAAAAAATAAATCAAAACATGCAGAGCAATTTGCACCCACTCGCATGTAAATAACGTTCATACGAGCCAAGATTCCATGTCAATGCAAAAATGAGAGAATATGTTAAAGGCTAAATAGCGTTAGAAACATTAAAGTAAATCATCTCTTTTCCGGAGTCTTCCCAGAGACTTAGAGTCACTGATGAAGGAGAGCGAGAAAAATAAATGTTTGAATGCCTGTCAAACATGCGCTATTTATGTTCCCGCTCCTCATCCATAATGCATGTGGTGATGAACATTAAAATGTCAGAGCCACGCCGCGTAAAAGGAGGTAATGAGACTCTTAGCAAAAAAAAATGGGGTTTTAATATTGCATTTTTTTATGGCCGGCATTGTGTTACACTAAATGCTTAAAGTGCAGGTTTTGTTTATGCCGCGATATGGATATGCGTCGTTGCAGCAGGAATGGGGGGGGGAAAAAGGAGGATATCTGTCAATGCAACAAGAAAACCTAGAAACAACACACCTGTTATAAATACTTGGACTTCCTTTTATTGTCATTCAAATTTGAACTTTACAGTACAGATAAGAACACCATTTTGTTGCAACACTGATGACATCTATTAAACAACACAAGAAGCAAGGAAATAAACAGAGACAGAATTCAATTCGGCTCAATTGAGGAGAGTCGCCAGTACAGTGTAAAAGTGCATGTGCTGCTGAGCTCGTTTTACAAGTAGTGTACTGAGATACTCGGCACGCTCTGGCGAGAGATTAGATAGATTGATAGATAGTACTTTATTGATTCCGTCAGGAAAGTTCCTTCAGGAAAATTAAAATTTTCAGCACAATCCCATTCAAGATCAGACAAACATTACAGGGAGACAGAACAGGATCGTTGACGGGTCTGCCGGCATCCAGCGCCCCTTACAAAAAAGATGAGATACAGGTAAACAAGGGGGGGGGGGGGGAATAGGAGAAAAAAATAGAAGAATAAAATAAAATAAAATGAAATAAAAACATCGGTCTTAGCCTGGGCCCTGGAGAATAAGAACACCATTTTGTTGCACTAGTGTCAGGTTCAAACACTGATGACATCTATTAAACAACACAAGAAGCAAGGAAATAAACAGAGACATAATTCAATTTGGCTCATTTGAGGAGAGTCGCCTGTACAGTGTAAAAGTGCATGTGCTGCTGAGCTCGTTTTACAAGTAGTGTACTCGGCACGCTCTGGCGAGAGATTAGATAGATTGATAGATAGTACTTTATTTATTCCGTCAAGAGAGTTCCTTCAGGACAATGACAATCTTCAGCACAATCCCATTCAAGATCAGAAAAAACATTACAGGGAGACAGAACAGGATCGCTGACGGGTCTGCCGGCTTCCAGCGCCCCTTACAAAAAAGATGAGATACAGGTAAACATGGGGGGGGGGGGGGGGATAGGAGAAAAAAATAGAAGAATAAAATAAAATAAAATGAAATAAAAAAATCGGTCTTAGCCTGGGCCCTGGAGAATAAGAACACCATTTTGTTGCACTAGTGTCAGGTTCAAACACTGATGACATCTATTAAACAACACAAGAAGCAAGGAAATAAACAGAGACAGAATTCAATTTGGCTCAATTGAGGAGAGTCGCCTGTACACTGTACAGTGTAGTGTAAGAGTGCATGTGCTGCTGAGCTCGTTTTACAAGTAGTGTACCTCCAGCTGGCATGACGCATGGTCAGCCATCAGGCGCCGGTATGTGGCCCTCTAGTCGGCCATGGGGCGACCGACTCGCCAATTGCGGGAGCCTTCAACTCGCTGTCGCCACCTGACTCTTCCCCGCAATCAGTTTCCTGCTTGTCTCCCTTAGCGCCGTTTCCCCTCAGTTGGGCTGATTGGCACCTGGCCACACCTGGTGTCAATCAGTCGGCTGCCATTTATACCTGCCTTGCCCTCCAGTCAGGGCTGGAGTTATTGTTTGCTGTCTTCAGTTCTCCCTGTTTCCTGTATGCTTCTATAGAACCCCATCCCATGGCTTCGCTAGCGTCTCCAGCATCAACCTCCAGCTGGCCTGACCCACGGTCAGCCATCAGGCGCCGGCATGCGGCCCTCTCGGCGTCCACAGATGTGGCCATTCCATGGGGTGACCGACTCGCCAGTTGCGGCGGCGTTCAACTTGCCGTCGCCACCTGACTCTTCCCCGCAATCAGTTTCCTGCTTGTCTCCATTAGCGCCGTTTCCCCTCAGCTGTGGCTGATTGGCACCTGGCCACACCTGGTGTCAACCAGTCGGCTGCTATTTATACCTGCCTTGCCCTCCAGTCGGGGCTGGAATATTGTTTGCTGTCTCCAGTTCTCCCTGTTTCTTGTATGCTTCTATAGAAGCCCGTCTCATGGCTTCGCCAGCATCTCCAGCGTTGACCTCAAGCTGGCATGACGCACGGTCAGCCATCAGGCGCCGGTATGCGGCCCTCTCGGCGTCCACAGATGTGGCCATTCCATGGGGTGACCGACTCGCCAGTTGCGGCGGCGTTCAACTTGCCGTCGCCACCTGACTCTTCCCCGCAATCAGTTTCTTGCTTGTCTCCATTAGCGCCGTTTCCCCTCAGCTACAGTTGATTGGCATCTGGCCACACCTGGCGTCAATCAGTCGCTGCTATTTATACCTGCCTTGCCCTCCAGTCGGGGCTGGAGTTATTGTTTGCTGTCTTCAGTTCTCCCTGTTTCTTGTATGCTTCTATATAAGCCCGTCCCATGGCTTCGCTAGCGTCTCCAGCATCGACCTCCAGCTGGCATGACGCACGGTCAGCCATCAGGCGCCGGTAAGTTGCCCTCTCGGCGTCCACAGATGTGGCCATCATATGGGGTGACCGACTCGCCAGTTGCCACCTCACTCTTCCCCGCAATCAGTTTCCTGCTTGTCTCCATTAGCGCCGTTTCCCCTCAGCTGTGGCTGATTGGCATCTGGCCACACCTGGTGTCAATCAGTCGGTTGCTATTTATACCTGCCTTGCCCTCCAGTCAGGGCTGGAGTATTTTTTAGTGTCTCCAGTTCTCCCTGTTTCTTGTATGCTGTGAGCTATTCCCTGGTTCCTGGTTCCTGGTTCCTGTTTCTGTTCCCTGGTTCGTGTTTTACCTGCATTCTTTTGGAGATTAAAACCATGTTTTCCTGCACCGAGCCTGCCATCTCTGAATCTTGACAGGCAGTCAATACATGCAGGCGGTGATTAGTTTGTCTGACTGCACTCGTTAAGCTAAAACATGGCGGACCAAGCAGTGCACATTTAAAATTCTTTATAAGGTGGTCACCACGACATGTGCCAGGGCATTTTTTTGTGACTTTTGCAGGTCTGTGTCACTTCTTACGAGGCATTACAGAGGAAAAACAAGCAGGTGTGTACGGCATTCAAGTCCAAATTTGACTCTTCGTGCTAAGTCTTTTTGAAGTGTGGTGATGGGCTTTAAAGCTGAGGGCAATTTTAAAGCACAATTCGGAGCGCAGCCATTACATTGAGTAGTTGAAGTGGACGAGCAAAGACCAGCCATCATGTCTAAGTGTAAAACCTTAAGAACACACGCTCTAAGGGTAAGGACTAGAAATGATAATAAAAAATAAAAAAAACATTAAACTCATACCCCTGTGCAACCTGCAGTAAATCCAACATTGTTGCATTTGTGCGGGTTCTCAGGACCACCAAGGAAGGACATTGTTGCGCAGGTTAGACTTTCTTTTATTTTCAGAAAATAAAAAAAGTTGTTGCTTTTCAGCCTTGCCGTGTCCTGCTTCCTCTGCCGCTCCACATTTTCAATCGCGTGCGTCTTCGCTCTCGCTCAGCATCGGCTTCCTTTTGGCTCCTTCTCTCTCCGTCTCGCCCCCCGGCGTTTACGGCCGCTGCCCTTTTATACAGTGCGAGAGGAGATTTAAATTGTGGCCAGCTGGGGGACCCACGCACCTGATAATATTTGCGGGGTTGATTCCGGCGTGCCCCGCCTCGCTGCTTGCTCGCAGTCCACGCCTCCTCGCCGCCATCTTGGGCCGGGCTCCGGCGTGCCCTGCCTCGCTGTCGGACTGACGGCCACGCCTCCTCGCCGCCATCTTGCAGCGGGCTACGGCATGCCCTGCCTCGCTGTTGGACTGCTGGCTCCGCCTCTCCACAGTTGCATTGTTGTGACTTAATTTTCAAGAAAATGAAACCCACCCACAAGATACATTGTTTAATTACTGTATAATATGAGCAGTTGAAGTGGATGCGCAAAGACCAGCCATCATGTCTAAGTGTAAACCTGAAGAACACACACTCTAAGGGTAGCGACTAGAAATAAAAAAATAAAAAACATTAAACACATACTTCTGTGCACCCTGCAGTAAATCCAACATTGTTGCTGTGATGGTTTCTTGCTTTTATGCGGGTTCTCAGGACCACCAAGGAAGGACATTGTTGCGCAGGTTAGACTTTCTTTTATTTGCCGAAAATTAAAAAAAGTCTCTACGGGTTACTTTTCAGCCTTGCCGTGTCCTGATTCCTCTGCCGCTCCACCTTTTCAATGATGCTTGCTACCGTAGAAACAAGCCCATCAAAAGGCCAGTTAGGATCTTTCATCAGGAGGAAAACACATCCACCTGTTTTTATTATGGTTTAAGACTTGTTTTACGGCGTAAGATTTGCCGTTCTGAGGCGATCAAATTTCAATGTTCGGAGATGCCTTTTTTTCACAAAACATCTTTGGTCAAATTCAGACCCATACCACCTGGGATGCATTCATGAATTATGATAAGGTGCCAATGTATATTTTTAGGAGCAAGCAGTTTTTTTCCAAGGTGGCTCTGGGTCTCTGCCACACCAGAGTCCGTTTGGAGAGATTGCAGGAGATGCAGATGAAGAGACAGGGCTGCGGAGCTAGCACTTAGCACCAGGACGGACAGGTTTCACTTTGGTCTCCTTAGACGGATCCTCACTCATCCATGCGGACTGGGAACAGGCCGAGTTGGTTGGCGACTGAGAGTGGAGTTGGCTGTCTTGGTTGCTTTGTTGGGTCCGCTCCACCCCAGCAGACGATGGCGTAGAACACGCCAGAAGCCGCCACAGTGTATATGTTTCTTTTACTTTTTATTCATAGCTGTATGGTTGCATCAGCTCTGTTCTTTTAATGTCCTTTGTGTTCTTTGATGTTCCCCTCTTACACACATGTAAGAGGGATGTGTGCTATGGCTATGAGTTGTTTTTTCCCTTGGCTTCAGTCTGGGCCCCCTCTCCAGAGGGCCAGGGTTGGACCCCCATTGTTTACCTGTATCTCATCTTTTTATTGTACGGGGCGCCGGAAGTTGGCAGACCCGTCAGTGATCCTGTTCTGTCCCTCTGTAATATTTGTTTGATCTTGAATGGGTTTTTCGCTGAAAATTTTAATAACCCCTCAGGTATTAATAAAGTATTTCTGATTCTGATTCTGAAAAAAATCTGTCTAAGCCTGGGCCCGCCTCAGCGATCCTGTTCTGTCTCCCTGTAATGTTTGTCTGATCTTGAATGGGATTGTGCTGAAAATTGTAATTTTCCCGAAGGAACTCTTCTGAAGGAATACATAAAGTACTATCTAATCTAATCTAATCAACATCATAAAAGCAAACATGCGTTCCAGAAAATGCTAATCCAAAGTTTTGTCTTAGTTTTGTAGTGTTTAATTTTTTTGTTAAAATGACCTTTTTGTTATGTTTACTAAAGGGCAGATGACCTGAATACGTTTTTCAACTTGTTTAAGTCAGGGCGTACGTTACTCAATTCATGGTAGAAATAATAAGTGTTTGATGAGCATTCCTCAACTTTCTCAGTCTGTTTTGACACTTGGGATAGCTTTTTTTAGAAACATGTTGCAGGCATCACATTCCAACTGAGCTAATATTTGCAAAAAATAGCGCTTACCAGGTCGAACATTAAGTATCTTGTCTTTGCCATCTATTCAATTGAATATAGGTTGGAAATTATCTGCTAATAATAGTATTCTGGGGGTTTGGGGGTTTGGTAGAACAGAGAACGTCTCAGCCAACAAATCAACTAGTGGATTTGCTCCAAAGGACAAGAGGGTCTCTTCCAGAGCGGCTCTCTCAAAATCGCTCCCTGAGAATCTATCCCTTGTTCCTTCTCTGCCCAGCTCATGTAGTCCTGATATACATATATATATATATATATATATATATATATATATATATATATATATATATATATATATATATGTGTATATATATATATGTGTATATATATATATATATATATATATATATATATATACATATATATACATATATATATATATATATATATATATATATATATATATATATATATATATATGTATATATTTTTTTTTATACACAGCAACCTCCTCTGTCTTAATGTGGCCCCTGAGTCAAAATAATTGCCTAGGCCTGCTTTAAGGTCAAGGTCATAAAGTTTGATCCAATGCTATCAGTGGATCAGAAGATCAGGAGATGCTGGAAATAATAAGACAGTGTGAGCAAATTCTACAAGCCCGACACATAAATCCCCACAAGACAGAGCCCGAAGCAAGCAGAAGACATGCCAGAGGACTCCTCTGGATCAGAGCTTTCTCAGGACTACATGAGCTGGGCAGAGAAGGAACAAGGGAGCGATTTTGAGAGAGCCGCTCTGGAAGAGACCCTCTTGTCCTTTGGAGCAAATCCACTAGTTGATTTGGTGGCTGAGACGTTCTCTGTTCTACCAAACCCCCAAACCCCCAGAATACTATTATTTGCAGATCATTTCCAACCTATATTCAATTGAATCGACGGCAAAGACAAGATACTTAACGTTCGACATGGTCAATCAATCAATCAATGTTTATTTATACAGCCCCAAATCACAAATGTCTCAAAGGACTGCACAAATCATTACGACTACGACATCCTCGGAAGAACCCACAAAAGGGCAAGGAAAACTCACACCCAGTGGGCAGGGAGAATTCACATCCAGTGGGACGCCAGTGACAATGCTGACTATGAGAAACCTTGGAGAGGACCTCAGATGTGGGCAACCCCCCCCCTCTAGGGGACCGAAAGCAATGGATGTCGAGCGGGTCTAACATGATACTGTGAAAGTTCAATCCATAGTGGCTCCAACACAGCCGCGAGAGTTCAGTTCAAAGCGGATCCAAGACAGCAGCGAGAGTCCCGTCCACAGGAAACCATCTCAAGCGGATCAGCAGCGTAGAGATGTCCCCAACCGATACAGGCGAGCGGTCCATCCTGGGTCCCGACGAGCGGTCCATCCTGGGTCTCGACTCTGGACAGCCAGTACTTCATCCATGGTCATCGGACCGGACCCCCTCCACAAGGGAGGGGGGGACATAGGAGAAAGAAAAGAAGCGGCAGATCAACTGGTCTAAAAAGGAGGTCTATTTAAAGGCTAGAGTATACAGATGAGTTTTAAGGTGAGACTTAAATGCTGGTAAGCGCTATTTTTTGCAAATATTAGCTCAGTTGGAATGTGATGCCTGCAACATGTTTCTAAAAAAAGCTATCCCAAGTGTCAAAACAGACTGAGAAAGTTGAGGAATGCTCATCAAACACTTATTATTTCTACCATGAATTGAGTAACGTACGCCCTGACTTAAACAAGTTGAAAAACGTATTCGGGTTTTACCAGTCAGTGGTCAATTGTACGGAATATGTACTGAACTGTGCAATCTAGCAATAAAAGGCTTAATCAATCAATCAATCAATCAATGGAACATCCCACAGGTGAGCAGGCTGATTGGTAACAGGTGTGTGCCATGATTGGGTATAAAAATGCTCAGTCATTCACAAACAAGGATGGGTTGAGGGTCACCAATTATGCCAACAAAAGCTTGAGCATGTGGTGGCGACTTGTCCAGGGTGAACCCCGCCTTCCGTCCAAATGTAGCTGAGATAGGCATCAGCGCCCCCCGTGATCCCTAAGGGAATAAGCGGTAGAAAATGGATAGATGGATGGAAAAGCTTGATCAAATTATCGAACAGTGCATGAACGACATTTTCTCTACGAGCTTCTGCAAGGAATTTATCAACCTTGACATTGAATGCCCGTGACCTTCGATCCCTCAGGCGGTACTGCATCACAATACCAAAGTCCTGAGTAGTCCTGGGTTCAATCCCGGGCTCGGGATCTTTCTGTGTGGAGTTTGCATGTTCTCCCCGTGAATGCGTGGGTTCCCTCTGGGTACTCCACTCCAAAGACATGCACCTGGAAATAGGCCCCTCCCACTTCCAAAGACATGCACCTGGAGATAGGCCCCTCCCACTTCCAAAGACATGCATCTGGTGATAAGCCCCTCCCACTTCCAAAGACATGCACCTGGAGATAGGCCCTTCCCACCTCCAAAGACATGCACCTGGGGATAGGCCCCTCCCACTTCCAAAGACATGCACCTGGGGATAGGCCCCTCCCACCTCCAAAGACATGCACTTGAAGATAGGCCACTCCCACCTCCAAAGACATGCATCTGGTGATAGGCCCCTCCCACCTCCAAAGACATGCACCTGGGGTTAGGCCACTCCCATCTCCAAAGACATGCATCTGGGGATAGGCACCTCCCACCTCCAAAGACATGCACCTGGTGATAGGCCCCTCCCACTTCCAAAGACATGCACCTGGGGATAGGCCCCTCCCACTTCCAAAGACATGCACCTGGTGATAAGCCCCTCCCACTTCCAAAGACATGCACCTGGGGATAGGCCCCTCCCACTTCCAAAGACATGCACCTGGTGATAAGCCCCTCCCACCTCCAAAGACCTGCACCTTGAGATAGGCCCCTCCCACCTCCAAAGACATGCATCTGGTGATAGGCCCCTCCCACCTCCAAAGACATGCACCTGGGGATAGGCCACTCCCACCTCCAAAGACATGCACCTTGAGATAGGCCACTCCCACCTCCAAAGACATGCATCTGGTGATAGGCCCCTCCCACCTCCAAAGACATGCACCTGGGGATAGGCCACTCCCATCTCCAAAGACATGCATCTGGTGATAGGCACCTCCCACCTCCAAAGACATGCACCTGGTGATAGGCCCCTCCCACTTCCAAAGACATGCACCTGGGGATAGGCCCCTCCCACTTCCAAAGACATGCACCTGGTGATAAGCCCCTCCCACTTCCAAAGACATGCACCTGGAGATAGGCCCTTCCCACCTCCAAAGACATGCACCTTGAGATAGGCCCCTCCCACCTCCAAAGACATGCATCTGGTGATAGGCCCCTCCCACCTCCAAAGACATGCACCTGGGGATAGGCCACTCCCACCTCCAAAGACATGCACCTTGAGATAGGCCCCTCCCACCTCCAAAGACATGCACTTGGAGATAGGCCCCTCCCACTTCCAAAGACATGTTGATAGGTTGATTGGCAACACTAAATTGGCCCTAGTGTGTGAATGTTGTCTGTCTATCTGTGTTGGCTGTGACGGTACAACGGGAGAAGAAGACGGCAGAGGAACGATGACGTCGTTAGCTGTCAGCGTATTTAATGACAGTTTAGTGTGTGAGTGAGATGTGTATTTAACCAAAGAGATGTAGTGTGACGAAGTGTGAGACTTATCTGAGTATGGTTGCCAGAGGGTGTTGAGGATGCGTGTTGGGATCCAGGCAGAAGTCCAGCAAGGAGCAAGGCGGAATCGAACGTCGGGGAGCAGGCAGATGGTCAAGGGCAGGAGCTTGGTTTCGTGGTCGTTAGGCAGGCGTGAGGTCGATGTCCAGGAAGGCAAGGGAAAATCCACGGAAGGTCCAAGGTGACGAGACACACAACTCGACGACAAGGAAGGATGGCGGGAGGCTGGAAGACGACACAACACAGGAGACAATGAGCACAACAGGGAAGGAGCACAGGGAAATAGTCTGCACATGCAGAGGAGCTAGATACGTGTGGGCTTACTGTACTGGGTACGTGAAGCTACGTTCTCGCGTCGGATCTCAGGCTGCGTCTGCTCTTGAAGGCAGCTCGCTCATCACAGGCAGGTGTGTAGATTGGTGAGTGTTTGCAGGTGCGAGGAGGCACGCCCGCAGCGGAGAGAGAGCACATGTGGGAGTGGCCCGTGGTGTGCTTGTCCGGACGCCCAGCAGGAGGAGACAAAGCAGGAAGAGAGGAAGCAGGAGTGTGACCCATAACAGCACCCCCCCTCTTACGCGAGACTCCCGGCGAGCTTCGGGGTGCCTCGGGGTGAGCTCTGTAAAAGTCCTTGATAAGGGAGGGGTCGGCGATGTAAGAGGCCGGTACCCAGGACCTATCTTCAGGGCCATAGCCCTCCCAGTCCACAAGGTAGACCCAACCCCTCCCCTGTCGCCGAACCTTGAGGATCTCCTTGACGGTCCAGACTTGGTCCCCATCCTCGAGGACTCTAGGAGGGGGAGGAGCGGGGGTGGGGGCGGACAGGGGACTGTTAACAACAGGTTTGACCTGGGAGACATGAAAGACAGGATGAGATCTCATGGAATGTGGAAGATCCAATTGTACAGCAGCAGGGTTGATCTTCGATTTGACCGTATAAGGTCCAACAAAACGTGGTGCAAGTTTCTGGGAGGAAATCGGGAGGTGGAGGTCCTTGGCCCGAAGCAGGACCTGCTGTCCGGGCTGGTAGTCGGGAGCCGGGATGCGTCGCCGGTTGGCATTGCGACACATCCTAACAGACGCCTTCAATAGGGAAGCACGGGCGGACCTCCACACTCTGCGGCATCGTCTCAGGTGTGCCTGGGTGGAAGGAGTTGCCACCTCGATCTCCTGGGAGGGAAACAAGGGAGGTTGAAATCCCAGCCAGCATTCAAATGGAGACATACCCGTAGCTGCGCAGGTCAAGGAGTTGAAAGAGTACTCCACCCATGGAATAAACTTACTCCAGGAGTTAGGCTGTTGCGCAGCCATACAGCGCAGCATGGTCTCCACCCCCTGGTTGGCCCTCTCTGCTTGACCATTGCTTTGGGGGTGGTAGCCGGAAGTCAGACTGACCGTGGCCCCAATGCCCTTGCAAAAATCCTGCCAGACCCGAGAAATGAATTGAGGGCCACGATCAGAGACTATGTCGGAGGGGATCCCGTGGATCCTGACCACATGCTGGACCAGCAGGTCTGTGGTTTCAGCAGAGGATGGAAGCTTGGGCAAAGGAATAAAGTGTGCTGCCTTGGAAAACCTGTCGACGATAGTGAGGATTGTGGTGTTACCTCTAGAAGTGGGAAGTCCCGTGATGAAATCAACAGCAATGTGGGACCAAGGTCGATTGGGGATGGGAAGAGGGTGTAAGAGGCCGGCAGGAGGGCTGTGGCTTGCCTTGTTACGGGCGCAGACGCTGCAGGCGGCGACAAACTCCCGGGTATCCGCCTCCATGGTAGGCCACCAAAAACGGCGTCGGATAAAGCCTAGTGACCTATGGACTCCGGGATGACAGGTAAACACACTAGAATGAGCCCAATCAAGTACCTTGGCCCTTAAAGGTTCTGGGACGAACAGCCTATTAGGGGGTCCGATTCCGGGACCAGGGTCAGAACGTAAGGCCGTCTTGACCAGGCCCTCGATCTCCCAAGTTACCATCCCGATGATGCGGTTAGGGGGAAGGATGGTCTCGGAAGTAGACTTAACGGTAGGTTCCTCTGAGAATATTCGAGAAAGAGCGTCCGCCTTGCCATTGCGTGAACCAGGTCTGTAGGTGAGAGTGTAATCGAATCGACAGAAAAATTGTGCCCAGCGAGCTTGCCTGTCATTCAGTCTTTTAGCGGATCGGATGTGAATGAGGTTGCGATGGTCGGTCAGGACCAGGAACGGATGCTTGGCCCCCTCCAGCCAGTGTCGCCATTCGACCAGCGCCTCGTGGACTGCCAACAGTTCTCGGTTCCCAGCATCGTAGTTTCTCTCAGCTGGAGAGAGACGTCTAGAAAAGAATGCACAAGGGTGCAACACATTACTCCCACTGGAACGCTGGGACAAGACTGCCCCAATCCCGGAGTCAGAAGCGTCCACTTCAACCGTGAACGGCACATCCGGGTCAGGGTGTACGAGAACGGGGGCGGAACTGAAGCTCCTCTTGAGGTTCTGGAACGCCACGTCTGCCTCCTTGTTCCACCTAAATGCAGTGATCGTAGATGTTAGTGCGTGGAGAGGTGCAGCTACCTTACTGAAGTTGAGGATGAATCGACGGTAAAATCCTGCAAAGCCTAGGAATCGCCTCAGTTCCGTACGGGTGTTTGGTTGAGGCCACTCCATAACCGCTTTGACCTTCTTGGGGTCGGCTCTGATGTTACCCTTCTCGATGATGTGGCCAAGGAAGTTTACAGAAGATGAATGGAATTCACATTTCTCTGCCTTGACGAACAAGCGGTTCTCGAGGAGGCGCTGTAGGACCTGTCGGACATGCTGCTGATGCTCCTGCATGTTGTGAGAGAAGACCAGAATATCATCCAGGTACACAACCACAAATTTGTCGAGCATGTCTCTTAAAACGTCGTTAACTAGAGCTTGAAAGACAGCTGGGGCGTTGGTCAGGCCAAAGGGCATGACCCGGTACTCGAAGTGGCCAAGGTGCGTGTTGAAGGCTGTCTTCCACTCATCCCCCTTCCTAATCCGGACAAGATGGTAAGCATTGCGGAGGTCAAGCTTGGTGAAGACAGTTGCAGGAGCAAGAGGTTCAAAGGAGGAGCTCATGAGTGGAAGGGGATACCGGTTCTTGACTGTGATGGCGTTGAGTCTTCGGTAGTCGATACAAGGGCGTAGGGAGCCATCCTTCTTGCCGACAAAGAAGAATCCGGCGGCTACCGGTGACTTGGAGGGAGTGATGATACCTGAAGAGAGTGAGTCCGTAATATAGTTAGACATAGCCTTCTTCTCAGGTATGGACAGGTTGTACAAGCGGCTAGAAGGAAGTACTGCGTCAGGTACGAGATCAATGGCACAGTCGTACGGTCTGTGCGGGGGTAGAGATAGTGCCTGGGCCTTATTGAATACAGCTGCAAGGTCATGGTAAACCGCGGGGACCCCAGACAGGTCAGATGGGGATGACTTAAGTTTGGGGCTCTCCGAGACAGGGGATGCTGCCTTGAGACAGTTAGCATGGCATGCCGTGCTCCAGGATAGGATCTTACCAGAGATCCAGGAAATATGGGGGTCATGCTGGCGAAGCCATGAACGGCCGAGGACAAGAGGAGCGATAGGGGCATTGAGGATTAACAAGCTAATCTGCTCCGTGTGGTTGCCGGACAGGGTTAGTGTGATTAGTGCTGTACGGTGGGTGATGGGACCCAGGGGATGCCCGTCCAGGGCCTGAGCTGGTAAAGGCTTGTCCAGAGGCAGAAGCTCAATCCCGGCCTGACAGGCAAAATTACGGTCCATAAAACTAACATCTGCTCCTGAGTCCACATACGCTCCCACCTTCAGTCCTCTTGATTCCCAAGACAATGTTGCGGGGAAAAGGATACCAGGGTCACAGTGGCTCCGGGTAAAGGTGGTGTGGCTCACAAGTACTCCCCTTACTTGTGAGCCTGGTCTTTTGGTCGTGTGGGGCAGGTCACGATCATGTGACCCGCACAACCACAGTAGAGGCAGAGGCGCTGACGGAACCTCCTTTCCTGTTCCTCCGTGGCCAGTCGAGTCCTGCCCAACTGCATGGGTTCCATCCCGCTGGTTGGTGCAGGGAGAAACCCAGACTGGTCCACCAAGTGGGCGCCTTCATCCCCACCTCTGGCCGCGCTAGGAGAGTAAGAAACGGTACGGTTCCCCCACACCGGCCTTCTGGTCCTCTCCTGGACTGAAAGTCTTCGTTCAGCCGCTCGTTCCTTGAGTCTCTTGTCCATCAGTAGGGCCAGCTGAATGAGGTCCTGGTAGGAGGCAGGTTGGTCCCGCAACAATCCGTCCTTGATCTCGTCGGAGAGGCCTCGACGGTAGGCGCTCAACAAGGCCTTGTTATCCCACCCGCTGTCTGCGGCCAGGGTGCGGAACTCAAGAGTGTAATCTGCCACAGAACGAGAACTTTGCTGAAGGGAGTGTAGACGTGAGGCGGCGTCTCCTCCATCGGAGGGATGGTCAAAAACTGCCCTAAACTCCGTGCGAAAAGCATCATAATTCATGCTGAGGCCAAGGTTGTGGTCCACAGCTGCTGTGGCCCACTGGAGAGCCCTTCCGGTCAATAAAGAAAAAATAAAGGCAATCTTGGCCCCGTCAGAGGTGTACCGGGAGGGCTGATGACGAAATACCATATCACACTGGACCAGGAAACCACGACATAACTCAAAATCCCCTTCGAAAGCCTTAGGGCTAGCGATCTTCGGCTCGCAGGAAGACGGGGGCTGTGTGGGGGCTGCCGCGGCGGGGGCGGCTAGTACGCGCTCCGGGGGAGCGGCAGAGCTTGGGGAGATCAAGTCCAGTCGAGCCAACATGCTAGCAAAAGCAGCATCCAGCTTATTCTCAAGAACACAAAAGCGCTCTTGGTGCTGCTGGAGTGCAGTGTGCATGGCTGCGACACTTGGTACCGGGGAGCCTCGGGAGGGGACCGGGGTACGTGCCGCGTCTTTGCCGTCTGGTTCTGACATGGCGAGAACGTACTGTGACGGTACAACGGGAGAAGAAGACGGCAGAGGAACGATGACGTCGTTAGCTGTCAGCGTATTTAATGACAGTTTAGTGTGTGAGTGAGATGTGTATTTAACCAAAGAGATGTAGTGTGACGAAGTGTGAGACTTATCTGAGTATGGTTGCCAGAGGGTGTTGAGGATGCGTGTTGGGATCCAGGCAGAAGTCCAGCAAGGAGCAAGGCGGAATCGAACGTCGGGGAGCAGGCAGATGGTCAAGGGCAGGAGCTTGGTTTCGTGGTCGTTAGGCAGGCGTGAGGTCGATGTCCAGGAAGGCAAGGGAAAATCCACGGAAGGTCCAAGGTGACGAGACACACAACTCGACGACAAGGAAGGATGGCGGGAGGCTGGAAGACGACACAACACAGGAGACAATGAGCACAACAGGGAAGGAGCACAGGGAAATAGTCTGCACATGCAGAGGAGCTAGATACGTGTGGGCTTACTGTACTGGGTACGTGAAGCTACGTTCTCGCGTCGGATCTCAGGCTGCGTCTGCTCTTGAAGGCAGCTCGCTCATCACAGGCAGGTGTGTAGATTGGTGAGTGTTTGCAGGTGCGAGGAGGCACGCCCGCAGCGGAGAGAGAGCACATGTGGGAGTGGCCCGTGGTGTGCTTGTCCGGACGCCCAGCAGGAGGAGACAAAGCAGGAAGAGAGGAAGCAGGAGTGTGACCCATAACATTGGCCCTGCGATGAGGTGGCGACTCGTCCAGGGTGTACACCGCCTTCCACCCGATTGTAGCTGAGATAGGCACCAGCGCCCCCGCCGCCCCAAAGGGAATAAGCGGTAGAAAATGGATGGATGGAACTTGTTTAAGTCGGTATCCATGTTAATCAACTCATGGTAAAAGCAAGCAGGAGAGATAAGGGAGTGTCTTGCCCAAGGACACACCGGCAGCGACTAGGACGGCGGGAGCGGGGATCGAACCTGGAACCCTCAAGTTGCTGGCATACCTGCCCCAGACGCTCTGCTGGTTGACGCCTCTCTAATTAGCCTAAAAGTGGTGATGTATTCCTCCCGTCCGAGCCGCGTGTAATCGCTTTACCTTTAATCAAATATTTATTCAGATGTCATCTCCTCCCTCAAACACCTCAAGCCGTACAGCATTCCTAAACGCCGCATTTGCATGCGTGTGATCAGAGCGGCGGGGGATTGATCATGTAAATCGATGCATCCGCCTTGTTGTCATGCAGGACACTGTCTCTGTTGTTTGCCCGGCCCGTGTCAAATTAGCCTTCATTCCTTCCGTCGCGTACTCTAATTAGAGCCCGGCGGGCGCGCCCCCTCCTCCTATTAGCAGGAGACGAGCTCCCTGGCGGTATGGAAATGTGAGCGCCGGTGAGACCTCCATCCTTGTCACATGATGATTGATGGACGCTCGGGTCGCAACCATCAGTCACACCCAGGCCGGATCGCCGCCCGTTTGTTTTATTGTCCTCTGGGCGACAAAAGATGGTTGTCGTCTTGTCATGTTTATTTCAACGGGAAGTGGTGTAACGTACAGAAACTAATGCACCTCTTTGATTTGTGGTTATTCATTTAAAAGGCCTACTGAAATTATATTTTCTTATTTAAACGGGGATAGCAGGTCCATTCTATGTGTCATACTTGATCATTTCGCCATATTTTTGCTGAAAGGATTTAGTAGAGAACATCGACGATAAAGTTCGCAACTTTTTGTCGCTAATAAAAAAAGCCTTGCCTGGCAATGTGTGCGTGACATCACGGGTTGTGGAGCTCTTCACATCTGAACATTGTTCACAATCATGGCCACCAGCAGCGAGAGCGATTCGGACCGAGAAAGCGACGATTTCCCCATTAATTTGAGCGAGGATGAAAGATTTGTGGATGAGGAAAGTGAGAGTGAAGGACTAGAAAAAAAATAAATAAATAAATAAAAAAAGACAGGAGTGGGACCAATTCAGATATTATTAGACACATTTACTAAGATAATTCTGGAACTCAAAGTAAAGCCGCTGCTCCTTCACATCGAGAGGAGCCAGATGAGGTGGTTCGGGCATCTGGTCAGGATGCCACCCGAACGCCTCCCTAGGGAGGTGTTTAGGGCACGTCCAACCGGTAGGAGGCTACGGGGAAGACCCAGGACACGTTGGGAAGACTATGTCTCCCGGCTGGCCTGGGAACGCCTCGGGATCCCCCGGGAAGAGCTGGATGAAGTAGCTGGGGAGAGGAAAGTATGGGCTGCCCTGCTTAGGCTGTTGCCCCCGCGACCCGACCTCGGATAAGCGGAAGATGATGGATGGATGGAATTCTGGAAAATCCCTTATCTGCTTATTGTGTTACTAGTGTTTTGTGTGAAGTGAGTTATATTTATATAGCGCTTTTCTCAAGTGACTCAAAGCGCTTTACATAGTGAAACCCAATATCTAAGTTACATTTAAACCAGTGTGGGTGGCACTGGGAGCAGGTGGGTAAAGTGTCTTGCCCAAGGACACAACGGCAGTGACTAGGATGGCACAAGCGGGAATCGAACCTGCAACCCTCAAGTTGCTGACACGGCCACTCTACCAACCGAGCTAAGCCGAGATTATATAGTCATACCTGAAAGTCGGAGGGGTGTGACCGCCAGTGTCTCTGAGGGAAGCCACGTTTCTCGACGAGGCGAAGCGAAGGCAGCCGTTGGGGCCGGGCTGAGCTTTTTTTTCCCCCTCCTCCACGGTGGAAGCATCCCACGTTTAGGGGCGGCCAGTCAGAGGAGGCAAGAGAGTCCGCAGCTGCCTTTTTGACAGGTGCACGAGGAACGACGCAAGCTCCGCTCATGTCTACGGTAAGAGCTGACTTATTACCACAGTTTTCTCACTGAAACCTGCCGGTTGACATGTGGTAGGGAACCATGTTCGCTTGACCGCTCTGTTCCATTGTAAAGCTTCACCTTCGGGAATGTAAACAAGGAAACACCGGCTGTGTTTGTGTTGCTAAAGGCGGCCGCAATACACCGCTTCCCACCTACATCTTTCTTCTTTGACGTCTCCATTAATAATTGAACAAATTGCAAAAGATTCAGCAACACAGATGTCCACAATACTGATTAAAGCAGACGATTTATAGCTGGAACAGGATATTTTGCACGAAATTTAAAATTGCAATTTAGTAAACTAAAAAGGCCGTATTGGCATGTGTTGCAATGTTAATATTTCATCATTGATATATAAACTATCAGACTGCGTGGTCGCTAGTAGTGGCTTTCAGTAGGCCTTTAAAAGTATACTAGAGTTGTACGGTAAATCGGTATACCAATGAATCATCTTTGGTACTACTGGGGACGGCGTGGCATGGTTGGGATAGTGGCCGTGGCAGCAATCTGAGGGTTCCTGGTTCAATCCCCACCTTCTACCAACCTTGTCAGGTCCGTCGTGTCCTGCCAAAAGAGCCTGGAATTCAGTGCATAACACTTTTATTATCATCAATATCAAAAGGCCCAATGTCTTTTCCTCCTGCGTCTGCTCATCAGCACCTCCAACCCCAACAACGTGTCTCACGCCGGCTGCTGCTAATAAAGGCGAAAGGTGATTATAATAATAATAATACATTTTATTTATAAGTGTCAGGCTTGGACTGTGGATGTTTGTGCTTCCTCGATGCAAGGATGATGTGGGACTAGTCAGGCATGAATGTAAGTACATGATATTTATTAAACAAACAAACAAAATACAAAAAGGCAAACCAAGGACGCACTCTGTGGCGGATAAAAATCTATACTATACTTAAAACAAACAACACAATGGCATGACTATATACAAACAAAACAAAACTAGCACAATGGCATCAATACAAAAACTTACATGGCATGGAACTGTGGACGAGGACGTGAAGGTTTGAACAGCATGGGTAGGGTGCGTGCGATTGTGAGAAGATCCCAGGATGAAGACAAGAAAAAAGAGTGACTTAAATAGTTATGATCGTTAGTGAAAACAGGTGTGAGGTTGAGAACAGGGACATGACAGGTGAAAACTAATGAGTTGGCATGGAAACAAACAAAACCAGGAAGTGCAAAACGTGACTGAATGTCCAAAATCAAAAACCTAACATGACAAAACAAAACATGATCCATAGGTGTGACAATAAGGCACCTTTCTGGGCACTCAAGGACACCGTACACAATCAAAACAATAAAATTAAATTGGATAAAAAGAACAATAGTAAATTAAACAAAGATAGAGAAGAAAAGATGATTACAATGAATATGTCAGGCTTGCCACTGACAGTTTGTTTGTGTTTTAGTTTTTCCTCTCTGTGTATTTAGTATTTCCTGTCCTTAGTTCCTGTCTAGTGCTCTTATTTTATCAACTTCCTGTTTTGTTCCCTGAGTGCTGTGTTCCTCCTCAGCTGCGGCTGATTGGCACCTGGCCACACCTGTCGAAAAATACGGTATTTATGAGACCATTTTAAGTTTACCCTTATGAGCAGTTCATATTTCTGGGGTGCTCAATGGCAGTAGTTCACCATTTGTAAATAATCACCTTTGATGTTTGTGCATTTAGTTCTAGTCTTAGCTGACTCAGCTGGGACGGAACAACATCAAAAGCTGACTGCAGGACCTCAAAGGTTCACAAAACAGCGGGAGATGAACAATATATGACCGTGTCATCTGCATAAAAATGAAAACGCGGAATCCGACATGATCGCAGAGATTATTTATATCAACGGAAAACAACAACGCCACCAATATGGAAATCTGCGGTACACCATTTGTTAAAGGGAGAAAAGACCGTCAAATTGGACGCGTTGGGTTCTATCGGACAGGTAATTCGAAAACCACTTCACAGCATCCTGAGTCGCAGGATAGACCGATCCTGTGCAGTCTGTCTGTCAGAATGATATGGTCGACCGTGTCAAATGCCTTTGACAGGTCTATAAATAGAGCTGCACGATATTGTTTGCAATCCAAGGCTTCAGTAATGTCATCTACAACTTTTATAGCAGTCGCTTTCGAAAACCTGATTGATCTTCGGAAAGCAGACAATTGGTGTCTAAGAGTTCTTTAGTTCTTTTTCAGAGAGCTTTAGCTCGGATGCACAACTTGGAGATGGGTCTATGGTTATTAACAGCTGTAGGATCTCCTCCTTTCAATAACAGTAACTCATAGGATGATTACCGAATATTAGGTATCTCATAACTGGACAAAGAAAGATTAAAAATATAGGTAAGCGGTTCTGCAATAAAATCAATGGCTGACTTAAAAAAGAAGGGCTCGAGTTTATCCAGACCTGCAGATTTTCCAGGATACACTTGTTTTAAGGCTGTCTAGACCTGGCCTCTCAAAGTCCATTTGCCTGGGGGCCACTTGATGCAGACCCTGGGTGAGGTTGGGCCGCAAGAAAAGATTTCTTGAAAAAAATATTCTTGAATGTCTTGGATCCGCTTGGACTGAACTCTCGCGGCTGTGTTGGAGCCACTATGGATTGAACTTTCACAGTATCATGTTAGACCTGTTCGACATCCATTGCTTTCGGTCCCCTAGAGGGTTGCCCACATCTGAGGTCCTCTCCAAGGTTTCTCATAGTCAGCATTGTCACTGGCGTCCCACTGGATGTGAATTCTCCCTGCCCACTGGGTGTGAGTTTTCCTTGCCCTTTTGTGGGTTCTTCCGAGGATGTTGTAGTCGGAATGATTTGTGCAGTCCTTTGAGATATTTGTGATTTAGGGCTATATAAATAAACATTGATTGATTGATTTATTTTTATTTTCAACAACAAATGAAATCAAAATATAAATGAACAAAATGAGAATCAAGAAATGTGAGGCAATGCAAATTAAATAATAATAAAAAAATAAATACCGGTTTGATTCGGTCCAGGTTATCGGGGACTGATGGTGTGTGTGACAAAATCCAAAAGCGAATAGGTGACAGACTATGTGTAGTATTTAACTGGAGGGTTTTACTTTAAATGTTGGAGGTGCGTGTTGAGAGGAGAGTTGTCCAGGGACGGAAGCGGGGTCGAGAGGCAGGAGCGAGTCGTCGTTGTCCGGGTGCAGGCGAAGAGTCGAGAACCAGAAAGCGCGAGGGAGGCAGGGAAGATCGCACAGCTTGACTCTGGGATGCACACAGAGAACCGCGGGGTGAGGGACGCAGGGAAAGCACAAAGATCAGGACAGATATAGAGCATAAAGCGAGAGTTGCATCAAGCTTACTGAACACCAACAGAAAATTATATTCCGGCGAGGGATGGCAGGTTGTGCAGGCTTATGAAGACCAGGATGATCATCACAGACAGGTGTGCTGATTTCAGATTGTTTGCAGCCGGTGGAGTGACGCGTGCAGGACAGGAGCGGTTGTGGTTGTGCTCATTGAAGAATCCACATTGGCATGACACCCCAGGGCCAAATTAGCGCACTTCAATCAATCAATCAATCAATCAATGTTTATTTATATAGCCCCAAATCACAAATGTCTCAAAGGACTGCACAAATCATTACGACTACAACATCCTCGGAAGAACCCACAAAAGGGCAAGGAAAACTCACACCCAGTGGGCCGAGAGAATTCATATCCAGTGGGACGCCAGTGACAATGCTGACTATGAGAAACCTTGGAGAGGACCTCAGATGTGGGCAACCCCCCCCCCCTCTAGGGGAGCGAAAGCAATGGATGTCGAGCGGGTCTAACATGATACTGTGAAAGTTCAATCCATAGTGGCTCCAACACAGCCGCGAGAGTTCAGTTCAAGCGGATCCAAGACAGCAGCGAGAGTCCCGTCCGCAGGAAACCATCTCAAGCGGATCAGCAGCGTAGAGATGTCCCCAACCGATACAGGCGAGCGGTCCATCCTGGGTCCCGACGAGCGGTCCATCCTGGGTCTCGACTCTGGACAGCCAGTACTTCATCCTTGGTGGGGCAAGCCCGGCGTTGGATCGATGCAGTTGGAACAATGTTCACCAGTAGGAACCTGCAACCTCGCCCAAGGACGCTTGAATGGTGGTCGGCGATAAAGTGCTTGGCAGCGTCACATCTCTCAATCAAAAGCTGAACAAACGCAGAAAGAGAGAGAGGAAAACAACATGTTGTGGACATTTCAGAGAGAAGCAAATCAAACAGTAAATCTTCTGGGACGTGTTCTGCAGGTTAGACATTAATCTCCCCCGTGGCTGAGGGCCATAAAGTCGCATATCAAAAGGCGGCAGAATGGCGTCGGAGCAAAGTGGACAGCGGTCGGTTTGTCATGAAAGACGCAAGGAGAGGATCCAGATGGAGCCGTCAGACAAGACCTGCCCCCACGTCCTGGGATTCTTTGAGATCCTTTGCTTTAGGCCAAATAAGAACCAAGCCAGCAAAGGGGTGAACCGAAAAATATAAAACACAACCAAGAGTCAAAAGATTTGCTCGCAGTGGAAGATGATTAATTGCACGGAAACGCATCCTTGACAAATGTGGAATTGAGCACAGGACATCATTGTCCCCTGAATGTTCTTCTAAAGTCCGTCAAATTAGCATTGAGTGATTGATAGAACACAGGAGAAGGTCATAAAGGACATTCTGTCGCAGTCTGTCTGTGTCTGTTTGTCTCTGTGTGTCTTTGGGAGAGGGGGCGTGTTTTTGGCGTAGGCTTGGCTCCAGCTCTCAGCCTGGCACAGCTGATCCCAGCACCCTAATCACTCACCTGCAGACTACAAATGTTTGGACTTCACTCGGCGCGATCGCCTGATCGTCTCACCTTTCTACATGTGGTACCGCTTCTCGCCCGTTTGTCCTAGAATTCTAGCACTTCTGAAAATCTTGCGAACCCCCCATTTTTGTGTTTTTTGGCTCCCTACCTGCCGTGTGTGCCTGCCTCAGCCTGATAGCCACAGCCTGCTAGCCTCGGTCTGCATGCCCAGTGGTTCTTAACTTGGGTTCAATCGAACCCTAGGGGGTTCAGTGAGTCGGCCTCAGGGGTTCCGCGGAGCCAGTCAAGACACACCCAACTCATCCATACTCGCCAACCTTGAGACCTCCGAATTCGGGGGTTGTGGTGGGCGGGGTTATGTTGTAGATTCCGGAATAGTTAGTGCTGCATGGGATTCTGGGTATTTGTTACGTTATGTTACATAAATGATAAATAATAAATGGGTTGTATTTGTATAGCGCTTTTCTACCTTCAAGATACTCAAAGCGCTTTGACACTACTTCCACATTCACCCATTCACACACACATTCACACACTGATGGAGGGAGCTGCCATGCAAGGCGCTAACCAGCACCCATCAGGAGCAAGGGTGAAGTGTCTTGCTCAGGACACAACAGACGTGACGAGGTTGGTACTAGGTGGGGATTGAACCAGGGACCCTCGGGTTGCGAACGGCTACTCTCCCACTGCGCCACGCCGTCCCTACGGTGGTCGTGGAACTGTGGACCGGCTCCATACTCTCGGCAGGGTTCTTGAGGGTGCATGGGAGTTTGCCCAACCAGTCTACATGTGCTTTGTGGACTTGGAGAAGGCATTCGACCGTGTCCCTCGGGAAGTCCTGTGGGGAGTGCTCAGAGAGTATGGGGTATCGGACTGTCTTATTGTGGCGGTTCGCTCCCTGTATGATCAGTGTCAGAGCTTGGTCCGTATTGCCGGCAGTAAGTCGGACACATTTCCAGTGAGGGTTGGACTCCGCCAAGGCTGTCCTTTGTCACCGATTCTGTTCATAACTTTTATGGACAGAATTTCTTGGCGCAGTCAAGGCGTTGAGGGGTTCCGGTTTGGTGACCGCAGGATTAGGTCTCTGCTTTTTGCAGATGATGTGGTCCTGATGGCTTCATCTGGCCGGGATCTTCAGCTCTCACTGGATCGGTTCGCAGCCGAGTGTGAAGCGACCGGAATGAGAATCAGCACCTCCAAGTCCGAGTCCATGGTTCTCGCCCGGAAAAGGGTGTAATGCCATCTCCGGGTTCGGGAGGAGACCCTGCCCCAAGTGGAGGAGTTCAAGTACCTAGGAGTCTTGTTCACGAGTGAGGGAAGAGTGGATCATGCGGATCGGTGCGGCGTCTTCAGTAATGCGGACGTTGTACCGATCCGTTGTGGTGAAGAAGGAGCTGAGCCGGAAGGCAAAGCTCTCAATTTACCGGTCGATCTACGTTTTCCATCCTCACCTATGGTCATGAGCTTTGGGTCATGACCGAAAGGATAAGATCACGGGTACAAGCGGCCGAAATGAGTTTCCTCCGCCGTGTGGCGGGGCTCTCCCTTAGAGATAGGGTGAGAAGCTCTGCCACCCGGGAGGAACTCAAAGTAAATCCGCTGCTCCTCCACATGGAGAGGAGCCAGATGAGGTGGTTCGGGCATCTGGTCAGGATGCCACCCGAACGCCTCCCTAGGGAGGTTTTTAGGGCACGTCCAACCGGTAGGAGGCCACGGGGAAGACCCAGGACACGTTGGGAAGACTATGTCTCCCGGCTGGCCTGGGAACGCCTCGGGATCCCCCGGGAAGAGATAGACGAAGTGGCTGGGGAGAGGGAAGTCTGGGTTTCCCTGCTTAGGCTGTTGCCCCCGCGACCCGACCCGGAAAAAGATGGATGGATGGATGGATGTTACGGTGCGGATGTCCTCCCCAAATGTGTTTGTCATTCTTGTTTGGTGTGGGTTCACAGTGAGGTGCGTATTTGTAACAGTATTAAAGTTGTTTATATGGCCACCCTCAGTGTGACCTGCATGGCTGTTGACCAAGTATGCCTTACATTCACTTATGACGTTTCTGGGCATAATTATTTATTCACATGTCTTTTTTAAAAATGCTCAGTTTTTCTCAAGAAAAGATGGGGCGAGGTACACCCCTTAGTCCACAACTGTGTGAGCAAATAGTCAAACAGTTTAAGAACAACGTTTCTCAAAGTGCAATTGCAAGAAATTTAGGGATTTCAACACCTACGGTCCATAATATCATCAAAAGATTCAGAGAATCTGGAGAAATCACTCCAATGCATCAAAAACTGACATCAATCTCTAAAGGATATCACCACATGGGCTCAAAAACACTTCAGAAAACCATTGTCACTAAATACAGTCGGTCCCTACATCTGTAAGTGCAAGTTAAAGCTCTACTATGCAAAGCGAAAGCCATTTATCAACAACATCCAGAAACGCCGCCGGCTTATTATGTTTCTCCCTTTACAGAGTAAATAAGATTCGCATTTTTGTGGCTTTCTCACATTGGTTAGAAAATGTGGCACGTTGCATTGCAAAGACTGCACGAAAACTGACATCAATCTCTAAAGGATATCACCACATGGGCTCAAAAACACTTCAGAAAACCATTGTCACTAAATACAGTTGGTCCCTCCATCTGTAAGTGCAAGTTAAAGCTCTACTATGCAAAGCGAAAGCCATTTATCAACAACATCCAGAAATGCCGCCCGCTTATTATTATTTTGCTCCCTTTACAGAGTAAATAAGATTCGCATTTTCGTGGCTTTCTCACGTTGGTTAGAAAATTTGGCACATTGCATTGCAAAGACTGCACGAAAACTGACATCAATCTCTAAAGGATATCACCACATGGGCTCAAAAACACTTCAGAAAACCATTGTCACTAAATACAGTCGGTCCCTACATCTGTAAGTGCAAGTTAAAACTCTACTATGCAAAGCGAAAGCCATTTATCAACCACATCCAGAAATGCCGCCCGCTTATTATTATTTTTCTCCCTTTACAGAGTAAATAAGATTCGCATTTTCGTGGCTTTCTCACGTTGGTTAGAAAATTTGGCACATTGCATTGCAAAGACTGCACGAAAACTGACATCAATCTCTAAAGGATATCACCACATGGGCTCAAAAACACTTCAGAAAACCATTGTCACTAAATACAGTTGCTCCCTACATCTGTAAGTGCAAGTTAAAGCTCTACTATGCAAAGCGAAAGCCATTTATCAACAACATCCAGAAACGCCGCCGGCTTATTATGTTTCTCCCTTTACAGTTTCGCATTTTCGTGGCTTTCTCACGTTGGTTAGAAAATTTGGCACGTTGCATTACAAAGACTGCATGAAACCCGAGCCCCCGTCCGGTAATTACTCACAGGATGAGGTTGGCGTCGGCCATGATAGAAGTCGTTTATCACCTCGGAGACGACGACTTCATAAGAAGTGGCGAACAAGCCTGTTGGACGGCTTGCTGGATGTGGAAATGGGTCTCAGAGGAGGCTGGCAGGTTTTGTCCTGCAAATAGAATGAATTTATTTTTGTGTGTAGTTGTAATACGTCGTACGCTACGCACGTGTCTCAGCACGCCATGGGAGGAAATTGAGCTTTTAAGTCGTGCTATAGAACAACTTGAAATGTACAACACATTGCTATTATTGGACTATAACAGTGAGCACATTTTAAATAGCACACAGCAAAAAAACCAAGAAACTAACATACCACTCATTTGTATATTCTAGCCTTTAAATAGACCCCCCTTTTAGACCAGTTGATCTGCCGTTTCTTTCCTGCTCTGCGGTTAGCACAGATGACGCGCTAACTGTCCACAGTCGGGACCCAGGGTGGATCACTCATCTGTGCATCGGTTGGGGACGTCTTTGCACTGCTGGCCTGTCTTCGCTCAAGATGATGTCCTACTGGCCCCACTATGGACTGGACTCTCACACCATTATGTTAGATCCACTATGGACTGGACTCTCACACTATTATGTGAGATCCACTATGGACTGGACTCTCACACTATTATGTGAGATCCACTATGGACTGGACTCTCACACCATTATGTTAGATCCACTATGGACTGGACTCTCACACCACAATGTTAGATCCACTATAGACTGGACTCTCACACTATTATGTTAGATGCACTATGGACTGGACTCTCACTATTATGTTGGATCCACTATGGACTGGACTCTCACACTATTATGTTAGATCCACTATGGACTGGACTCTCACTATTATGTTAGATCCACTATGGACTGCACTCTCTCCCTATTATGTTAGAACCACTATGGACTGGACTCTCACACTATTATGTTAGATCCACTATCGACTGGACTCGCTTACTATTATATTAGATCCACTATGGACTGGACTCTCACACTATTATGTTGGATCCACTATGGACTGGACTCTCACACTATTATGTTGGATCCACTATGGACTGGACTCTCACACTATTATGTTGGATCCACTATGGACTGGACTCTCACACTATTATGTTAGATCCACTATGGACTGGACTCTCACAATATTATGTTAGATCACTATGGACTGGACTCTCACTATTATGTTTGATCCACTATGGGCTGGACTCTAACTATTATGTTAGATCCACTATGGACTGGACTCTCACACCATTATGTTAGATCCACTATGGACTGGACTCTCACACTATTATGTTAGATCCACTATGGACTGGACTCGCTTACTATTATATTAGATCCACTATGGACTGGACTCTCACACTATTATGTTGGATCCACTATGGACTGGACTCTCACACTATTATGTTGGATCCACTATGGACTGGACTCTCACACTATTATGTTGGATCCACTATGGACTGGACTCTCACACTATTATGTTAGATCCACTATGGACTGGACTCTCACAATATTATGTTAGATCCACTATGGACTGGACTCTCACTATTATGTTTGATCCACTATGGACTGGACTCTAACTATTATGTTAGATCCACTATGGACTGGACTCTCACACCATTATGTTAGATCCACTATGGACTGGACTCTTACACTATTATGTTAGATCCACTATGGACTGGACTCGCTTACTATTATATTAGATCCACTATGGACTGGACTCTCACACTATTATGTTGGATCCACTATGGACTGGACTCTCACACTATTATGTTAGATCCACTATGGACTGGACTTTCACTATTACGTTAGATCCACTATGGACTGGACTCTCACACTATTATGTTGGATCCACTATGGACTGGACTCTCACACTATTATGTTGGATCCACTATGGACTGGACTCTCACACTATTATGTTAGATCCACTATGGACTGGACTCTCACAATATTATGTTAGATCCACTATGGACTGGACTCTCACTATTATGTTTGATCCACTATGGACTGGACTCTAACTATTATGTTAGATCCACTATGGACTGGACTCTCACACCATTATGTTAGATCCACTATGGACTGGACTCTTACACTATTATGTTAGATCCACTATGGACTGGACTCGCTTACTATTATATTAGATCCACTATGGACTGGACTCTCACACTATTATGTTGGATCCACTATGGACTGGACTCTCACACTATTATGTTAGATCCACTATGGACTGGACTTTCACTATTACGTTAGATCCACTATGGACTGGACTCTCACTATTATGTTGGATTCACTATGGACTGGACTCTCTCACTATTATGTTAGATCCACTATGGACTGGACTCTCACACTATTATGTTAGATCCACTATGGACTGGACTCACACAATATTATGCTAGATCCACTGGACATCCATTGCACATGTCGCCGGGGGGCTATGTAACTAAACATTGATTGATATCCCACAAATAAGTTCATACAAAGTTTCCCACACATTAATTTAAAGTATGTGTGTCTGCCCAATACAAAAATTATTTTGTTTTGTTTTGTTTTTCTAGTAAGGACTATTTAACTGCCGACCTAAGGGCCAAATCCAGTCAGGAAATGACACCCCCAAGTTCAGTTCAAAACTTGGGAGACAAACATTTTGTCATCGTGCTCCTGTTATAAGGAGCATTGACAGAGAGGGTGCAAGCTGTTGGGGGTGGAACAAAAACACTAAGAAAAATATCTAAAGAAATGAAGAAAGAAACAAAACAACGCACTGATATTGGGAGAGGGAGACAACATTTTGTCTTAGTGCTCCTGTTATAAGGAGCATTGACAGAGAGGGGTGCAATCTGTTGGAGGTGGAACAAAAACACTCTGAAAAATATCTAAAGAGATGTAGAAAGAAACAAAACAACACACTGATATTGGGAGAGGGAGACAACATTTTTTCTTAGTGCTCCTGTTATAAGGAGCATTGACAGAGAGGGGTGCAATCTGTTGGAGGTGGAACAAAAACACTCTGAAAAATATCTAAAGAGATGAAGAAAGAAACAAAACAAAGCACTGATATTGGGAGAGGGAGATAAAGATTTCGTCATAGTGCTCCTGTTATAAGGAACATTGACAGAAAGGGTGCGAGCTGTTTGGGGTGGAACAAAAACACTAAGAAAAATATCAAAAGAGATAAAGAAAGAAACAAAACAATGCACTGATATTGTGAGAGGGAGACAAAAATGTTGTCATTGTGCTTGTGTTATAAGGAGCATTGACAGAAAGGGTGCGAGCTGTTTGAGGTGGAACAAAAACAGTAAGAAAAAATATCTAAAGAGATAAAGAAAGAAACAAAACAATGCACTGATATTGGGAGAGTATGACAAACATTTTGTCTTAGTGCTCCTGTTATAAGGAGCATTGACAAAGAGGATGCGAGCTGTTTAGGGTGGAACAAAAACAGTAAGAAAAATATCTAAAGAGATGAAGAAAGAAACAAAACAATGCCCTGATATTGGGAGAGGGAGACAAACATTTTGTCATAGTGCTCTTGTTATGAGGAACATTGACAAAGAGGATGCGAGCTGTTTAGGGTGGAACAAAAACAGTAAGACCAAATATCTAAAGAGATGAAGAAAGAAACAAAACAATGCCCTGATATTGGGAGAGGGAGACAAATATGTTGTCATAGTGCTCCTGTTATAAGGAGCATTGACAAAGAGGATGCAAGCTGTTTTGGGTGGAACAAAACAGTAAGAAAAAATATCTAAAGAGATGAATAAAGAAACAAAACAATGCACTGATATTGGGAGAGGGAAACAAACATTTTGTCATAGTGCTCCTGTTATAAGGAGCATTGACAAAGAGGATGCAAGCTGTTTAGGGTGGAACAAAAACAGTAAGAAAAAATATCTAAAGAGATGAAGAAAGAAACAAAACAATGCCCTGATATCGGGAGAGGGAGACAAATATGTTGTCATAGTGCTCCTGTTATAAGGAGCATTGACAAAGAGGATGCGAGCTGTTTTGGGGGGAACAAAACAGTAAGAAAAAATATCTAAAGAGATGAATAAAGAAATAAAACAATGCACTGATATTGGGAGAGGGAGACAAACATTTTGTCATAGTGCTCCTGTTATAAGGAGCAATGACAGTGAGGGTGAGAGCTGTTTAGGGTGGAACAAAAACAGTAAGAACAAATATCTAAAGAGATGAAGAAAGAAACAAAACAATGTACTGATATTGGGAGAGGTGGAAAAATTGTGTCATTATGCTCATGTTATAAGGAGCAATGGCAGAGAGGGTGCGAGCTGTTTGGGGTGGAACAAAAACACTCAGAAAAATATCTAATGAGATGAAGAAAGAAACAAAACAATACACTGATATTGGGAGAGTATGACAAACATTTTGTCATTATGCTCCTGTTATGAGGAGCATTGACAAAGAGGATGCGAGCTGTTTAGGGTGGAACAAAAACAGTAAGAAAAAATATCTAAAGAGATGAAGAAAGAAACAAAACAATGCACTGATATTGGGAGAGGGAGACAAACATTATGTCATTGTGCTTCTGTTATAAGGATCATTGACAGAGAGGGTGCAAGCTGTTGGAGGTGGAACAAAAACACTCAGAAAGAAAAATATTTAAAGTGATAAAGAAAAAAACAAAACAATGTACTGATATTGGGAGAGGTGGAAAAATGTTGTCATTTTGCTCCTGTTATGAGGAGCATTGACAGAGAGGGTGCGAGCTGTTTGGGGTGGAACAAAAACAGTAAGAAAAAATATCTAAAGAGATGAAGAAAGAAACAAAACAATGCGCTGATATTGGGGGAGGGAGACAAACATTTTGTCATTGTGCTTCTGTTATAAGGAGCATTGACAGAGAGGGTGCAAGCTGTTGGAGGTGGAACAAAAACACTCACAAAGAAAAATATCTAAAGTGATAAAGAAAGAAACAAAACAATGTACTGATATTGGGAGAGGTGGAAAAATGTTGTCATTATGCTCCTGTTATAAGGAGCAATGACAGAGAGGGCGCGAGCTGTTTGGGGTGGAACAAGAACATTAAGAAAAATATCTAAAGAGATAAAGAAAGAAACAAAGCAATGCACTGATATTGGGAGAGGGAGACAAACATTTTGTCATAGTGCTCCTGTTATAAGGAGCAATGACAGAGAGGGTGAGAGCTGTTTAGGGTGGAACAAAAACACTCAGAAAAATATCTAATGAGATGAAGAAAGAAACAAAACAATACACTGATATTGGGAGAGTATGACAAACATTTTGTCATTATGCTCCTAGGAGCATTGACAAAGAGAATGCGAGCTGTTTAGGGTGGAACAAAAACACTCAGAAAAATATCTAATTAGATGAAGAAAGAAACAAAACAATACACTGATATTGGGAGAGTATGACAAACATTTTGTCATAGTGCTCCTGTTATAAGGAGCAATGACAGAGAGGGTGAGAACTGTTTGGGGTGGAACAAAAACACTAAGAAAAATATCTCTCCTCTAGATCTGAGTCCAAATTGAATTCTGTCTCTGTTTGATTCTTTGCATTTTGTCTTGTTTAATAGACGTCATCAGTGTTTGAACCTGACACAAGCTGTTGGAGGTGGAACAAAAAAATTCTGAAAAACATCTAAAGAGATGAAGAAAGAAACGAAACAATGTATTGATATTGGGAGAGGACCTCCGGCAAAACGCAAAAGTGTCAATAAAGGTTTGTCACGGCGATCTGGCAGAGCTGGCGTCTGCAACATCCTGACCATGGACGTCCTAAACATGGACTGGAACGTGGTCGTGTGCACAATGTATACCTCGGAGTATTGTTCGCCTCTAATAGCATGAAGTAGCATGAACTTGTTTAAAACGTTTCGAAAGTACACAACATGAACGTACATTGAGTTGTTCAAAAGTAATCAACGCAGCTGTCGTGCACAGGCTGTTCAGTTTATAAATGTATAATAATATATTGTGGAGATGCCAGGGTATGCTGAACCGACAGACCGTGCAACTGTGTTCGCATCGCCTGTTGTATACCTCCAAAAAAATCCCCCAGCTGACAGCAATCGTATAGGTTGGCTGTTGTAAGGCATGGATTTATTTTATCGACAATGACTCTACTTATCTTTTAATGGCCAGCTAACAAGCTGAATGGAGCTGTGATTGCTCTCAGTTTAAGTCAAGTCACACACTTCTCCCTGAGGAAGACAATTTGTAAAAGCAGGAGTATCCAAAGTGTGGCACTGGGACCATTTGATCCCAAGGCATTAGACAAACAATTTGTCAGTTATCATTTGTAAATAAATAGTTTTAGAATAGTTCATAAATGGTGTAGCCGACATACAGAAACAGAACAATTTGCAATCTAGCTCTTACGCCTCTGTCATGTTCTTTGGTCAGGTTTTGTTTAGTTATGCTCTGTTTGGTTTTTGAACTCTTTGTGCACTCTTGTTTGCTTTGTCACCATGACGACCAATTAGTTCCACTGATTCACTTGGACTCACGCACCTGATTTATTTGGACTCACGTACCTGTCAATAATCATGTCACTATTATTTAAGCCTGTAGTTGCCAGGCAGTCGGTCTGGCATCGTTGTACTCTCTACTTGTTTCATACCTGTTTCATGTCATAGTTCATGCTGCCTTGCTCACGTCACCACAAGTGTCGTGTCTTTTTGATCATGTCGTGTTTGGCTATGTTCTGTCGCCTTTGGACTCTTTATCAATCAATCAATCAATGTTTATTTATATAGCCCTAAATCACAAATGTCTCAAAGGACTGCACAAACCATTACGACTACGACATCCTCGGAAGAACCCACAAAAGGGCAAAGAAAACTCACACCCAGTGGGCAGGGAGAATTTACATCCAGTGGGACGCCAGTGACAATGCTGACTATGAGAAACCTTGGAGAGGACCTCAGAAGTGGGCAACACCCCCCCCCCACTCTAAGTTCCTGTTCTTTTTTCACTCCCTTGTTTTGTTGCCATGACTACCAATCAGTTCACCTGTCCTCACGACTCATGCACCTGATTCAATCGAACTCACGCACCTGTTTTCAATCACCACATCACTATTTAAGCCTGTCATTTTCTGTTGGTCGTCCTGGCGTCATTGTGTTCTTTCCAGCTCTGTCCATGCCAGTTTTTTCAAGCCAAAGTCCTTGCTACCCTTATCCAGCCATAGTAAGTGTTTTTTGTGTTATGGTCATAGTTTATGTTTAAGTGTTAGTTTTGTTTCTGTACCCAAGTTGTGCCTTCGTGGTGAGCGCTTTTTGTTTGTACCTTTTTTTTTGAAGATTAAATCATGTTTATACCTGCACGCCATGTCATGAGTAGTCCGTCTGCCTTCCTGGGACAACGACCCCGGAGCAAGCTTCTACCCCCCCCCATCAAGACAACAAGTACGTTTTTATTTATTAATACCACAGTTAGTGTCTTTCGTTTTTATGTCTATAGTTCTGCCTTTGTGCTAGTTTTTTGTTTTCTTAGCCACCTTTTGTTTGCACTTTTTAATAATAATAGATTAAACACTTCTTTACCTTCACGCCATGTCCGGTCCAGTTCCTTTGCATTCCGGGAAAACAAACCACACCACAGTCCACGTTATGACAGCCTCGTTTCAGGCTTCCCCAAGACACAGCCTCGTCAGAAAGAAGAAGACGGATGAATGGAGCGCACCGCCAGTTTATCGGAAGATTGCTAAAAGATTCCGAGCTGAATTGATGGAGCGGGTGAAACTTAGACGTTTGGATACCACAGTCAAACACTCGTGTGGAAGTCCCTCAATTCTCTGACTGCCAACGTCTCTCAAATGCAAAAATGCCAGCAAAGGGGTTGCTGTGAGCACACAAGTTAGGGTCCGAAGGCTCATCAGAGGGACAGTTGAGTCTTATGTAAAAACTGTCGATCAGTACTGCCCTCAAAACACAAATCCAAAAGTGGTCTCCATACTTTGAGGGCTTCTGCTCCTCTGCGACTTCTGTACCATGCTGCCATGTGACAGTGAGTTCCACCGGCATGATCTTGCTTGACTCTGACCAAATAATCAAGTCTGGCCGCAATGATGTTTCTACAATCTCCCTGGAGAATTGGAGTTGCTTCCCCAGGTGGACCCTTGTAGACCACTCACGGCCAAGTGAGAGGAGCCCAACTGTCTTTCTCCGGTGGATTGTGCCGGTGTTCTCTCCGGCACTTTTAAACAGAATAGTGGGTTTGGCGGGCACAGGTTTGCAGCCAAGTGGGAAGCGACTGGGATGAGAATCAGCACCTCCAAGTCCGAGTCCATGGTTTTCGCCCGAAAAAGGGTGGAGTGCCATCTCCGGGTTGGGGAGGAGACCCTGCCCCAAGTACATAGGGGTCTTGTTCACGAGTGAGGGGAAGAGTGGATCGTGAGATCGACAGGCGGATCGGTGCAGCGTCTTCAGTAATGTGGACGCTGCATCAATTCGTTGTGGTGAACAAGGAGCTGAGCGGGAAGGCAAAGCTCTCAATTTACCGGTCGGTCTACGTTCCCATCCTCACCTATGGTCATGAGCTTTGGGTTATGACCGAAAGGACAAGATCACGGGTACAAACTGCCGAAGTGAGTTTCCTACGCTGGGTGGCGGGGCTCTCCCTTAGAGATAGGGTGAGAAGCTCTGCCATCCAGGGGGAGCTAAAAGTAAAGCCGCTGCTCCTCCACATGGAGAGGAGCCAGATGAGGTGGTTCGGGCATCTGGTCAGGATGCCACCCGAACGCCTCCATAGGGATGTGTTTAGAGCACGTCCAACCTGTAGGAGGCCACGGGGAAAACCCAGGACACCTTGGGAAGACTATGTCTCCCGGCTGGCCGGGGAAAGCCTCGGAATCCCCCGGGGAAGAGCTGGACTAAGTGGCTGGGGAGAGGATAAACGGAAGAAGATGGATGGAGTTCAGCTGTTGGCCTTCTGTCTGCAAGACTCTGCCACCTCTGCCAGTTTCCCAAGCACCTGCTTTTGGACAGGGTTGCCTTGAAGCCCGACAAGATATCCTGAAGACTCTTGCATCGATGCCATTGCAGAGAGGACAAACCTCTTCAATGCCAAACCATTGATGAAGGATTCAGGGAAAAGGTAAGGTGCATGGGTAGATCTGATCAGAAAACTGAGAACTGGGGGTGCGTCTTCCACGGATGTGACCATGACATGGGCCTATCTGTGACACACTCCCATCTCATGCAGCTTCCCTGCCGGCACTGGGACGGCACTCTGTTATTGATGTGTTCTTGCTCTGCCAAGAGTATGTTCGGAACAAATCTGTTCTTCTGCTTCATGCAATAATAAAGGTATACAAATCCAACTTTTATTGAGCTCAATTATTACAAATATTAGCTAGGATATATTATGCAGTTGTTCTATGACGGAAAGTTGTGCAGCTCGTCCTTGATTACGATAAATTCAGTCATGCCTGGTGTGGGTAACATCCAGCCACAAAAATTCAGTCATGCCTGGTGTGGGTAACATCCAGCCACAAAAAGATCCATTGCGTCCTCTTTGCTTTGACAAATGGCACTGACAACCCAAGATGGCGGGGACTTTGCAATTCCCTCTTCCAAACCTTTTTCCCATTAGCGTCACGACTCTCTCGGTAACCTTTCGCCTTCTCTCCATGCCCGCTCAGTTTCTATATCGAGTAGTTCGTCCTCTGTGTATTTACCTTCAAAAAAGATAAGGTTGCGGATCCCCCATTTGTCCCGACAGAGTTGTTTTCGTCATCTGTTGCGGACTGTTGCCATGATTATTGTTAGCAAACACTAGCGTTTGTTGACGGAGGTTGAAAGTACATTGTTTTGTGCTCTGTGAAATCAATGCCCCCAGGATTAAAATAAACAAAACAAGGTAAATATTACATTTGATCATGAATGTGCATGTTACTACATTACTTACATACTTACAGCATATATATAAAACTGTGATGGAGTTTCCTTTTAGAGTGCTTTATAGGCAATCTATGTGAATCCCATTAGTTGGAATGTAAGCTGCATATTTCAAGCATCCATCCATCCATCTTCTTCCGCTTAACCGAGGTGGGGTCGTGGGGGCAGCAGCCTGAGCAGAGAAACACAGACTTCCCTCTCCCCAGCCACTTCCGAGGCGTTCCCAGGCCAGCCGGGAGACATAGTCTTCCCAACGTGTCCTGGGTCTTCCCCGTGGCCTCCTACTGATCGGACGTGCCCGAAAAATCTCCCTAGGTGGGTGACCAGATGCCCGAACCACCTCATTTGGCTCCTCTCGATGTGGAGGAGCACCGGTTTTATTTTGAGCTCCTCCCGGATGACAGACACTATCTATATCTCCATATCTCGGTCATTTCGGCCGCTTGTCCTTTCGGTCATAACCCAAAGCTCATGACCATAGGTGAGGATGGGAACGTAGCTCGACCGGTAAATTGAGAGCTTTGCCTTCCGGCTCAGCTCCGTCTTCACCACAACGGATCAATACAGCGTCCGCATTACTAAAGACACCGCACCGATCCGCCTGCCGACCTCACTATCCACTCTTCTCTCACTCGTGAACAAGACTCCGAGATATTTGAACTCCTCCACTTGGGGCAAGTCCTAGTCCATGGTTCTCGCCCTTTTCCGGGCGAGAACCATGGACTCGGACTTGGAGGCGCCGATTCCCATCCCAGGCATTTCACACTCAGCTGCGGACCGATCGAGTGAGAGCTGAAGATCATGGCCAGATGACGCCATTAAGACCACATCATCTGCAAAAAGCAGAGAGCTAATCCTGTGGCCACCAAACTGGAACCCCTCAACGCCTTGACTGAGCCTAGAAAATTCTGTCCATAAAAGTTATGAACAGAATCGGTGACAAAGGACGGCCTTGGCCCAGTCCAACCCTGTGTTCGACTTACTGCCGGCAATGCGGACCAAGCTCTAGCACTGATCGTACAGGGAGCGAACCGCCACAATAAGACAGTCCGATAACCCATACTCTCTGAGCACTCCTCATAGGACTTCCCGAGGGACACGGTCGAATGCCTTCTCCAAGTCCACAAAGCACATGTAGACTGGTTGGGCAAACACCCATGCACCCTCAAGAACCCTGCCGAGAGTACAGAGCTGGTCCACAGTTCCACAACCAGTACGAAAACCACACTGTTCCTCCTGAATCCGAGACTCGACTATCCGGCGAAGCCTCCTCTCCAGTACACCTGCATAAACCTTACCGGAAAGGCTGAGGAGTGTGATCCCACGATAGTTGGAACACACCCTCCGGTCCCCCTTCTTAAAGAGAGGAACTGTGCACGATCATGGCTAGATGAAGCCATCAGGACCACATCATCTGCAAAAAGCAGAGACCCAATCCTGCGGCCACCAAACCAGATCCCCTCAATGCCTTGAGTGAGCCTAGAAATTCTGTCCATAAAAGTTATAAATAGAATTGGTGACAAATGGCAAAGTCCAACCCTCTAACAGCATTACCATTTCCCACTAATGCTGTTTGAAAACTCTGATCCGCTTCAGCTGAAACGGTTTGACAAACTAGTAGCTGACTGTGATTAAGTTAATAATCACTTCCCTTATAGCAAATAAACCGCATTTCTTAGTATCTTGAGTATCGTTATCCAGTAATATTATCATTGGAGGACGAACATGTTACACGCCAAGAGCAAGCCATGACATTAGCAAGTAGATCACTAAGAGTTTGAGAGTGGATAATGAACACCAGTGTAAGGTTTCTATGGCTTCCAGATCACACTGGCATAAAGGGCAATGAATTGACGGATCAAATGGCAAAGCGTACACTAATGCCGGAGCAGCTCAGAGAGCTACGTCTCAGTAAGAGGAAGGCAAAATCGTTCATTAAAGAAAATCTTTTGAAAGACTGACAGTTAAATTGGTACATGAGTACAACAGGATGACATTTATATGCAATACAGAACACAGTAGGAGCGGAAAGAACTGTAAGGGGGAGCACAAAAGTACAGGTCAGTAAATCACTGACTCGCTATGCCCCTACTCTTCAGGCCAGGGTCTTCTAAAGATCCCGAAAACTCGATTTAAAACCTGTGGAGACCTGGGGTTCCAGGCTATAGCTCCCAGAGTCTGGAACAACTTGCACCAGCCCCTCTGTCATCCTGACTGTACACTGGTTTTGTCCATTTATTTTGTCGGAATAACTTTTAAAGAATAATAGCCTTGTTCTCCAAAATATAACTTACTTCTTACCCAAGTTTCATTATCAATCAATCAATCAATCAATGTTTATTTATATAGCCCCAAATCACAAATGTCTCAAAGGACTGCACAAATCATTACGACTACAACATCCTCGGAAGAACCCACAAAAGGGCAAGGAAAACTCACACCCAGTGGGCAGGGAGAATTCACATTCAGTGGGACGCCAGCGACAATGCTGACTATGAGAAACCTTGGAGAGGACCTCAGATGTGGGCAACCCCCCCCCTCTAGGGGACCGAAAGCAATGGATGTCGAGCGGGTCTAACATGATACTGTGAAAGTTCAATCCATAGTGGCTCCAAGACAGCAGTGAGAGTCCCGTCCACAGGAAACCATCTCAAGCGGATCAGCAGCGTAGAGATGTCCCCAACCGATACAGGCGAGCGGTCCATCCTGGGTCCCGACGAGCGGTCCATCCTGGGTCTCGACTCTGGACAGTCAGTACTTCATCCATGGTCATCGGACCGGACCCCCTCCACAAGGGAGGGGGGGACATAGGAGAAAGAAAAGAAGCGGCAGATCAACTGGTCTAAAAAGGAGGTCTATTTAAAGGCTAGAGTATACAGATGAGTTTTAAGATGAGACTTAAATGCTTCTACTGAGGTAGCATCTCGAACTGTTACCGGGAGGGCATTCCAGAGTACTGGAGCCCGAACGGAAAACGCTCTATAGCCCGCAGACTTTTTTTGAGCTCTAGGAATCACTAATAAGCCGGAGTCTTTTGAACGCAGATTTCTTGCCGGGACATACGGTACAATACAATCGGCAAGATAGGCTGGAGCTAGACCGTGTAGTATTTTATACGTAAGTAGTAAAACCTTAAAGTCACATCTTAAGTGCACAGGAAGCCAGTGCAGGTGAGCCAGTACAGGCGTAATATGATCAAACTTTCTTGTTCTTGTCAAAAGTCTAGCAGCCGCATTTTGTACCAACTGTAATCTTTTAATGCTAGACATTGGGAGACCCGAAAATAATACGTTACAGTAATCGAGACGAGACGTAACAAACGCATGGATAATGATCTCGGCGTCTTTAGTGGACAAAATGGAGCGAATTTTAGCGATATTACGGAGATGAAAGAAGGCCGTTTTAGTAACGCTTTTAATGTGTGACTCAAAGGAGAGAGTTGGGTCGAAGATAATACCCAGATTTTTTACAGAGTCACCTTGTTTTATTATTTGGTTGTCAAATGTTAAAGTTGTATTATTAAATAGAGGTCGGTGTCTAGCAGGACCGATAATCAGCATTTCCGTTTTTTTGGCATTAAGTTGCAAAAAGTTAGCGGACATCCATTGTTTAATTTCATTAAGACACGCTTCCAACTGACTACAGTCCGGCGTGTTGGTCAGCTTTAGGGGCATGTAAAGTTGGGTGTCATCAGCATAACAGTGAAAGCTAATACCGTATTTGCGTATGACGTCACCTAGCGGCAGCATGTAGATGCTGAAGAGTACAGGGCCAAGGACCGAACCCTGGGGAACTCCACACGTTACCTTAACATAGTCCGAGGTCACACTGTTATAGGAGACGCACTGCATCCTATCAGTAAGATAAGAGTTAAACCATGACAGGGCTGAGTCTGAAATACCAATTCGTATTTTGATACGCTCTAATAAAATATTATGATCGACGGTATCGAAAGCAGCGCTAAGATCGAGGAGCAGCAACATAGATGACGCATCAGAGTCCATCGTTAGCAATAGATCATTAGTCAGTTTTGCGAGGGCTGTCTCAGTCGAGTGATTTGCCCTGAAACCGGATTGAAAGGTTTCACATAGATTGTTAAACGCTAAGTGCTCATTTAGCTGCTCTGCAACAATTTTTTCGAGGATTTTCGAAATAAAGGGAAGGTGAGACACCGGTCGGTAGTTTACCATGAGGTCTGGATCGAGGTTAGGTCTTTTAAGGAGAGGATGAATAACCGCTTTTTTGAATGCAACGGGAACAGTGCCCGAGGAAAGTGATAAGTTTATAATATTTAGCACTGATGGACCTAATAATACAAAAAGTTCCTTGATAAGTTTCCCAGGAAGTGGGTCAAGTAAACATGTTGTTTGTTTTATTCCATTTACACGTTGTAACAATCCTTCTAATGTTATTTCATCAAAACGAGAGAAACTATTTTGGATATTTGCAGTATCCGCCGTATATACAATCGTATCTGTGTTACTATAACCCCGTTGTAGCTGGGACGCATTGTCTTTAATCTCCTTTCTAATAAGTTCAATTTTCTTATTAAAGAACTTCATAAAGTCATCTGCCGAATGGGTGGAGCTACTGGAAGGAGTCCCTTGTTGGGTTAGCGATGCTACTGTACTAAACAAAAATTTTGGATCGTTTTTATTAATGCGGATGAGATTTGAGTAATAATTAGTTTTAGCTAAGGTAAGCATGCGTTTATAAGTTATTAAACTATCACTCCATGCTTGATGGTGCACCTCAAGTTTAGTCGTGCGCCATTTGCGTTCCAGCTTTCTACATAATAATTTCTGAGCTCTAGTTTCTTCAGTAAACCATGGCGTACGCCTTTTTGGAGCCTTTTTTAACTTCAGCGGTGCTATACTATCAATGGTTTCGCGCAGGGCGTTGTTAAAGTTGTTAGTGAGGTTATCAATAGAGCCCACATACTTTGGGAACGGTGCCATTACCGAGGGCAGTAGGTCCGCAAGAGTCGTCGTTGTGGCAGCATTAATGTTGCGGCTGCTATAGCAGTTATTATTATTATTAGCTTGCCGAACATGAGTCTGAACTTCGAATTTTATAAGGTAATGATCGGACATTACTTTAGTATACGGGAGTATCGTAACTTTTGAGACGGTGATACCTCTGACAAGCACTAGGTCTATCGTATTACCGCTGCGATGCGTCGGTTCATTTATTATTTGTGTAAGACCACAGCTATCAATTATAGTCTGGAGCGCCACGCACGGTGGGTCCAATGGGGTATTCATATGGATATTAAAGTCCCCCATTATAATTATATTATCGGCGTGCGTCACTAGATCAGCAACAAACTCTGAGAATTCACTAATAAAGTCCGAATAGGGCCCTGGGGGGCGGTAGATAACGGCCAGGCACAGAGGCAGAGGTGTGGCAGACTTCATAGAAAGCACCTCAAACGATTTATATTTATTATTTAAGTTAGGACTAAAGTTAAAGTTTTCGTTGTATATTAGTGCGACACCCCCTCCCCTTTTGAGGTGACGGGCAATATGCGCATTCGTATAGTTAGGAGGGGATGCCTCATTTATCGCAAAAAAGTCGTCTGGTTTAAGCCAGGTTTCGCTAAGACCGATGACGTTAAGGTTGTTGTCTCTAATGACCTCATTGACTAATAACGTTTTGGGAGACAAAGATCTGATGTTTAGAAAGCCCATATTATAGGTAGTGGGCTGTTTTAAGGAGTTGTTGATAAAATTATCCGTAGTAGCAATATTAATAATGTTGCGTTTATTATGCGCAGTGTACTTAAAATAATTACGACCATATCTAGGAATTGATATGACGGGAATTTTCAGATTATCTACTTGGCGCTGCGATAAACTGAACGCATCATAATTTGCCACCTCAGTAGAACGCATGTCTAACTCTGACGAAGTCATAGACACAGTAGAAAAAACATTTTGTGAGTTGTGTATTATTCTACGAAAATTGCTATGTGTACAGGGATCATCCAGCCTGGCGCTGGCTAGTTCTAACTTAACTGACTCCATACCCAGGCTAGCAGGCTCTGTAATTGCCTGTGACCGGGCTTGCTCTAGTGCAGTTAGTCAAATGTGGCTCAATGCGAAGTCTATGTTCCGAGACAAGAGGATAGCGCCTTCCTGGTTAGGGTGAAGGCCGTCTCTCCTCAGCAAGCCAGGTTTGCCCCAGAAAGAGGGCCAATTATCAATAAACGTAAATCCCTGTTGTCTGCAGAAGCTATCCAGCCACCTGTTAAGAGAGACTAATCTGCTATATCTCTCATCATTGCCTCTCCCAGGCAGGGGGCCAGAGACAATTACTCGATGCCTGGACATCTTTCTAATATTTGGTCATCAGACAACTTTTTCAACCCCCTTGTTCTGTTGCCTGCCGCATTGAATACTGGCTTGTTCATGTTATCTGGTACTTAGACTTAGACTTAGTTTCTCCCGTTCCTATTGGAACATTGGGCGCCAAGTCCTCTCCATTTTCTCCGGCCTCTGGCGGGTTTTCTTGCTCTGTGCCAGCTGACACCCTTAGCTGTCTGTCCCCACGTCTTCTTCGGCCTGCCTCTCTTCCTTATTCCACCTTCTGGCATCCAGTCCTTTGCCACACTTACCGGTCTCTCTCTTGGCAGTCGGAGTACGTGCCCCATCATTCTTCTTCTCATCACCTCCTCGTTAGCGATGTGGTCTCTCCAGGAGATCTTCAGGATGGATCCGAGGCATCGTCCGTGGAAACATCCAGCTTGTTAGGGATGTCTTCATCCACGTCTCTTGGGCACAGGTTCCTGTTGGTATGAACACTGACATGTAGAGCCGTAACTTGATGGCCTTTGTGATGGCTTTGGACGACCAGATGTCTCGTAGCCATTGGAATACACATTTATATGCAATACAGAACACAGTAGGAGCGGAAAGAACTGTAAGGGGGAGTACAAAAGTACAAGTCAGTAAATCACTGACTCGCTATGCCCCTACTCTTCAGGCCAGGGTCTTCTAAAGATCCCGAAAACTCGATTTAAAACCTGTGGAGACCTGGCGTTCCAGGCTATAGCTCCCAGATTCTGGAACAACTTGCACCAGTCCCTCTGTCATCCTGACTGTACACTGGTTTTGTCCATTTATTTTGTCGGAATAACCTTTAAAGAAGAATAGCCTTGTTCTTCAAAATATAACTTACTTCTTACCCAAGTTTCATTAATATTTGGTCATCAGACAACTTTTTCAACCCCCTTGTTCTGTTGCCTGCCGCATTGAATACTGGCTTGTTCATGTTATCTGGTACTTACTTAGACTTGGACTTAGTTTCTCCCGTTCCTATTGGAACATTTGGCGACAAGTCCCCTCCATTTTCTCTGGCCTCTGGCGACTTTTCTTGCTCTGTGCCAGCTGACACCCTTAGCTGTCTGTCTCCACGTCTTCTTCGGCCTGCCTCTCTTCCTTATTCCACCTTCTGGCATCCAGTCCTTTGCCACACTTACCGGTCTCTCTCTTGGCAGTCGGAGTACGTGCCCCATCATTCTTCTTCTCATCACCTCCTCGTTAGCGATGTGGTCTCTCCAGGAGATCTTCAGGATGGATCTGAGGCATCGTCTGTGGAGACATCCAGCTTGTTAGTGATGTCTTCATCCACGTCTCTCGGGCGTAGGTTGCTGTTGGTATGAACACTGACATGTAGAGCCGTAGCTCAATGGTCTTTGTGGTGGCTTTGGACGACCAGATGTTTCTTAGCCATTGGAATACACATTTATATGCAATACAGAACAGAGTAGGAGCGGAAAGAACTGTAAGGGGGAGCAGAAAAGTACAAGTCAGTATATCACTGACTTGCCATGCCCCTACTCTTCAGGCCAGGGTCTTCTAAAGATCCTGAAAACTCGATTTAAAACCTGTGGAGACCTGGGGTTCCAGGCTATAGCTCCCAGACTCTGGAACAATTTGCACCAGTCCCTCCGTGATCCTGACTCTGTTGAAACTGTTGAGGAACATTTGAAAACGTTTTCTTTTTAGTCAAGCTTTTAGTAAGTGCACCGTTTAACTCTCATTTATAATCCACTTTGTATCCTTTTTTAGGATGTTGCCCCTGTTGTTTGAAATTGAATTGTTGTTTTACTTCAGCTTTGTTTTGTACGGCGCTTTGTGATTTTATCTGTGAAAAGCGCTTTATAAATAAAATAGACTTTCTTACTCTAGCAGACTGCTACTCGTCCTGAATAGCAGCACGTCTTCATCTTTTAGTCACTCGCGGCAATCTCACAGAAATGAGGCAGAAATACAACCTTACCTACTGGAGCATGTCCATAATAACATTAAAAAAACAAAAAAAAAACATCAGGAGGTCGCCTGAAGCCGCAGCAGCCAATTCTGTTGTTTTTTTCCCCCACTCTGTGTTAATTATAGACCCTGCACCTGGTCACCTTTTAGAGATTGTGTGTTGTTGTTTTTTAAAATAGGCATTAATTTGCAACAAAATGTCGTTCTTATCTGTGCTGTAAAGTTCAAATTTGAATGACAATAAAAAGGAAGTCCAAGTATTTGATTTTATTAGAGATGTCCAACAATATCGGACTCCCGATATTAGGCTTTAATGCTTTAAAATGTAATATCGGAACTCATCGGTATCGGTTTCAAAAAGTAAAATGTACGACTTTTTAAAACGCCGCCATGTACACGGACGTAGGAAGAAGTGCAGAAGGCATTGTCTTTTCACACATATATGTGAATGCAGGGCATACTTGGTCAACAGCCATACAGGTCACACTGAGGGTGGCCGTAAAAACAACTTAAACACTGTTACAAACATCCGCACCGTAACACAACATAAACACAACAGAACAAAATACCCAATTTCCCTTGTGGATCATTAAAGTTTGTCTAAGAACCCCTTGCAGCACTAACTATTTCCGGTACGCTAAAATATACACCCTCCCCGACATGCTATCAATTCAATCAATCAATCAATCAATAATTATTTATACAGCTCTAAATCACAAGTGTCTCAAAGGGCTGCACAAGCCACAACAACATCCGCGGTTCAGCGCCCCACATAAGGGCAAGGAAAAACCACACCCCAGTGGGACGTCGATGAGAGTGACTCTGAGAAACCTTGGAAAGGACCGCAAATGTGGGTAACCTCACCCTCTAGGGGAGACCAGATGCAATGGACGTCGAGTGGGTCTAACATAATATTGTGAAAGTCCAGTCCATAGTGGATCTAACAAAATAGTGAGAGTCCAGTCCATAGTGGATCTAACATAATAGTGAGAATCCAGTCCATAGTGGATCCAACATAATAGTGAGAGTCCAGTCCATAGTGGATCTAACATAATAGTGATAGTCCAGTCCATAGTGGATCTAACATAATAGTGAGAGTCCAGTCCATAGTGGATCTAATATAATAGTTAGAGTCCAGTCCATGGTGGATCTAACATAATCGTGAGAGTCCAGTCCATAGTGGCTCTAACTTAGTGGATCTAACATAATTGTGTGAGAGTCCAGTCCATAGTGGATCTAACATAATATTGTGAAAGTCCAGTCCATAGTGGATCTAACAAAATAGTGAGAGTCCAGTCCATAGTGGATCTAACATAATAGTGAGAGTCCAGTCCATAGTGGATCTAACATAATAGTGAGAGTCCAGTCCATAGTGGATCTAACATAATAGTGATAGTCCAGTCCATGGTGGATCTAACATAACCGTGGGAGTCCAGTCCATAGTGGCTCTAACATATTAGTGAGATTCCAGTCCATAGTGGATCTAACATAATTCTGTGAGAGTCCAGTCCATAGTGGATCTAGCATAATATTCTGAGAGTCCAGTCCATAGTGGATCTAACATAATAGTGTGAGTCCAGTCCATAGTGGGGCCAGCAGGAGACCATCCTCGGCGGAGACGGGTCAGCAGCTCAGAGGGCACAGGCCCGCGGTTCCACCCCGGGTCCCGACTCTGGACAGCCAGCACTTCATCCATGTCCACCGGACCTTTGACCCCCAACCTCCCTCCACAAGGGAAAGGGAGGCAGACAAGAAAAGAACATAAATGGCAGATCAACATGGTCTAAAAAGGGGGGTTTATTTAAAGGCTAGAGTATACAAATGAATTTTAAGATTGGACTTAAATGCTTCTACTGAGGTGGCATCTCTAACTGTTACCGGGAGAGCATTCCAGAGTACTGGAGCCCCAATAGAAAACGCTCTATAGTCCGTAGACTTTTTTGGGGCTCTGGGAATCACTAATAAGCCAGAGTTCTTTGAACGCATATTTCTTGCTGTGAGTGCAGGGCCAGGAACCGAACCCTGGGGAACTCCACATGTTACCTTAACATAGTCCGATGTCACATTGTTATGGGAGACTTACTACATCCTGTCAGTAGGATAAGAGTTAAACCAAGACAGGGCTAAGTCTGACATACCAATACGAGTTTTGTTACGCTTTAATATCAATTGGCGATTTTACATTGAGATTTCAGCACCTTTAGTTGTAGGTAATCAACCTATTCCCAGGTTCAACGCCGAGCCCAGCGTTGAACTCGGGACTACTTAGGCACATGATAACATCCTACTAAAAGATGCTATCACTCATTAAGTGCGTAAGACCATGACGTTAAGGAAAATGTTAGAATAATTATAAGTGTTCAGCGCCAGCGTTCTCCTCATGCGTTATATTGAACTCTCTCTCTGCTTGGTTCCTCGCTTCTTGTCTGATTAAAAGATGTCATGAGTGTTTGAACCTGACAGAAATAGGTCAGGGTTTTTCAGAGACCTGCTGGGCATGCATGCGTGTTGGTGGATTTATGTGTCACATGCGGCACCATGATTTTTTTTTTTTTTCCGCCTTCCTGTGGAAAGAAGGAGCGACTCTGAGGCTTTCAGGTCCGCTCGTTGATCATCGCTGTGTGATTTACGACCGGCGTCCTCTGACCCGTGTGGTCAAGGCCAAATGCTTTCAAGCCCCCTCCGGACAGGAGGGTTAACCCCCCCGACCTATAACGCAGCGCTGGCACGCTCCGTCTTGGCAGCGCTCCACGGCCGCCACCCGCGGGGTTTCAGCACCGGCCGGGCGATTAAACCCAGGAATAACTTTGGCGCTGGCCTTTCAGGCGTACCAAAAACCGGCCTCCCGAGTGCAGTCAATGACAGCCAAGCTTTCCCAGTCTGCCTGTGCCTTAAACACACCCTTGTTTAACCACGACTGAGAACTTGGGGGACAACGATGTCATTATAAATCGCCCAGCTGCTACTAATCTCAGCATGTTTAGCCAACTAGACGAGTCTTTTAATAGACTCCAGCCACCTTTTGTCCACGCCCTCCAGCTGTGTAAAAGGAAGTCAGACCGGAGCTTATCTTCCACTTGTGTGTCATGTAATCAGTCATGAATGCAGGCAGGGGGCTTTTTTTTTTTGCTCCGCAAAGGATAGAATGACTAAGTGTAGCCTTCTCCTGCTTTAATTAAAGATAGAACGAAAAAATATTTTCACATCTTTGAAGTTAAGACGTGGCCCTGTCAGCTCGCAAGCCGTTCGGAGATTGCACGCCGACTGAGCTGCAGTCTTGATCTGGGTCACGCAGGTCTTTTGGGCCGGTAGGAATCCATGAAGGAGTGACATGTCCGGGTTGGGGAGGAGATCTTGCCCCAAGTGGAGGAGTGCAAGTACCTCGGAGTCTTGTTCACGAGTGAGGGAAGAGTGGATCGTGAGGTCGACAGGCGGCGACTTCAGTATCGATCCGTTGTGGTGAAGAAGGAGCTGAGCCGGAAGGCAAAGCTCTCAATTTACCGGTCGATCTACGTTCCCATCCTCACCTATGGTCATGAGCTTTGGGTCATGACCGAAAGGATAAGATCACGGGTACAAGCGGCCGGAATGAGTTTCCTCCGCCATGTGGCGGGTCTCTCCCTTAGAGATAGGGTGAGAAGCTCTGCCATCCGGGAGGAACTCAAAGTAAAGCCGCTGCTCCTCCACATGGAGAGGAGCCAGATGAGGTGGTTCAGGCATCTGGTCAGGATGCCACCCGAACGCCTCCCTAGGGAGGTGTTTAGGGCACGTCCAACCGGTAGGAGGCCACGGGGAAGACCCAGGACTTGTTGGGAAGACTATCTCTCCCGGCTGGCCTTGAAACACCTAGGGTAGGGTGTCAAATTTGGCCCGCCGTGTATTTTCATTTGGCCCTTGAGGCAATATCAAATTAACATTAGAGCTGTAACACCGCATTCACCGCTAATACTCATACTTGCTAACCCGCACCCCTGATTTTCCAAGGAAACTCCCAAATTTCAGTGCCCCTCCCGAAAATCCCCAGGGGGCAACCATTCTCCCAAATTTCTCCCGATTCCCACCTGGACAACAATATTGGGGGCGTGCCTCAAAGGCACTGCCTCAAGCGTCCTCTAAAACCTTTCGTCACGTCCGCTTTTCCTACGTAGAAACAGCGTGCCGGCCTGGTCACATGATATATGTGGCTTTTACACACACACACACACACACACACACACACACACACACACACACACACACACACACACACACACACACACACACACACACACACACACACACGCTAATGCAATGCAAGCTTGGTCAAGAGCCATACAGGTCACACTGAGGGTGGCTGTATAAACAACTTTAAGACTGTTACAGATATGCGCCACGCTGTGAACCAACGCCAAACGAAAATGACAAGCAAATTTCGGGAGAACATCCGCACTGTAACAGAACATAATCACAACAAAACAAATACACAGAACCCCTTGCAGCACTACCTCTTCCTGGACGCTACAATATACAAATTTATCATTAGCCTGTGGGAAAAGTTTATTTTGATATTTACCTGAGAAGGCTGTAAGTAGAAAAGAGGCATTCAATTTCTATTTAAATTTGATTGCTATTTTTAAATTTTTAGTATTATCTGAAACTGGATTTTGCATGTCACTATAAAGTTATATAAATCTCGCTTGTTCAATATTCAATGCAAAATTTGTTTGGGTCCCTATTAAAAGGTTATTTTGTTCAACCTTGGCCCGCGGCTTTGTTCCGTTTAAAATTTTGGCCCACTCCGTATTTGAGTTTGAAACCCCTGACCTAGGGGTTCCCCCGGCAGGAGCTGGACGAAGTGGCTGGGGAGAGGGAAGTCTTTGCTTCCCTGCTTAGGCTGCTGCCCCCGCGACCCGACCTCGGATAGGTGGAAGAAGATGGATGGATAGAATCTAAGTTTTTGCAAAAAGAGGGAATCGTGTTGAGACGGTTATTATTGATGGCTAAGTTTATTAGTCTCTACTACCAGGGGGATGGCGTGGCACGGTTAGGATAGTGGCCCGTGCCGGCAACCTGAGGGTTCCTGGCTCAATCCCCAGCTTCTACCATCATTTTATTTTTTTCACTGCCTTTATTCACATCTGAACTTGAAGTGCCATCCTATAGAATTGTCCAAAATGTTTTGTTATCCTAGACCAGGGGTGCCCATTACGTCGATCGCGAGCTACCAGTCGACCGCGGGGGGTGTGTCCGTCGATCTCGAGCCAGGCTTTTAAAAAAAATAGACCTAAAAATGAGTGATCATCAATCTTCACCAAGACGTCACTTAAATGACATTCACGGTACCGGAGGGTCTTGTGAGATGACGCTGGCTGCTGCAAGATCATTATTATGAAAATATGACCGAGCGGAAGGCAAGAAACACTTTTTATTTCAACAGACTCTCGCTCCGTACCTTCCGTCAAAACTCTAAAGGCCGACTGCACATTTCCTATCTTCACAATAAAAGCCCTGCTTCATGCTGCCTGCGCTAACTAAATACAGAGTCTCGGAAAACTGGCGTGCACAAGCGATCCCTCAGAAAGCTGGCGTGCACATCACTTGTGCACGCCAGCTTTCTGAGACTCTTATTTTGTTAGCGCAGGCAGCATGAAGCAGGGCTTTTATTGTGAAGATAGGAAATGTGCAGTCGGCCTTTAGAGTTTTGACGGAAGGGACGGCGCGAAAGTCTGTTGAAATAAAAAGTGTTTCTCGCCTTCCTCTCTGTCATTTTTGCATAATAATGAACTGGCAGCAGCCAGCGTCATCTCACAAGACCCTCGGGTGCCGTGAATGTCAATCAAGCAAGCTACGGAATTTGCCGCCAATGTTTTTCTTGTAAAGTGTATGGAAGCTGGATGAATGAGATGCCAAAAACCAACCACTTTCATGTGGTATTGTACAGAAAGGACAACTTTTTTTCTCCTCCATTTGAAAATGTGGGCGTTATCATCATTACTGTCTGATTCCAATCAATGCAAGTCATCAGAATCAGGTAATACACCAACTTATATTCTTGTCTTTGTGAAAGAAAGACATCTATGTGTTACACATGCTTGTATTATCATTAAACACATTTAACTTGTTTACAAAAATGTCTCTTTCATAGATAAATAAATATAAATGATATATATAAATGAGGTAGATCCCCTCGAGTTGGTCAATTGAAAAGGAGCTCGCCTGCAGAAAAAGTGTGGGCACCCCTGTCCTAGAACATTCAAAGTTCCTTTCACTGGAACTAAGGGACCAAGCCCCGCTCCTGAAAAACCAACCTAACGCCGTAATTCCTCCTCCACCAAATTTCACACTCGGCACGATGCAGTCCGAATTGTAGCGTTCTCCTGGCAACCTCCAAACCCAGACTCGTCCATCAGATTGCCAGATGGAAAAGCATGATTCATCAGTCCAGAGAAGGCTCTAGAGTCTAGTGGTGACGTGCCATCCCACGCTTTGCATTGGACTTGGTGATGCATGGCTTAGATGCTGCCGCCCGGCCATGGAAACTCATTCCATGAAGCTCTCTGCGTACTGTATGTGGGCTAATTGGAAGGACACATGAAGTTTGGAGCTCCGTTGTGCAGAAAGTCTTTGCACTATGCGCTTCAGCATCCGCTGACCCTTTTTAGTCAGTTTACATGGCCTACCACTTGGTTGCTGTTGTTCCCAAACTCTTCCATTTTCTTATAATAAAGTTGACTTCGGAATATTTAGGAGCGAATAAATTTCACGACAGGATTTGTTGCACAGGTGGCATCCTGTGACAGTTCCACGGTGTAAATCACTGAGAGCGGCACATATGTTTGTAGAAACAGTCTCCATGACTAAGTGCTTGATTTGATACACCGGGCCAAGTGATTAGGACACCTGGTTTTCATCATTTGGATGGGTGTCCAAATACAATAAAGTGTATTTCAATGGTTACACATTCCAAATGACTTGCTATTCGCCACTTTGTAGTTCGATTCCTTCATCTCTTAGACCAGAGGTAGATGTGGCTCTTTTGATGACTGCATCTGGCTCTCAGATAAATCTTATCTGACGTTGCTTAACACGATAAGTAATTAATAATTCCGCTTGTAATCACAGTGTTCAAAATAACGTTCAAAATATAAAACATTCTCATGCATTTTATTACATCCATCCGTTTCTATCGCACCTGTTCAAGAAGTCACATTAATGGTCGAAAGTATTTATTAATGGTTACCTTTAGAACAACAATGTTATTAAAAAAGAATAAGAGATGCAGGCATTTAGTTAATACAAACCCCGTTTCCATATGAGTCGAGAAATTGTGTTAGATGTAAATATAAACAGAATACAATGATTTGCAAATCATTTTCAACCCATATTCAGTTGAATATGCTACAAAGACAACATATTTGATGTTCAAACTCATAAACATTTTTTTTTTGATTGCAAATAGTCCTTAACTTTAGAATTTGATGCCAGCAACACGTGACAAAGAAGTTGGGAAAGGTGGCAATAAATACTAATAAAGTTGAGGGATGCTCATCAAACACTTATTTGGAACATCCCACAGGTGTGCAGGCTAATTGGGAACAGGTGGGTGCCATGATTGGCTATAAAAACAGCTTCCCAAAAAAATGCTCAGTCTTTCACAAGAAAGGATGGGGCGAGGTACACCCCTTTGTCCACAACTGCGTGAGCAAATAGTCAAACAGTTTAAGAACAACCTTTCTCAAAGTGCAATTGCAAGAAATTTAGGGATTTCAACATCTACGCTCCATAATATCATCAAAAGGTTCAGAGAATCTGGAGAAATCACTCCACATAAGCGGCATGGCCGGAAACCAACATTGAATGACCGTGACCTTCGATCCCTCGGACGGCACTGTATCAAAAACCGACATCAATCTCTAAAGGATATCACCACATGGGCTCAGGAACACTTCAGAAAACCTCTGTCACTAAATACAGTTCATCGCTACATCCGTAAGTGCAAGTTAAAGCTCTACTATGCAAAGCGAAAGCCATTTATCAACAACATCCAGAAACGCCGCCGGCTTCTCTGGGCCCGAGATCATCTAAGATGGACTGATGCAAAGTGGAAAAATGTTCTGTGGTCTGACGAGTCCACATTTCAAATTGTTTTTGGAAATATTCGACATTGTGTCATCCGGACCAAAGGGGAAGCGAACCCTCCAGACTGTTATGGACGCAAAGTTCAAAAGCCAGCATCTGTGATGGTATGGGGGTGCATTAGTGCCCAAGGCATGGGTAACTTACACATCTGTGAAGGCACCATTAATGCTGAAAGGTACATACAGGTTTTGGAACAACATATGCTGCCATCTAAGCGCCCCTGCTTATTTCAGCAAGACAATGCCAAGCCACATTCAGCACGTGTTACAACAGCGTGGCTTCGTAAAAAAAAGAGTGTGGGTACTTTCCTGGCCCGCCTGCAGTCCAGTCAAAAATGTGTGGCGCATTATGAAGCGTAAAATACGACAGCGGAGACCCCGGACTGTTGAATGACTGAAGCTCTACATAAAACAAGAATGGGAAAGAATTCCACTTTCAAAGCTTCAACAATTAGTTTCCTCAGTTCCCAAACGTTTATTGAGTGTTGTTAAAAGAAAAGGTGATGTAACACGGTGGTGAACATGCCCTTTCCCAACTACTTTGGCACGTGTTGCAGCCATGAAATTCTGTTATTTATTATTTGAACATCAAATATGTTGTCTTTGTAGTGCATTCAACTGAATATGGGTTGAAAAGGATTAGCAAATCATTGTATTCTGTTTATATTTACATCAAACACAATTTCCCAACTCATTGCTACACTCCTAGGTCAGACCCACTGGAGGAAAATGTGTTGGGTTTGGCGCGCAGTTTGAGGCGAGCGGAGATGTTTAAGGTGCCGTCTTGCGTTAGTAAGAATGTTTGTTGCTTTGAACACGTCCTTGGAGCCATTATTCATGCGCCGTCAATTACTAAGCAACAGATGCGTTCGGTCTCTCCACGCCTCCTATCAGCCGTCGCACATTTTTATTTACCTCTTGTTTGCTTTCTGTCCTGATTCGGGAAGATTTGTCGGCGCCTCCCCGAGAAGAAGATGACATCCATGACAGCAGCTCAGCGCATTTTTCTTCGTCACCGCTGCAAGCCTCAGCCTAACGAGCCTGTGACGGGACCAGTTTTTTTTACATCCGCATCTGTCCTTCAGAACTACCACCTGCACAAAGGTAATGCTCACTTTTGATTGACACCATTTGGATTGACCGATGTTACTTTCTTCCTAGCTTTCTGCTCACAGCAGCTATTCCTCAGGTCTTAAAGGCCTACTGAAAGCCACTACTAGCGACCACGCAGTCTGATTGTTTATATATCAATGATGAAATATTATGTTGCTGAATCTTTTGCAATTTGTTTAATTAATAATGGAGACATCAAAGAAGAAAGATGTAGGTGGGAAGCGGTGTATTACGGCTACCTTTAGCAACACAAACACAGCCGGTGTTTCCTTGTTTACATTCCCGAAAGATGACGGTGAAGCTTTACTATACGGAGCAGAACGGTCAAGCGAACATGGTTCCCTACCACATGTCAACCGGCAGCTTTCGGTGAGAAAATGGTGGTATTAAAGGCCTACTGAAAGCCACTACTAGCGACCACGCAGTCTGATAGTTTATATATCAATGATGAAATATTAACATTGCAACACATGCCAATACGGCCTTTTTAGTTTACTAAATTGCAATTTTAAATTTCCCGCCGAGTTTCTTGTTGAAAACGTCGCGGTATGATGAGGCGTGCGCGTGACGTCACGCATTCTAGAGGACATTTTGTTCCAGCATCGTTCCCAGCTACAAGTCGTCCGTTTTGATCGCATAATTCCACAGTATTATGGACATCTGTGTTGCTGAATCTTTTTCAATTTGTTCAATTAATAATGGAGACGTCAAAGAAGAAAGCTGTAGGTGAGAAGCGATGTATTGCGGCCGCCTTTACAAACACAAACACAGCCGGTGTTTCCTTGGTTCCTTGTTTACATTCCCGAAAGATGACAGTGAAGCTTTACTATGGAACAGAACGATCAAGCGAACATGGTTCCCTACCACATGTCAACCGGCAGGTTTCGGTGAGAAAATGGTGGTATTAAAGGCCTACTGAAAGCCACTACTAGCGACCACGCAGTCTGATAGTTTATATATCAATGATGAAATATTAACATTGCAACACATGCCAATACGGCCTTTTTAGTTTACTAAATTGCAATTTTAAATTTCCCGCCGAGTTTCTTGTTGAAAACGTTGCGGTATGATGAGGCGTGCGGATGACGTCACGGATTGTAGCAGACATTTTGTTACAGCACCGATCCCAGCTACGAGTCGTCTGTTTTGATCGCATAATTCCACAGTATTCTGGACATCTGTGTTGCTGAATCTTTTGCAATTTGTTCAATTAATAATGGAGACATCAAAGAAGAAAGATGTAGGTTGGAAGCAGTGTATTGCGGCCGCCTTTAGCAACACAAACACAGCCGGTGTGTCCTTGGTTCCTTGTTTACATTCCCGAAAGATGACGGTGAAGCTTTACTATACGGAGTAGAACGGTCAAGTGAACATGGTTCCCTACCACATGTAAACCGGCAGGTTTCGGTGAGAAAATGGTGGTATTAAAGGCCTACTGAAAGCCACTACTAGCGACCACGCAGTCTGATAGTTTATATATCAATGATGAAATATTAACATTGCAACACATGCCAATACGGCCTTTTTAGTTTACTAAATTGCAATTTTAAATTTCCCGCCGAGTTTCTTGTTGAAAACGTCGCGGTATGATGAGGCGTGCGCGTGACGTCACGGATTCTAGAGGACATTTTGTTCCAGCACCGATCCCAGCTACAAGTCGTCTGTTTTGATCGCATAATTCCACAGTATTCTGGACATCTGTGATGCTGAATCTTTTGCAATTTGTTCAATGAATAATGGAGACATCAAAGAAGAAAGATGTAAGTGGGAAGCGGTGTATTGCGGCTGCCTTTAGCAGCACAAACACAGCCGGTGTTTCCTGTTTACATTCCCGAAAGAAGACGGTGAAGCTTTACTATGGAACAGAGTGGTCAAGTGCAGTGAAGTGAAGTGAATTATACTTAAACAGCGCTTTTCCTCAAGTGACTCAAAGCGCTTTACATAGTGAAACCCAATATCTAAGTTACATTGAAACCAGTGAGGGTGGCACTGGGAGCAGGTGGGTAAAGTGTCTTGCCCTAGGACACAACGGCAGTGACTAGGATGGCGGAAGCGGGAATCGAACCTGCAACCCTCAAGTTGCTGGCACGGCCACTCTACCAACCAAGCTATACCGTGAACATGGTTTCCTACCACATGTCATCCGGCAGGTTTCAGTGAGAAAATGGTGGTATTAAGTCGGCTCTTACTGTAGACATGAGCGGAGTGCTTGCGTCGTTTCTTCTGCAGCTGCGGACTCTCTTGCCTCCTCCTACCAGCCGCCCCCGACTGTCGGATGCTTACACCACCTCGTCGAGAAACGTGGCTTTCCTTGAAGACACTGGCGGTCACCACACCCGTGGCCACACCCCTCCGACTTTAAGGTACGACCATATAATCTCACTAAAACACTCTATCAACCAGGATAGCTCGGTTGGTAGAGTGGCCGTGCCAGCAACTTGAGGGTTGCAGGTTCAATTCCCGCTTCTGCCCTCCTACTCACTGCTATTGTGTCCTTGGGCAAGACACTTTACCCACCTGCTCCCAGTGCCACCCACACTGGTTTAAATGTAACTTAGATATTGGGTTTCACTATGTAAAGTGCTTTGAGTCACTAGAGAAAAGCGCTATATAAATATAATTCACTTCACTTCACTAGTAACACAATAAGCAGATAAGAGATTTTCCAGAATTATCCTAGTAAATGTGTCTAGTAACATCTGAATCGCTCCCACTGCCCTCTTCTTTTTTTTTTCTTCTAGTCCTTCACTCTCACTTTCCTCATCCACGAATCTTTCATCCTCGCTCAAATTAATGAGGAAATCGTCGCTTTCTCGGTTCGAATCGCTCTCGTTGCTGGTGGCTATGATTGTAGGAAGAAAAGTTAATCGGAGTCTGAGTTGACATGAAACTGTTTAATTTGCACTTTTTATATGTAGAATAAAAGTTTTGTCATTTTATTTAATCCGAGCAACAACTTAAGGTAGTTTAATGTTGATTAAACAAGTTGAAAAACTTATTGGGGTGTTACCATTTAGTGGTCAATTGTATGGAATATGTACTGTACTGTGCAATCTACTGATAAAAGTATCAATCAATCTGTCATGATCCGCTGCCTGGATCATTTCATATTCTGGTTTTGTTCCGTTTTTGTATTATAGCCAATGTTTGCCTTAGTTCCTTGTTTAGTCTGTTTCCATAGTAACGTATTATTTTCACCTGCCGTGGTTTCCAGACGCACACCTGTTTTGTTAATCACCACCCTTATTTAAGCCTGCCTTTTCTGTTCATTCATTCTCACTTCCTAGTTTGTGTTTCACTGCAGTAACGATTCCAATTCCATGTGTTTACTTGCAAGCTTTCACGCTAAGCATTTTATTTCCCTAGCTCCCATGCTAGTAGTTTGTGTTTTCCCTTTTGTGCATCGTGCAAGTTTGTTTGTTAGTTCCCTAGCTCCCATGCTAGCGCTTTTGCTTGTTTCTAGCTCCCATGCTAGTTCTGTTTGTTTTGCCTTTTCTGCCTAGTACCAGTTTTTCTGTTCATACTCTGTTTTATTTGTTAAATAAATCAATCATTTCTTACCTTTAAGCTGCGTTCGAGCCCGACTGCATCCTTGGAAGAATGAACCCTCATCACAATGCCCAGCAATCGTTACACAATCAATTAAAAAAAAGCACTTTGTATGTAGAAAGGTTTTGTTAAGAAACCATTCCGAGCCTTATCTTATTTAGTTTTTATTTTATATATTTTGGCTACATTAACCCTGGCAATGAACCCAACTTTGGTAAAAAAAATAACCCAAAAATGTTGTTGTTTTCTTACTGTACCGAAAATGAACCGAACTGTGACCTCTAAACCGAGGTACGTACCGAACCACATTTTTTGTGTACCATTACACCCATAGTCCGACCACACTTTTTTTTACGCCTTTTATCCTGTCCATCCATCCATCCATCTTCTTCCGCTTATCCGAGGTCGGGTCGCGGGGGCAACAGCCTAAGCCACTTCGTCTAGCTCTTCCCGGGGGATCCCGAGGCGTTCCCAGGCCAGCCGGGAGACATAGTCTTCCCAACGTGTCCTGGGTCTTCCCCGTGGCCTCCTACCGGTTGGACGTGCCCTAAACACCTCCCTAGGGAGGCGTTCGGGTGGCATCCTGACCAGATGCCCGAACCACCTCATCTGGCTCCTGTCCATGTGGAGGAGCAGCGGCTTTACTTTGAGTTCCTCCCGGATGGCAGAGCTTCTCACCCTATCTCTAAGGGCGGAGGAAACTCTTTTTGGCAGCTTGCACCCGTGATCTTATCCTTTCGGTCATGACCCAAAGCTCATGACCATAGGTGAGGATGGGAACGTAGATCGACCGGTAAATTGAGAGCTTTGCCTTCCGGCTCAGCTCCTTCTTCACCACAACGGATCGGTACAACGTCCGCATTACTGAAGACGCCGCACCGATCCGCCTGTCGATCTCACGATCCACTCTTCCCTCACTCGTGAACAAGACTCCTAGGTACTTGAACTCCTCCACTTGGGGCAGGGTCTCCCAAGGCATTCCACCCTTTTCCGGGCGAGAACCATGGACTCGGACTTGGAGGTGCTGATTCTCATTCCGCTCGCTTCACAATCGGCTGCGAACCGATCCAGCGAGAGCTGAAGATCCCGGTCAGATGAAGCCATCAGGACCACATCATCTGCACAAAAGCAGAGACCTAATCCTGCGGTCACCAAAGCGGAACCCCTCAATGCCTTGACTGTGCCTGGAAATTATTTTATCCTGCATGACGCATAAATCCCAAATGCGATCCCATCTTTTGTGACTGGTGTCAAAGTGGTGAGAAAATTCAGGTTAAATACTTTTCTTTATCCCACCTCCTTTTTATATGCAAATCATCCCTTCCCTGTTGCGGGGTATTCAGACTAGACCTCAAAGCAGGGCCCGACGGCACCGGTGTGGCTCTGGAAATACGTTTGATTAGGCCTTTGAGCCAGGGGAGAATTCGGAGGATTATGCTCGAGTTTACAAAATAATTGAGAGTGTTGGGACGCAGGGCTTTGTTTATTTGTGACGTTCGCGGGGTACATTTTGGTTGCGAGAGAAACACTTGAAGTCGATAAGAAAATATTTTTTCAAAATGAATTCAAAACTATACTTTGGTCAGTAAATATGACCATTCAAATATTCTACTTGCATACACAGGGCGTCTTAATGGGGGGCCCCAGAGGGCACCCGCAATCCTTACTACACCGCCCCGTTCGGAGCAGTAGGAAAAAACAAAGCCTCTAGGGAGAAAAACAGCACACAAATGCTAGACGAAGCTGAGCTGTTTGTGATTGACAGCTACGAACGGCAATCGTTACGTTCCGCAGTCAAAATCGGGGCCCCCCTAATTGGGTAGTACCACTGGTTAAGCCCAGGTAAGCCCGTGCATAAAGTCTCTGTCTAGACAGAGTATGACAACATTGGTCGGTCGACGTATCAATCATTATGTCACGGCTATTCTTTGCGTCCTGACGAGGGCAGTGCGGGCCACGCCCACAGGCACTCTCCCTCCTCTGCGGGCGTGCCTCCTCGTGTCTGCAGACAATCTGCAATAAGCTTAACTGCCTGTGCTGAGCGAGCTGCTTTCTTAAGCCTGAACAACCTGCCATCCCTTGCCGGAATATAACCTTCGGTTCCCGTACAGCAAGCCAAGTACTGCTTGATGCAATCCAGTTCTCTCTGTGTTTGCCCGTCCGTGTTTTCAGTGTGTGTTTTCTTGTGTCGTCTCCGCAGTACCCTCCGTCGCCTTGAAAGTTAGCTATGCGTCTCACTTATCCTTGGATCTCCCTCTGGACTCTGACTGCCTACCTCAATTCTTGAATTCCCCCGCTTTGGACTTGGACCTGTAGACTTATCTCTTCTGAAATGCTGATTATCGGTCCTGCTAGACACCGACCTCTATTTAATAATACAACTTTAACATTTGACAACCAAATAATAAAACAAGGTGACTCGGTAAAAAATCTGGGTATTATCTTCGACCCAACTCTCTCCTTTGAGTCACACATTAAAAGCGTTACTAAAACGGCCTTCTTTCATCTCCGTAATATCGCTAAAATTCGCTCCATTTTGTCCACTAAAGACGCTGAGATCATTATCCATGCGTTTGTTACGTCTCGTCTCGATTACTGTAACGTATTATTTTCGGCGTATTATTGTAACGTATTTTTTCTCCTCTGTCCCCCCCTCCACAAGGGAGGGGGGAACATAGGAGAAAAAAGAAAAGAAGCGGCAGATCAACTGGTCTAAAAAGGAGGTCTATTTAAAGGCTAGAGTATACAGATGAGTTATAAGGTGAGACTTAAATGCTTCTACTGAGGTAGCATCTCGAACTGTTACCGGGAGGGCATTCCAGAGTACTGGAATTGGTCCGTGGACACATCAAATTTACAGGAATAGTCGGCAAGCTAAAACCCTCATCATGTTCCACAGACCCAGTCCCCCCTCGCTTTTTTAAAGAAATCTGGGACACTATTGATTCGTCTGTTAGGAACATTATCAACACCAGCTTGATTTCTGGCTGTGTCCCCTCCTTTTGTAAAAAAGCTGTTGTTGAGCCTTTGATTAAAAAAACAGGTCTTGATCCGACAAGTTTGTCAAATTATCGGCCCATTTCCAAATTACCTTTTGTGTCAAAGATTTTGGAGAAATGTGTTCTGGCACAACTGCAGCCTTTTTTAGATGAAAATAGCACTTTAGATCCATTTCAGTCTGGATATAATGCTTTGCACAGTACTGAATCTGCACTTTTAAAGGTTTTTGATGACTTGCTTTTAATGTCTGATTCTGGCAGCTCTGCCATTTTAGTGCTTTTAGATCTTACAGCTGCCTTTGACACAGTCGACCACACAATTCTTTTAGACCGCCTGAGAGACTGTGTGGGTGTCAGGGGGACTGCGTTAGAGTGGTTCAGATCTTACCTGTCTGAGAGGTCCTTCTCTGTCAGGCTGGGGGACGCCACCTCCTCTTCTGCCCCGCTTTACTGTGGTGTCCCCCAAGGATCTATTTTAGGCCCCATCCTGTTCGCCCTTTATCTCCTCCCTCTTGGAGATATTTTTAAGAAACATGGAGTGTTTTATCACTTTTATGCAGATGACTGCCAAATTTATATGCCGATTTCAAAAAGCCACGGCCCCCTGACACCCCTCCTTAACTGTCTATGCGACGTCAAGGCTTGGTTAGCCCAGAATTTTTTAATAATGAATGAGGGAAAAACGGAAATTTTAGTTTTTGGTCCGGCCCTCACTGACTTGGGACAAAATGATGTGTGTCCCAAAGTCACCAGCCTTATAGACAGCCATTTTAAACTAGACAAACAAGTCAATGGCGTTTTAAAATCGTGTTTTTATCACCTTCGTCTTTTAGTAAAGGTTAAACCGTTTTTATCTTTTAACCTTTTTGAACAAGTGGTGCATGCTTTTATTTCAAGTGGCCTGGACTACTGCAATGCACTTTATGCTGGCATTAGCCAAAAAGCTCTCTCCCGGTTGCAGTTAGTCCAGAACGCGGCAGCAGGACTTTTAACAGGGGCCAGGAAACGCCAGCATATAACCCCAATTCTTCAGACTTTGCACTGGCTCCCTGCTCATTTTACAATTGATTTTAAAACATTGCTGTTTGTTTTTAAATCTTTACATGGACCGGCACCTCAATATATCTCGGACCTCATCCAAATTTACATTCCAGCTCCAGCTCGTGGTGCCCAAGACCAGACTTAAGACCAGGGGAGACAGGGCCTTCTCTGTGGTCGGCCCTAAGCTCTGGAACACTCTGCCCCTCCATGTTCAAACTGCTTCCACAGTGGACTCTTTTAAGTCTCGTCTTAAGACCCACTTTTATTCTTTGGCTTTTAACACTACGTGAGTTGTGTGGTCCTCTGTGTTTTTTATACACTTTGATTTCTATTTTACTGTTTTATTTGATTTTACCCTTTAAAATAGTTTTTAATCATATTTGTTTTTATATTGTTTTTATTGGTTTTATTTTTATTCATTTTTTGTTTTATTCAGTCATTGGTGGAGCATAATATTGTTTTTAACATGGCTGTGCAGCACTTTGGAAACGTTATTGTTGTTTAAATGTGCTATATAAATAAAGTGGATTGGATTGGATTGGATTGGATCAAACACCGATCAGTCTAAATATCAGTCGTTACCTTCATCTGGTCGATCGATTAGGTCACTCACTCCTCGTCGGTCAATTTACATGTCAGCCAGTTCCCTGCAAAATCCTGTGGTAGGTTGATATGTCCCTCACTCTTCACGACTTAGACTTCCTTTTTATCAGTCGACATTTCAATTATTAGCCATAAGACCACTCACTGACTGGTCAGCTATATCCCTTTGTCCTAATTGGTCAGTTTAGCATGTCGATCATTACACACAACCCCAGTGATCGGTGGCTGACTCAAGCACTCTTCATTGATCAGTCCAGATGCGAAATATTGGGTAACACACCAGCGAACTGTGAAATACATGACTAAGTCTTCATTGGTCAGTCTACACGTCCATCATTACCCACGACACATGGTTAGATGAGTATGTCACTCACTCTTCATTGATCAGTCTAAAGGTCAATTGTTACCCACAACACCCGCGATTGGTCGCTTACATCAGTCTTAATTGGTCACTCTGTGTCAAATACTAGCAACTGTGAATGATGACATTACACCCCTTTGTCTTTATTGATCAGTCTATAAGTCGATCGTTACCCACAACACCAGCGAGCGGTCCATTACGTCAGTGATTTTTCAACCTTTTTTTGAGCCGAGGCACATGTTTTGAGTTGAAAAACCAGCAGAAATCATTAAAAAAAATGAAACTCAGTTGACAGTAAAAAGTTGTTGTCGCAATTGTTGGATATGACTTTAAAACATAGCCAAGCATGCGTCAATATAGTTCTTGTCTCAAAGTAGGTGTACTGTAACGACCTGTCACATCACACCTGTGTGTAGTGTTTTAGTTCTTGTCTTGCGCTCCTATTTCGGTGGCTTTTTCTCTATGAGTTGGGTTGTACTTGTATAGCGCTTTTCTACCTTCAAGGTACTCAAAGCACTTTGACACTACTTCCACATTTACCCATTCACACACACATTCACACACTGATGGAGGGAGCTGCCATGCAAGGCGCCAACCAGCACCCATCAGGAGCAAGGGTGAAGTGTCTTGCTCAGGACACAACGGACGTGACGAGGTTGGTTCTAGGTGGGATTTGAACCAGTGACCCTCGGGTTGCGCACGGCCACTCTCCCACTGCGCCACGCCGTCCCTCTCTATATATTTTGGTATTTTCCAGTAGCAGTTTCATGTCTTCCTTTCAGCGATATTTCCCGCATCTACTTTTGTTTTAGCAATCAGTAATATTTCAATTGTTTTTACTCTTCTTTTTGGGGACATTGTTGATTTTAATGTCAAGCGGTCTTTGCTTCACAGTAAGTCTTTGCTGTCGTCCAGCATTCTGTTTTTGTTGACTTTGCACCCAGTTCAGTTTTAGTTTCGTTTTGCATAGCCTTCCCTAAGCTTCAATGCTTTTTCTTAGGGTTAATCATTTTTTGTTTATTTTTGGTTTCAGCATTACACGCCTTTTACCTGCACACTGTGTAGTGTTTTAGTTCTTGTCTTGCGCTCCTATTTTGGTGGCTTTTTCTCTATATATTTTGGTATTTTCCAGTATTAGTTTCATGTTTTCCGTTGAGCGATATTTCCCGCATCTACTTTTGTTTTAGCAATCAGTAATATTTCAATTGTTTTTACTCTTCTTTTTGGGGACATTGTTGATTGTCATGTCAAGCGGTCTTTGCTTCACAGTAAGTCTTTGCTGTCGTCCAGCATTCTGTTTTTGTTGACTTTGCACCCAGTTCAGTTTTAGTTTTGTTTTGCATAGCCTTCCCTAAGCTTCAATGCTTTTTCTTAGGGTCAATCATTTTTTGTTTATTTTTGGTTTCAGCATTACACGCCTTTTACCTGCACACTGTGTAGTGTTTTAGTTCTTGTCTTGCGCTCCTATTTTGGTGGCTTTTTCTCTATATATTTTGGTATTTTCCAGTATTAGTTTCATGTTTTCCGTTGAGCGATATTTCCCGCATCTACTTTTGTTTTAGCAATCAGTAATATTTCAATTGTTTTTACTTTTCTTTTTGGGGACATTGTTGATTGTCATGTCAAGCGGTCTTTGCTTCACAGTAAGTCTTTGCTGTCGTCCAGCATTCTGTTTTTGTTGACTTTGCACCCAGTTCAGTTTTAGTTTTGTTTTGCATAGCCTTCCCTAAGCTTCAATGCCTTTTCTTAGGGGCAATCATTTTTTGTTTATTTTTTGTTTCAGCATTAGACGCCTTTTACCTGTACACTATGTAGTGTTTTAGTTCTTGTCTTGCGCTCTTATTTTGGTGGCTTTTTCTCTATATATTTTGGTATTTTCCAGTAGTAGTTTCATGTCTTCCTTTGAGCGATATTTCCCGCATCTACTTTTGTTTTAGCAATCAGTAATATTTCAATTGTTTTTACTCTTCTTTTTGGGGACATTGTTGATTTTAATGTCAAGCGGTCTTTGCTTCACAGTAAGTCTTTGCTGTCGTCCAGCATTCTGTTTTTGTTGACTTTGCACCCAGTTCAGTTTTAGTTTCGTTTTGCATAGCCTTCCCTAAGCTTCAATGCTTTTTCTTAGGGTCAATCATTTTTTGTTTATTTTTGGTTTCAGCATTACACGCCTTTTACCTGCACACTGTGTAGTGTTTTAGTTCTTGTCTTGCGCTCCTATTTTGGTGGCTTTTTCTCTATATATTTTGGTATTTTCCAGTATTAGTTTCATGTTTTCCGTTGAGCGATATTTCCCGCATCTACTTTTGTTTTAGCAATCAGTAATATTTCAATTGTTTTTACTCTTCTTTTTGGGGACATTGTTGATTGTCATGTCAAGCGGTCTTTGCTTCACAGTAAGTCTTTGCTGTCGTCCAGCATTCTGTTTTTGTTGACTTTGCACCCAGTTCAGTTTTAGTTTTGTTTTGCATAGCCTTCCCTAAGCTTCAATGCCTTTTCTTAGGGGCAATCATTTTTTGTTTATTTTTGGTTTCAGCATCAGATGTCTTTTACCTGCACACTGTGTAGTGTTTTAGTTCTTGTCTTGCGCTCCTATTTTGGTGGCTTTTTCTCTATATATTTTGGTATTTTCCAGTAGTAGTTTCATGTCTTCCTTTGAGTGATATTTCCCGCATCTACTTTTGTTTTAGTAATCAGTAATATTTCAATTGTTTTTACCCTTCTTTTTGGGGACATTGTTGATTGTCATGTCAAGTGGTCTTTGCCGTCGTCCAGAATTCTGTTTTTGTTGACTTTGCACCCAGTTCAGTTTTAGTTTCATTTTGTATAGCCTTCCATAAGCTTCAATGCCTTTTCTTAGGGGCAATCATTTTTTGTTTATTTTTGGTTTCAGCATCAGACGCCTTTTACCTGCACACTGTGTAGTGTTTTAGTTCTTGTCTTGCGCTCCTATTTTGGTGGCTTTTTCTCTATATATTTTGGTATTTTCCAGTAGTAGTTTCATGTCTCCCTTTGAGCGATATTTCCCGCATCTACTTTTGTTTTAGCAATCAGTAATATTTCAATTGTTTTTATCCTTCATTTTGGGGACATTGTTGATTGTCAGGTCAAGTTCGGATGTACATTGTGGAAGCAGTCTTTGCTTCACAGTAAGTCTTTGCTGTCGTCCAGCATTCTGTTTTTGTTGACTTTGCACCCAGTTCAGTTTTAGTTTAGTTTTGCATAGCAGCCGCATTTTGTACCAACTGTAATCTTTTAATGCTAGACATAGGGAGACAGGAAAATAATACGTTACAGTAATCAAGACGAGACGTAACTCTTCATGTTTGTGTTACATACAAAAATACTTCCAGAGAGCCAACTGATGGACTCTTTTAATGTTGTTATTTTGCATTCACACTTATGGCTTAAAGGTCTTAAAAAAGTGCCCCTGTGTGACCTATTAATCAACAGATGACGAGCGTCCGCATGCCAGGGCGGAAATCTCCAGGCAAGGTTCCATGTCAAAGTCGACTCACTGGACGGACATCTGGTTGTTGCTGACGGGCGAGGCGATGCGCACCATCGTCATTTCGTGCTTCTCGGAGAAACCGAGAAGGGCGTTTGACAGACCTCTAAGGGGTGGAATCGTGACATGGCAGTAACCCCGCCTGACTCAGCACGCCGTCATCATCTGTAAAAAGAAGTATTTGCCTCTTTGTTCAATCCCATAGTCTGGTCCCGCCGTACCGCGTCCTTCGGGTCTGTCTGATGCACGGCATCATCCCTGTGACCGCGAGGCGCCCTTGACGACCAGAGCCTCCGCCGTTTTTTGTTTTTTTTGGAGTCGCAGTCAGCATCCCTCAAGGGGGCCGTTGGCTTGGATAGGAGGTCCATCAGTCAAGGCGGGCATTGATCGGCGTATCAGATGGCTTGATTTCCTTCTGTAATAACCGGCTCACTGCATACACGTGTTTACATTTTATACAAACCCCGTTTTCATATGAGTTGGGAAATTGTGTTAGATTTAAGTACGTGCAACACGTGCCAAAGTACTTGGGAAAGGGCATGTTCACCACTGTGTTACATCACCTTTTCTTTTAACAACACCCAATAAACGTTTGGGAACTGAGGAAACTAATTGTTGAAGCTTTGAAAGTGGAATTCGTTCCCATTTTTGTTTTATGTAGAGCTTTAGTTGTTCAACAGTCCGGGGTCTCCGCTGTCGTATTTTACGCTTCATAATGCACCACACATTTTCCATGGGAGACAAGTCTGGACTGCAGGCGGGCCGGGAAAGTACCTACACTCTTTTACCATGAAGCCACGCTGTTTTAACACGTGCTGCATGTGGCTTGGCATTGTCTCGCTGAAATAAGCAGGGGCGTCCATGAAAAAGACGGCCAAAACCTGTATGTACCTTAATGGTGCCTTCACAGATGTGTAAGTTACCCATGCCTTGGTCACTAATGCACCCCCATACCATCACAGATGCTGGCGTTTGAACTTTGCGTCGATGACAGTCTGAATGGTTCGCTTCCCCTTTGATCCGGATGACACGATGTCAAATATTTCCAAAAACAATTTGAAATGTGGACTCGTCAGACCACAGAACACTTTTCCACTTTGCATCAGTCCATCTTAGATGATCTCGGGCCCAGAGAAGCCGGCGGCGTTTCTGGATGTTGTTGATAAATGGCTTTCGCTTTGCATAGTAGAGCTTTAACCTGCACTTACAGATGTAGCTGTCACGCCGGTAAATCTGGTTTTATGTTTGATCATGTTTTGTTTTGTTTTCTGGACTCTTGTTCCATTTTGCACTTCCTGATTTGCTTTTGTTACCATGTCAACGCATTAGTTCCCACATTGCCCTCAGTCCCGCACCTGTTCCTGATTATCACAGCCAGTGTTTAAGTCATTTTCTTTCTGTTCATCAGTCCAGGAACTTCGCTTTCATTGCCTTTCATACTTGATGCCATGCTTTTCGATTCATCCGCGCCAAGTAAGTTTTTGTTTGTATTTATGCTTTTGATAGTATCTTTTGTTTGTTTGTAGATAGCATTGCCATTGTGCTGTTTTTGTTTTAAGTTTTAGTATAGATTATTATCCGCCATCAAGCGCGCTTTTTGTTTTGCTTTTATTTTTTGGTATTTTGAGTATAAATAAAAACAAACATGTACCTGAATTCACGCCTGGCTCGTCCTGTAATCCCTCTGCGTCGAAGGAGCACAAACAGTCCATGTCCAGGTCTGACAGTAGCGATGAACTGTATTTAGTGACAGTGGTTTTCTGAAGTGTTCCTGAGCCCATGTGGTGATATCCTTTAGAGATTGCTGTCGGTTTTTGATACAGTGCCGTCTGAGGGATCGAATGTTGGTTTCCGGCCATGCAGCTTACGTGGAGTGATTTCTCCAGATTCTCTGAACCTTTTGATGATATTATGGAGCGTAGATGTTGAAATCCCTAAATCTCTTGCAATTGCACTTTGAGAAACGTTGTTCTTAAACTGTTTGACTATTTGCTCACGCAGTTGTGGACAAAGGGGTGTACCTCGCCCCATCCTTTCTTGTGAAAGACTGAGCATTTTTTTTGGAAGCTGTTTTTATACCCAATCATGGCACCCACCTGTTAGCAATCAGCCAATTTTCTGAAGTGTTCCTGAGCCCTTGTGGTGATATCCTTTAGAGATTGATGTCGGTTTTTGATACAGTGCCGTCTGAGGGATCGAATGTTGGTTTCCGGCCATGCAGCTTACGTGGAGTGATTTCTCCAGATTCTCTGAACTTTTTGATGATATTATGGAGCGTAGATGTTGAAATCCCTAAATTTCTTGCAACTGCACTTTGAGAAAGGTTGTTCTTAAACTGTTTGACTATTTGCTCACGCAGTTGTGGACAAAGGGGTGTACCTCGCCCCATCCTTTCTTGTGAAAGACTGAGCATTTTTTTTTGGGAAGCTGTTTTTATACCCAATCATGGCACCCACCTGTTCCCAATTAGCCAATTTTCTGAAGTGTTCCTGAGCCCTTGTGGTGATATCCTTTAGAGATTGATGTCGGTTTTTGATACAGTGCCGTCTGAGGGATCGAATGTTGGTTTCCGGCCATGCAGCTTATGTGGAGTGATTTCTCCAGATTCTCTGAACCTTTTGATGATATTATGGACCGTTGATGTTGAAATCCCTAAATTTCTTGCAACTGCACTTTGAGAAACGTTGTTCTTAAACTGTTTGACTATTTGCTCACACAGTTGTGGACAAAGGGGTGTACCTCGCCCCATCCTTTCTTGTGAAAGACTGAGCATTTTTTGGGGGAAGCTGTTTTTATACCCAATCATGGCACCCACCTGTTCCCAATTAGCCAATTTACTGAAGTGTTCCTGAGCTCTTGTGGTGATATCCTTTAGAGATTGATGTCGGCTTTTGATACAGTGCCGTCTGAGGGATCGAATGTTGGTTTCCGGCCATGCAGCTTACGTGGAGTGATTTCTCCAGATTCTCTGAACCTTTTGATGATATTATGGACCATAGATGTTGAAATCCCAAATTTTTTTACTATTGTACTTTGAGAAACGTTGTTCTTAAACTGTTTGACTATTTGCTCACGAAGTTGTGGACAAAGGGGTGTACCTCGCCCCATCCTTTCTTGTGAAAGACTGAGCATTTATTGGGGAAGCTGCTTTTATACCCAATCATGGCGCCCACCTGTTCCCAATTAGCCTGCACACCTGTGGGATGTTCCAAATAAGCGTTTGATGAGCATTCCTCAACTTTATCAGTATTTATTGCCACCTTTCCCAACTGTTTATTTTTACATCTACCACAATTTCCCAACTCATATGGAAACAGACGCAGAATGCGGAGTGATCCTATTACAGTGCCTTAAACTCAGGTGTAGATCTTCCTGAAATGTCAGGGATCATCTGATTGGATTCAGGCTTGGAAAAGGATGTTGTCCCTAAGAGAAAGACAATCCAACCCCCGAGCTGCAAATGCCAAGCAACAAGTCCGGGGTCCTATTAGCCGGCCGCGGCGGATTAGTACGTTTCGGTTTCCCCCCGTCGTAGTCAGTGTGCTACTGGGCCGGCCGACATGTGTTGGCCATTGATAATCACTGCCGAGTCACAATGGGGCCCCCGCCTGGAGCTGTGAAAGCGTGCGGCAGTATCAGACCCCAGCACGGCGGCAACAGTTCACAACAAAGAGCTAAGCTGCGTGCTTTTATTTTTATATTCCAATAATAAGCGGAGGGAGGAATACCAACAGCATTAGCCTCTCTGGAGCTGACCGCCATATTACAGGCTGCAAGACGACTTATGTCTCATTGTTTGTTTTTGCATTTGCATAAAGACGCTGGGAAAAGTAAAACGTGTCAGGCTGGGGCTGTGGATGTTTGTGCTTCCTCGATGCAAGGATACGGTGTTAGCTTTCACTGCTATGCTGATGACACCCAACTCTACATGCCCCTAAAGCTGACCAACACGCCGGATTGTAGTCAGCTGGAGGCGTGTCTTAATGAAATTAAACAATGGATGTCCGCTAATTTTTTGCAACTTAACGCCCAAAAAACGGAAATGCTGATTATCGGTCCTGCTAGACACCGACCTCTATTTAATAATACAACTCTAACATTTGACAACCAAACAATTAAACAAGGCGACACGGTAAAGAATCTGGGTGTTATCTTCGACCCAACTCTCTCCTTTGAGTCACACATTAAAAGCGTTACTAAAACGGCCTTCTTTCATCTCCGTATTATCGCTAAAATTCGCTCCATTCTGTCCAATAAAGACGCTGAGATCATTATCCATGCGTTTGTTACGCCTCGTCTCGATTACTGTAACGTATTATTTTCGGGTCTCCCCATGTCTAGCATTAAAAGATTACAGTTGGTACAAAATGCGGCTGCTAGACTTTTGACAAGAACAAGAAAGTTTGATCACATTACGCCTGTACTGTATATACCTTTATATACATATATACATACATATATACCTATACTGTATGTACCTTTATATACATATATACATACATATATACCTATACTGTATATACCTTTATATACATATATACATACATATATACCTATACTGGCTCACCTGCACTGGCTTCCTGTGTACTTAAGATGTGACTTTAAGGTTTTACTACTTACGTATAAAATACTACACGGTCTAGCTCCATCCTATCTTGCCGATTGTATTGTACCATATGTCCCGGCAAGAAATCTGCCTTCAAAAGATTCCGGCTTATTAGTGATTCCTAAAGCCCAAAAAAAGTCTGCGGGCTATAGAGCGTTTTCCGTTCGGGCTCCAGTACTCTGGAATGCCCTCCCGGTAACAGTTCGAGATGCCACCTCAGTAGAAGCATTTAAGTCTCACCTTAAAACTCATCTGTATACTCTAGCCTTTAAATAGACCTCCCTTTTTAGACCAGTTGATCTGCCGCTTCTTTTCTGTTTTCTCCTATGCCCCCCCCTCCCTTGTGGAGGGGGTCCGGTCCGATGACCATGGATGAAGTACTGGCTGTCCAGAATCGGGACCCAGGATGGACCGCTCGCCTGTGTATCGGTTGGGGACATCTCTACGCTGCTGATCCGCCTCCGCTTGGGATGGTTTCCTGTGGACGGGACTCTCGCTGCTGTCTTGGATCCGCTTTGAACTGAACTCTCGCGGCTGTGTTGGAGCCACTATGGATTGAACTTTCACAGTATCATGTTAGACCCGCTCCACATCCATTGCTTTCGGTCTCCTAGAGGGGGGGGGGGGGGGGGGTTGCCCACATCTGAGGTCCTCTCCAAGGTTTCTCATAGTCAGCATTGTCACTGGCGTCCACTGGGTGTGAGTTTTCCTTGCCCTTTTGTGGGTTCTTCCGAGGATGTTGTAGTCGTAATGCTTTGTACAGTCCTTTGAGAAATTTGTGATTTAGGGCTATATAAATAAACATTGATTGATCCAAAAAGAGTTTATGGCGGCGCCCGGACGGGCTGCGACACTGCGGTGCTCTTGCTAAAGATGGAACATTTGGCGGAAATGCCGGACAGTTCTGCATACTTCATGGCTGGCTCGCATCGTGGTCACTCCGTGATCACGTACGACCGCCAGACACTTCTGGATATGGACATATTGGGCCGTTTTGGACTGATAGACGCGGGCGTGCTAAACATGCTAACTAGCATGGGGATTCATCGGCGGCTACATCCAGCGGCCTGTGAAGCAGGGGAGTCTAGTAGCAGCGGGGGCCGTCTACGGAGCAGACGCCAGCGGTGTGATCGGAAACGCGGATGTCGAGCGGGGCTAAAAACAAAGCAGAAGGCTAATCCCCACAGTACACCACTTCCCTCCACCCTGAAGACGGATTTAGATGGAAAATGCGAGACTACTGGTCTGGGTAAGGAGTCTGTTAAATTAGAACAAGTTTTTTCTACTTTGAGTGTTTCAGAGTTGGACATGTGTTTTACTGAGGTGGCTAACTATGATGCGTGCAGTTTATCAAAGCAACAAACAAACAATCGGAAAATCCCCGTTACTGAGGAGGCTAACTATGATGCGTGCAGTTTATCAAAGCAACAAACAAACAATCGGAACATCCCCGTTACTGAGGTGGCTAACCATGATGCGTGCAGTTTATCAAAGCAACAATCAAACAATCGGAACATTCCCGTCGTATCAATTCCTAGATATGGTCGTAATTATACTGAATGCACTGGGCATAATAAACACAACATTATTAATATTGCTACTACGGATAATTTGATCAAAAATTCCCTAAAACAGCCCACTACCTATAATGTAGGTTTTTTAAACATAAGTGACGGTCGGCTGCTAGACTTTTGACAAGAACAAGAAAGTTTGATCACATTACGCCTATACTGGCTCACCTGCACTGGCTTCCTGTGCACTTAAGATGTGACTTTAAGGTTTTACTACTTACGTATAAAATACTACACGGTCTAGCTCCATCCTATCTTGCCGATTGTATTGTACCATATGTCCCGGCAAGAAATCTGCGTTCAAAGGACTCCGGCTTATTAGTGATTCCCAAAGCCCAAAAAAAGTCTGCGGGCTATAGAGCGTTTTCCGTTCGGGCTCCAGTACTCTGGAATGCCCTCCCGGTAACAGTTCGAGATGCCACCTCAGTAGAAGCATTTAAGTCTCACCTTAAAACTCATTTGTATGCCGTAGCCTTTAAATAGACTCCCTTTTTAGACCAGTTGATCTGCTGTTTCTTTTCTTTTTCTTCTATGTCCCACTCTCCCTTGTGGAGGGGGTCCGGTCCGATCCGGTGGCCATGTACTGCTTGCCTGTGTATCGGCTGGGGACATCTCTGCGCTGCTGATCCGCCTCCGCTTGGGATGGTTTCCTGGTGGCTCCGCTGTGAACGGGACTCTCTCTGCTGAGTTGGACCCGCTTTGGACTGGACTCTTGCGACTGTGTTGGATCCATTGTGGATTGAACTTTCACAGTATCATGTTAGACCCGCTCGACATCCATTGCTTTCCTCCTCTCTAAGGTTCTCATAGTCATTATTGTCACCGATGTCCCACTGGGTGTGAGTTTTCCTTGCCCTTATGTGGGCCTACCGAGGATGTCGTGGTGGTTTGTGCAGCCCTTTGAGACACTAGTGATTTAGGGCTATATAAGTAAACATTGATTGATTTTCCTCACCATCGATGCTCTTCGTCCTGCTTCAGACATTTGCACTCTCGACTCACTCTTTTGCAGCTTCTGACATTTTTGATAAAACCCTCACATCCTCCCAGCTCTGCAGCAACTCCTCCAGCGCAGAAACAAAGACAAAATCCTAATAAATCATGAATCAAAGCGGACCGCTTGGAATGCTTCGGTGTCTGTTTGATCCCTTCTGAGGGATGTTAGAGTTATTGCTCTTCAGGCGCTCACATTTGAACACCATAAAGACTTTGTGGGGACCAATAAGACCCAAAGACTCTCAGGACGGCCATGATGCTGATGAGTGCATCTATTTTCTGTTTGGAGGCTGAATAGAAGCAATCTTCTTCTGCCTAAAGTCAATAAAAGCTCTTTATTTCCTCGTTTTTTAAGAAAGAAAATTAGCATTCATTCATTCATTTTTTATTTATGTTATGTTTACATGTTATGTTAGATCCACTATGGACTGGACTCTCACACTATTATGTTAGATCCACTATGGACTGGACTCTCACTATTATGTTAGATCCACTATGGACTGGACTCTCACACTATTATGTTGGATACACTATGGACTGAACTCTCACTATTATGTTAGATCCACTATGGACTGGACTCTCACTATTATGTTAGATCCACTATGGACTGGACTCTCACACTATTGTGTTAGAGCACCTATGGACTGGACTCTCACTTATGTGTTTGATCCACTATGGACCAGACTTTCACACTATTATGTTAGATCCACTATGGACCAGACTTTCACACTATTATGTTAGATCCACTATGGACTGGACTCTTACAATATTATGTCAGATCCACTATAGACTGAACTCTCACGATTATGTTAGATCCACTATGGACTGGACTCTCACTGTTATGTTGGATCCACTATGGACTGGACTCTCACACTATTATGTTAGATCCACTATGGACTGGACTCTCACTTATGTGTTCGATCCACTATGGACCGGACTTTCACACTATTATGTTAGATCCACTATGGACTGGACTCTCACACTATTATGTTAGATCCACTATGGATTGGACTCTTACAATATTATGTCAGATCCACTATAGACTGAACTCTCACGATTATGTTAGATCCACTATGGACTGGACTCTCAATATTATATTAGATCCACTATGGACTGGACTCTCACACTATTATGTTAGATCCACTATGGACTGGACTCTCAATATTATATTAGATCCACTATGGACTGGACTCTCACACTATTATGTTAGATCCACTATGGACTGGACTCTCAATATTATATTAGATCCACTATGGACTGGACTCTCACAATATTATGTTAGATCCACTATGGACCGGACTTTCACACTATTATGTTAGATCCACTATGTACTGGACTCTCACACTATTATGTTCGATCCACTATGGACTGGACTCACACTATAATGTTAGATCCACTATGGACTGGACTCTCACTATTATGTTAGATCCACTATGGACTGGACTCTCACACTATTATGTTAGATCCACTATGGACTGGACTCTCACACTATTATGTTAGATCCACTATGGACTGGACTCTCACACTATTATGTTAGATCCACTATGGACTGGACTCTCACACTATTATGTTAGATCCACTATGGACTGGACTCTCACTATTATGTTAGATCCACTATGGACTGGACTCTCACTATTATTATGTTGGATCCACTATGGACTGGACTCTCACACTATTATGTTAGATCCACTATGGACTGGACTCTTACAGTATTATGCTAGACCCAATCGACGTCCATTGCATCCGGTCTCCCCTAGAAGGGCATCGGTCACCCACATCTGCGGTCCTCTCCAGGGTTGTGAGTTTTTCCTTGCCCTTATGTGGGATCTTAGCCGAGGATGTTGTTGGGACTTGTGCAGCCCTTTGAGACACTTGTGATTCAGGGCTACATGTTAGAGGTTGTTTTAGCTAATAATAATGCTGCAAGATCGGTTTCTTCCGTTAATTCCAACTTTGAACAATCCCAGAATTTTGCAACCCCAGTCCCGAGTTTACATTGTTTGAAAGTGTAATTAGGAGTTGAGTTTTGCTGCTTTAGTGGGGTTTTTTTTATATTTATATAGCGCTTTTTCTCAAGTGACTCAAAGCGCTTTACATAGTGAAACCCAATATCTAAGTTACATTTAAAGCAGTGTGGGTGGCACTGGGAGCAGGTGGGTAAAGTGTCTTGCCCAAGGACACAACGGCAGCGACTAGGATGGCACAAGCGGGAATCGAACCTGCAACCCTCAAGTTGCTGGCACGGCCACCGTACCAACCGAGCTGTGCCGCCCCACGACAAGCGGGGCTCCCGCTCTGCTCCGGGTCCCCACAATTACCGAACTACACACGGGGGTTCAGCACGAGTACAGAAGTTGCCGTCACGTCCCAAACATTCCTCATTTCCGTCTGAAGGCTAAACGGCGGGAAGACAGACGAGCGCCACCAGGGCCACCATCCGTCACCGTCCACATCGTTTAAGCGCCTCGCTCATTCGAAAGCCGTCAAAGATGCGATACAAGCAGCAAAGTGGCGCCAATCAATGCAGAAAATGCGCCGGGATCGGTAATACGCATTGATCTTATTACCATGGCGGCGCTGGCATGTCATCTATAATACACCGCCTTTAACGCTATTTCCCTCCAAAGAGCGTGGACATATTCCAGTGCACTACATCTTGCATGCACAAGTGCTGCATATCCCCTGGAGGGCTTTTTGGCTGCTTGCTTGTAACAAATTGATTACAAAACACTCGAATTAAAGTACAACTTTTTGGTCCCCTGATATGTTTGCGTCAATAAACAATATGTTGTAGTTGTCACAAAAAGTACTACTGCTAAAAGTTCTTTTGAAAAGCTAACAAGAAATACATTTTAACCAACCATCCGTCCATCTACTTTTGCTTATCTAAGGTCGGGTCGCGGGGGCAGCAGCCTAAGTAGGGAAGCCCGGACTTCTCTCCCCAGCCACTTCATTCAGCTCCTCCTGGGGGATCCCGAGGCTACTACCGGGGGATATTTGTTGTGCCAAGAGCCATATTGGACCACAAAACAAAAAAGTAATTGTTCTGGAGCCGCAAAAAATTATATAATTGTATAAGTGATTAAAGTGATGACAACACATGATGTAAGTGTCTATATTATCCTACTATCAAAATGACTTTAAAAGTCTTATATAAGTGTCATAATGAAGGCAACACCTGTGTCTATTTTAGCCGTAGTAGCTTACTATCAAAATAACTTCACAAGTCTTATATAAGTGTTAAAGTGAAGACAACACATGTTGTAAGTGGCTAATTAGCTATGTTAGCCTACTATCAAAATGACTTTAAAAGTCTTATATAAGTGTCATAATGAAGGCAACACCTGTGTCAATATTAGCCTACTATCAAAATGACTTTACGAGTCTTATATAAATGCTACAGTGAAGACAACAAATTACGTCAGTGACTAATTGGCTAAATTAGCCTACTATCAAAATGACTTTACAAGTCTTATATAAGTGTTACAGTGAAGACAACAAATTATGTAAGTGACAAATTAGCTATGTTAGCCTACTATCAAAATTAATTTAAAAGTCTTATATAAGTGTCATAATGAAGGCAACACCTGTATCTATGTTAGCCTACTATCAAAATGACTTTAAAAGTCTTATATAAGTGTTACAGTGAAGACAACATATGATGTTAGTGGCTATATTAGTTATATTAGCCTAGTATCAAAATGACTTTAAACGTCTTATATAAGTGTTGCAGTGAAGACAACAAATTATGTCAGAGACTAATTAGCTAAATTAGCCTACTATCAAAATAACTTTAAAAGTCTTGTATAAGTGTTATAATGAAGACAACACATGATGTTAGTGACTAATTAGCTAAATTAGCCTACTATCAAAATGACTTTACAAGTCTTATATACGTGTCATAATGAAGGCAACACCTGTGTCTATTTTAGTCATAGTAGCTTAATAACAAAATTACTTTACAAGTCTTATATAAATGTGACAGTGAAGACAACTCATTATGTAAGTGTCTATATTATCCTACTATCAAAATGACTTTAAAAGTCTTATATAAGTGTCATAATGAAGGCAACACCTGTGTCAATATTAGCCTACTATCAAAATAACTTTACGAGTCTTATATAAGTGCTACAGTGAAGACAACAAATTACGTCAGTGACTAATTGGCTAAATTAGCCTACTATCAAAATGACTTTACAAGTCTTATATAAGTGTTACAGTGAAGACAACACATGATGTTAGTGGCTAATTAGCTATATCAGCCTACTATCAAAATGACTTTAAAAGTCTTATATAAGTGTCATAATGAAGGCAACACCTGTGTCAATATTAGCCTACTGTCAAAATAACTTTACAAGTCTTATATAAGTGCTACAGTGAAGACAACAAATTACGTCAGTGACTAATTGGCTAAATTAGCCTACTATCAAAATGATGACTTTACAAGTCTTATATAAGTGTTACAGTGAAGGCAACACATGATGTAAGTGGCTAATTAGCTATATTAGCCTACTATCAAAATGACTTTAAAAGTCTTATATAAGTGTCATAATGAAGGCAACACCTGTGTCAATATTAGCCTACTATCAAAATGACTTTACAAGTCTTATATAAGTGTTATAATGAAGACAACACATGATGTTAGTGGCTAATTAGCTATGTTAGCCTACTATCAAAATGACTTCAACAGTTTTGTATAAGTGTTATAATGACGACAACACATGATGTTAGTGGCTAATTAGCTATGTCAGCCTACTATCAGAATGACTTTAAAAGTCTTATATAAGTGTCATAATGAAGGCAGCACCTGTGCCTATTTTAGTCATAGTAGCTTACTAACAAAATTACTTTACAAGTCTTATATAAGTGTTACAGTGAAGACAACACATGATGTAAGTGTCTATATTAGATTAGATTAGATAGTACTTTATTTATTCCGTCAGGAGAGTTCCTTCAGGAAAATTACAATTTTCAGCACAATCCCATTCAAGATCAGACAAACATTACAGGGGGACAGAACAGGATCGCTGACGGGTCTGCCGGCTTCCAGCGCCCCTTACAAAAAAGATGAGATACAGGTAAACAAGGGGGGGAGAAAAAAATAGAAGATTAAAATAAAATAAAAAAATCGGTTTTAGCCTGGGCCCTGGAGAGGGGGTGCAGACTGAGGCCAAGGGAAAAAAAAAACAACAACAACTACTCATAGCCATAGTACACGTCCCTCTTCCATGTGTGTAAGAGGGAAACATCAAACATCAAAGAACACAGAGGACATTAAAGACATTAAAGCAGCAGATACAACCAGACACTTCTGCATACTAGCTATGAATAAAAAGTAAAAGAAACATATCCACTGTGGTGGCCTCTGCGGTGTTCCACGCCATCGTCCGCTGGGGTGGAGGGAGCATGGCCAGAGACAGGAGCAGACCCAACAAAGCAACCAAGACAGCCGACTCCACTCTCGGCCAGTGTCCAGTCCGCATGGATGAGCGAGGATACGTCCAAGGTGACTGAGGTGTCCGACACCTGCTCACCCAGCCAAGACACCGCCAAGCCTCTCCGTCCCAGCGCTCAGTGCTAGCTCCGCAGTCCTGTCCCCTCATACGCACCTCCTCCAGTCCCTCCAAACGGACTCCGGTGTGGCAGAGACCCAGCAGCTGGTCTCCATGGCCAAAAGGCTCCCGGGAGGCAGATCCAGAAGTCCACAAAAAAAGCACCACAGAGGTCACGAAAGTGCCACCTCTTGTCACACAGTCCCAAAGGGTCCCGGACCAAAAGGCAAAAAAATATAATAAGACATGAAAACAAGAGGGAAACACAAAAGGATGACACAAGAGCACAGAGCTCCTGCCTACAGCAGCCACTACAGCAGCGCCATCTTGGGAAAAAAAAAAAAAAAGTTAGCTATATTAGCCTACTATCAAAATGACTTTAAAAGTCTTATATAAGTGTCATAATGAAGGCAACACCTGTGTCTATTTTAGCCTACTATCAAAATGACTTTACGAGTCTTATATAAGTACTACAGTGAAGACAACAAATTATGTCAGTGCCTAATTGGCTAAATCAGCCTACTATCAAAATGATGACTTTACAAGTCTTATATAAGTGTTACAGTGAAGACAACAAATTATGTAAGTGGCTAATTAGCTATATTAGCCTACTATCAAAATGACTTTAAAAGTCTTATATAAGTGTCATAATGAAGGCAACACCTGTGTCTATTTTAGCCTACTATCAAAATGACTTTACGAGTCTTATATAAGTGTTACGGTGAAGACAACAAATTATGTCAGTGCCTAATTGGCTAAATCAGCCTACTATCAAAATGATGACTTTACAAGTCTTATATATGTGTTACAGTGAAGACAACACATGATGTAAGTGACTAATTAGCTATATTAGCCTACTATCAAAATGACTTTAAAAGACTTATATAAGTGTCATAATGACGGCAACACCTGTGTCTATATTAGCCTACTATCAAAATGATGACTTTACAAGTCTTATATAAGTGTTACAGTGAAGACAACAAATTATGTAAGTGGCTAATTAGCTATATTAGCCTACTATCAAAATGACTTTAAAAGTCTTATATAAGTGTCCTAATGAAGGCAACACCTGTGTCAATTTCAGTCATAGTAGCTTACTAACAAAATGTTAAACCTTGGCGAGAATGAGGACTCAGGTGCAGAAGGGGGACAATTGACACAGGCTTTATTTAAGTTTTCTTTGAAATCTCTTTGAACCGAGTGATTAAAGCAAAGCGGCTATGGAATCTATGATAACAAAAGACATAAACAAAACGAAATAAACAGAAAATCACTCCATAGGGAGGAAAAAGGCAATAGAAAAATGACACAAATATCTTCTAACAAAAGAACAACAATCAATGATTAGCTACAAAAAGGTAAATCCCTCCCGCAGAGGAGACAAGAACTTTTTTACAGAAAGTGCGCTATAAAAAGCTGAGAAAACTACAAACTAAAGCGCTCCAAGAGGAGGGAAAAAAAGAAGGCAAAGCACTGAAATTAGACACAAAATTCTTGACCAAAAACTTTAACAAACAAAATCACTTTTTCTCAGAGGAAACAAATAAATCAATAAATAAGGCAAGGTAATACTTAGTAAAACTTGGTTCAAGGCTGGAGGCACGTAGCGAGACGATATACTCTGGCATGAAACAAGAGGAAGACCAGACATTTATACACACGAGGGAGGCTGACACAGGTGGGCACAATCAGGCAATCAGGAGAGACATCAGACCAGTGAAAAAGGAGGAAGGGCAAGTGACCTGAAACGAGGGGGAGGGTTAACCTTTCAAAATAAAACAGGAAATGAAAAGACAACATGAAACCAAACAAAACCCAGACAATTCTTCACCCAGGTGTGACACAATATGACTTTACAAGTCGTATATAAATGTGACAGTGAAGACAACTCATTATGTAAGTGTCTATATTAGCTATATTAGCCTACTATCAAAATGACTTTAAAAGTCTTATATAGCCCTTTGAGACACTAGTGATTTAGGGCTATATAAGTAAACATTGATTGATTGATTGATATAAGTGTCATAATGAAGGCAACACCTGTGTCAATATTAGCCTACTATCAAAATAACTTTACAAGTCTTATATAAGTGCTACAGTGAAGACAACAAATTACGTCAGTGACTAATTGGCTAAATTAGCCTACTATCAAAATGATGACTTTACAAGTCTAATATAAGTGTTACAGTGAAGACAACAACTTATGTAAGTGTCTATATTAGTTATATTAGCCTACTATCAAAATGACTTTAAAAGTCTTATATAAGTGTCATAATGAAGGCAACACCTGTGTCAATATTAGCCTACTATCAAAATAATTTTACAAGTCTTATATAAGTGTTACAGTGAAGACAACACATGATGTAAGTGGCTAATTAGCTAAATTAGCTTAGTATCAAAATGACTTGAAAAGTCTTGTATAAGTGTTATAATGACGACAACACATGATGTAAGTGGCTAATTAGCTATATCAGCCTACTATCAAAATGACTTTAAAAGTCTTATATAAGTGTTACAGTGAAGAGAACACATGATGTTAGTGGTTAATTAGCTATATTAGCCTACTATCAAAATGACTTTAAAAGTCTTATATAAGTGTCATAATGAAGGCAACACCTGTGTCTAAATTAGCCTACTATCAAAATAACTTTACAAGTCTTATATAAGTGTTACAGTGAAGACAACAAAGTATGTCTATATTAGCTATATTAGCCTACTATCAAAATAACTTTACAAGTCTTATATAATTGTTGCAGTGAAGAGAACACATGATGTAAGTGGCTAATTAGCTATGTTAGCCTACTATCACAATGACTTTACGAGTCTTATATAAGTGTTACAGTGAAGAGAACACATGATGTAAGTGGCTAATTAGCTATGTTAGCCTACTATCACAATGACTTTAAAAGTCTTATATAAGTGTCATAATGAAGGCAACACCTGTGCCAATATTAGCCTACTATCAAAATGACTTTACGAGTCTTATATAAATGCTACAGTGAAGACAACAAAGTATGTCAGTGACTAATTAGCTAAATTAGCCTACTATCAAAATGACTTTACAAGTCTTATATAAGTGTTACAGTGAAGAGAACACATGATGTAAGTGGCTAATTAGCTATGTTAGCCTACTATCAAAATGACTTTACAAGTCTTTTATAAGTGTTATGGTGAAGAGAACACATGATGTCAGTGACTAATTAGCTATATTAGCCTACTATCAAAATAACTTTACAAGTCTTATATAAGTGTTACGGTGTAGACAACACATGATGTAAGTGGCTAATTAGCTATATTAGCCTACTATCAAAATGACTTTAAAAGTTTTGTATAAGTGTTACAGTGAAGGCAACACATGATGTAAGTGGCTAATTAGCTATATTAGCCTACTATCAAAATGACTTTAAAAGTCTTATATAAGTGTCATAATGAAGGCAACACCTGTGTCTATATTAGCCTACTATCAAAATAACTTTACAAGTCTTATATAGGTGTTACAGTGAAGACAACAAATTATGTCAGTGACTAATTAGCTAAATTAGCCTACTATCAAAATGACTTTACAAGTCTTTTATAAGCATTACAGTGAAGAGAACACATGATGTAAGTGACTAATTAGCTATATTAGCCTACTATCAAAATGACTTTAAAAGTCTTGTATAAGTGTCATAATGAAGGCAACACCTGTGTCAATATTAGCCTACTATCAAAATGACTTTAGGAGTCTTATATAAATGCTACAGTGAAGACAACAAATTATGTAAGTGACTAATTGGCTAAATTAGCCTACTATCAAAATGATGACTTTACAAGTCTTATATAAGTGTTATGGTGAAGACAACACATGATGTAAGTGGCTAATTAGCTAAATTAGCCTACTATCAAAATGATGACTTTACAAGTCTTATATAAGTGTTACAGTGAAGACAACTCATGATGTAAGTGGCTATTTAGCAATATTAGCCTACTATCAAAATGACTTTACAAGTCTTACATAAGTGCTATAGTGAAAACAACACATGATGTAAGTGGCTAATTAGCTATATTAGCCTACTATCAAAATTACTTTAAAAGTCTTATATAAGTGTCATAATGAAGGCAACACCTGTGTCGATATTAGCCTACTATCAAAATGACTTTACAAGTCTTATATAAATGCTACAGTGAAGACAACACATTATGTCAGTGACTAATTAGCTATATTAGCCTACTATCAAAATGACTTTAAAAGTCTTATATAAGTGTTACAGTGAAGACAACAAATTATGTCAGTGGCTAATTAGCTATGTTAGCCTACTATCAAAATGACTTTAAACGTCTTATAAAAGTGTTACAGTGAGGGCAACACCTGTATCTATATCAGCCTACTATCAAAATGACTTTATAAGTCTTATATTAGTGTCATAATGAAGGCAACACCTGTGTCAATATTAGCCTACTATCAAAATGACTTTACGAGTCTTATATAAATGCTACAGTGAAGACAACAAATGATATCAGTGACTAATTAGCTAAATTAGCCTACTATCAAAATGACTTTACAAGTCTTATATAAGTGTTACAGTGAAGAGAACACATGATGTTAGTGGCTAATTAGCTATGTTAGCCTACTATCAAAATGACTTTACAAGTCTTATATAAGTGTTATGGTGAAGACAACACATGATGTTAGTGGCTAATTAGCTAAATTAGCCTACTATCAAAATGATGACTTTACAAGTCTTATATAAGTGTTACAGTGAAGACAACACATGATGTAAGTGGCTATTTAGCAATATTAGCCTACTATCAAAATGACTTTAAAAGTCTTATATAAGTGTCATAATGAAGGCAACACCTGTGTCAATATTAGCCTACTATCAAAATGACTTTACAAGTCTTGTATAAGTGTTACAGTGAAGACAACAAATTATGTCAGTGACTAATTAGCTATATTAGCCTACTATCAAACTGACTTTAAAAGTCTTATATAAGTGTTACAGTGAAGACAACAAATTATGTCAGTGGCTAATTAGCTATGTTAGCCTACTATCAAAATGACTTTAAAAGTCTTATATAAGTGTCATAATGAAGGCAACACCTGTGTCTATATTAGCCTACTATCAAAATGACTTTACAAGTCTTATATAAGTGTTACGGTGAATACAGCAAATTATGTAAGTGACTAATTAGCTAAATTAGCCTACTATCAAAATGACTTTACAAGTCTTATATAAGTGTTACAGTGAAGACAACAAATTATGTCAGTGGCTAATTAGCTATGTTAGCCTACTATCAAAATGACTTTAAACGTCTTATATAAGTGTTACAGTGAAGGCAACACATGATGTAAGTGTCTATATTAGCTATGTTAGCCTACTATCAAAATTACTTTAAAAGTCTTATAAAAGTGTTACAGTGAGGGCAACACCTGTGTCTATATTACCCTACTATCAAAATGACTTTACAAGTCTTATATAAGTGTTACGGTGAATACAGCAAATTATGTAAGTGACTAATTAGCTAAATTAGCCTACTATCAAAATGACTTTACAAGTCTTATATAAGTGTTACAGTGAAGACAACAAATTATGTCAGTGGCTAATTAGCTATGTTAGCCTACTATCAAAATGACTTTAAACGTCTTATATAAGTGTTACAGTGAAGGCAACACATGATGTAAGTGTCTATATTAGCTATGTTAGCCTACTATCAAAATTACTTTAAAAGTCTTATAAAAGTGTTACAGTGAGGGCAACACCTGTGTCTATATTACCCTACTATCAAAATGACTTTACAAGTCTTATATAAGTGTTACGGTGAATACAGCAAATTATGTAAGTGACTAATTAGCTAAATTAGCCTACTATCAAAATGACTTTACAAGTCTTTTATAAGCGTTACAGTGAAGAGAACACATGATGTAAGTGGCTAATTAGCTATGTTAGCCTACTATCACAATGACTTTACGAGTCTTATATAAGTGTTACAGTGAAGAGAACACATGATGTAAGTGGCTAATTAGCTATGTTAGCCTACTATCAAAATAACTTTACAAGTCTTATATAAGTGCTACAGTGAAGACAAAAAATTATGTAGGTGGCTAATTAGCTATATCAGCCTACTATCAAAATGACTTTAAAAGTCTTATATAAGTGTCATAATGAAGGCAACACCTGTGTCAATATTAGCCTACTATCAAAATGACTTTAAAAGTCTTATATAAGTGCTTCAGTTAGGACAACACATGATGTAAGTGTCTATATGGGCTATATTAGCCTACTTTTAATATGACTTTAAACGTTTTATATAAGTGTAACAGTGCGTCAGGTTTGCCACTGACAGTTTGTGTGTGTTTTAGTTTTTCCTGTTTTTAAATCCTGTCAGCGCTATTATTTTGTCTGTTTCCTGTTTTTTCCCCTTTCGCTGTTTCCCCTCAGATGCGGCTGATTGACACCAGGCCACACCTGGTGTCAATCAGCCCACTCCTATTTTACCTGCGTTGTTCCTCCAGTCAGTGCTGGATTATTGTCATGTCGCTCTCGTCGTTGCTACCTGTCATGTATTATCGCGCCTGTCGCGTCGTAACGTTTCGTGTCTTTGCAGCCTAGCGGTATGCTATATTTGTTAGATGTTTGTAGCTTACTGTTTTTTTGTTCCCTGCTTCCAGTTAGTTTTTTTTATTACAAGTATGACTTCTGTTTTCCTGCTCACCACCCGGTAGCTTCCACGCTAGGCCCCTTTTTGTTTTTGCTAGCTTCCATGCTAAGTTCCTTTTGTTTTCTAGCTCCCATGCTAGCTCTCTTAGTTGGTTATCCGCCTCGTGGGCGCTTTTTGTTGTACCCCTTTTGTTTGTTCTTGTTTTAGTATTTATATTAAATCATGTTTTCTCACTTCATGCCTGCCTCCTTCTCTGCATCTTGGGGTTCGTCACCAACTAATTCTGACTCAGTGAAGACTCCTGTTGAAAATGTTGTGGTATGACGACGCGTGCGCGTGACGTTACGAATTGTAGCACCGATCCCAGCTATAAGTCGTCTGCTTTAATCGCATAATTCCACAGTATTCTGGAGATCTGTGCTGAATCATTTGCAATTTGTTCAATTAATAATGGAGACGTCAAAGAAGAAAGACGTAGGTGGGAAGCGGTGTATTGTGGCCGCCTTTAGCAACACAAACACAGCCGGTGTTTCCTTGTTTACATTCCCGAAAGATGACGGTGAAGCTTTACTATGGAACAGAGCGGTCAAGCGAACTTGGTTCCCTACCACATGTCAACCGGCAGGTTTCGGTGAGAAAATGGTGGTAATAAGCCGGCTCTTACCGTAGACATGAGCGGAGAGCTCGCGTCATTCCTCCTCTCTTGCCTCCTCCCACCGGCTGCCCCCGACCGTCGAATGCTTACACCGTGGAGGAGGGAAAAAAAATAAAAATATCAGCCCGGCTGCCGTCACCTCGTCGAGAAACGTGGCTTCCCTCTGAGACACTGGCGGTCACCACACCCGTGGCCACACCCCTCCGACTTTCAGGTACGGCCATATAATCTCACTAAAACACTCCGGATCACACCTCTAGTCTGTTTCATGTCCTTTTTGTATTGTCCTATTATCTTTTGATCATGTTTTGGACTCTGCCGATCCCGTTGCTAACACTTCCGTGTTTTGTATTGTCACCATGGCAACCCAATTACGCCTCCTGCACGGACTCACTTCGCACACCTGTTTTGAATTATTTGTGTTGTATTTAAGACCACCTGCCTTAGTTCCTCCTTGTTAGTGAAGTGAAGTGAATTATATTTATATAGCGCTTTTCTCTAGTGACTCAAAGCACTTTACATAGTGACACCCAATATCTAAATTACATTTAAACCAGTGTGGGTGGCACTGGGAGCAGGTGGGTAAAGTGTCTTGCCCAAGGACACAACAGCAGTGACTAGGATGGCGGAACCGGGAATCGAACCTGCAACCTTAAGGTTGCTGGCACGGCCACTCTACCAACCGAGCTATACCGCCCCCAGTTCGTTTGTTTTATGCAACAGTTACGTGCAGTTTTCTCTTTCGCACTCAGCCCGCTAATTCTTAGCTTACCCTCCGAGCGCTCGGCTCGCGCTTCTGTACCTGGGACTCTGAACTCTGCCTGTTGCTAGTATTAGCATTTAGCTCTCCGTGCTGAGGCACGCCTTTGTTTTACTCGTTTGTACAAGTGTTACTTTGGTTATTGATATTAAAACCTGCTCCTACCTCCACTCCTGCCTGCTCCAGTCTTTAGCATCGAGAGGTGAAACTCCTCGCAGAGCCAAGATGTGACCTCATCGTAACGGGTAACACAATACGCAGATAAGAGATTTTCCAGAATTATCCAAGTAAATGTGTCTAATAGCATCTGAATTGCTCCCACTGCTCTCGTCTCTTTTTTTCTTCTAGTCCTTCACACTCGCTTTCCTCATCCACAAATCCTTCATCCTCGCTCAAATTGACGGGGAAACCTGCTATCTCCGTTTAAATAAGAAAATCTCATTCCAGTCGGCCTTTCAAACTCACCGTCAAATGACTACCATTTCGAATCGTGATTATTAATTATGATGACAAAAAGAACCACCACCAAAGCCTTCCACGCGTTGCACAGTTTTTCCATCTAAGTACTCATTCATGTTTCAAGACCTTTACTCCCGCCCGTTAACGGCATTTGTGAACGGTTGAGAGCCATCTTTGGCGCTATTTACGTTGCTAAGTGAGCGACGGTGAGAAATTATCACCACACTTGAAAATCTCTCACGTATGAATGTTGCCGTTTGCAAGGTCGTCATTGCCAACGAAAATGTGTTCTTGATTTGTCTTACTGTGGATAAATAAATCCATCCGTCCCTCTATTTTCCACCGCTTGTCCCTTTCGGGGTGGCGGGGGGGGCTGGAGCCTATCTGTCAGGCTTGCCCCTGACAGTTTGTTTGTGTGTGTAGTATTTCCTGTCTTTAGTTCCTGTCGGCACTCTTATTTTGGTTCAGTTTCCTGTTTGTCTCCCTGAGTGCTGTGTTGGCACCTGGCCACACCTGGTGTCAATCAGCCCGAGTCTTATTTAGACCTGTTTTCTCCTCCAGTCAGGGCTGGATTATTGTATTGTTGCTCCTGTCGTGTCATTGCAGCGTAAACTATATTTCGGTAACAGTTTTGATTGATTGATTGATTGATTGATTGATTGATTGATACTTTTATTACTAGATTGCACAGTTCAGTACATATTCCGTACAATTGACCACTAAATGGTAACACCCGAATAACTTTTTCATCTTGTTTAAATCGGGGTCCACGTTAATCAATTCATGGTACAAATATATACTATCAACATAATACAGTCATCACACAAGTTAATCATCAATTGTATCATCATTGTAGCTTACTGTCTTTTGTTCCCTGCTTTCATACGACAAGTAACAACTTCTGTTTCCTGCTCGCGACCTGCTAGCTTCCACGCTAGGCTCGTTATCGTCTAGCTCTCATGCTAGCTCTTTTAGTTTGTTTCCCGCTTCGTGCGCACTTTTTTGTTAGTACCTTTTTGTTTGTTCTTATTCTATTATTTTAATTAGATCAATCATCAATCAATGTTTACTTATATAGCCCTAAATCACTAGTGTCTCAAAGGGCTGCACAAACCACTACGACATCCTCGGGAGGCCCACATAAGGGCAAGGAAAACTCACACCCAGATGACTATGAGAACCTTGGAGAGGAGGAAAGCAATGGATGTCGAGCGGGTCTAACATGATACTGTGAAAGTTCAATCCATATTGGATCCAACACAGTCGCAAGAGTCCAGTCCAAAGCGGATCCAACACAGCAGCGAGAGTCCCGTTCACAGCGGAGCCAGCAGGAAACCATCCCAAGCGGAGGCGGATCAGCAGCGCAGAGATGTCCCCAGCCTATACACAGGCGAGCAGTACATGGCCACCGGATCGGACCAGACCCCCTCCACAAGGGAGAGTGGGACATAGAAGAAAAAGAAAAGAAACGGCAGATCAACTGGTCTAAAAAGGGAGTCTATTTAAAGGCTAGATCATGTTTCCTTACTCAATGCCTGCCTCCATCTCTGCATCTTGGGGTTCGTCAACAACAAACTCTGACACTATCTCAGTTACAATCGGGCGGAAGGCGGCGTACACCCTGGACAAGTGGCCACTTCATCGCAGGGCCAACTCAGATGGACAGACAACATTCACACCAGTGACGTACGGTCATGTGAGGCAGGGGAAGCAGGGCCTCACCTGTGATTATGCAAATAACTAAAATATATAATGATAAAATAATTGTATTTGTCAATTTTTAATTTTCATTTAGCTTTACCAATTTGGATAATTTTTTCTTTAAAATCGCTGAATTTTCGCAATCCCACGTAAACTTCTTAGTCAGCCAGCGATTGTGCAAGTTCTCCCACTTAAAATGATGACAGAGGTCTGTAATTTTCATCATAGGTACACTTCAATTGTGAGAGACAGAATGTGGGAAAAAAATCCAGGAATTCACATTGTAGGAATTTTAAAGAATTTATTTGGAAAATAAGTATTTGGTCAACCATTCAAAGCTCTCACTGATGGAAGGAGGTTTTGGCTCCAAATCTCACGATACATGGCCCCATTCATTCTTTCCTTAACACGGATCAATCGTCCTGTCCCCTTAGCAGAAAAACAGCCCCAAAGCAGGATGTTTCCACCCCCATGCTTCACAGTAGGTATGGTGTTCTTTGGATGCAACTCAGTATTCTTCTTCCTCCAAACACCACCAGTTGAGTTTATACCGAAAAGTTCTATTCTGGTTTCATCCGACCACATGACATTCTCCCAATCCTCTGCTGTATCATCCATTTTGGTATAAACTCAACTCTGTAACGCCGGTTCGGCATCGTGGTACCGTGTTCGATTCCCTCGGGGATGCGTCAAACGAAGAACAAAACAAAGGTAGGATCTAACAAATGTATTAACAAAAAGTGAGCTCTATAGCTAATAAAAAGGGAAACAAAAGACGCTAGCGTGAAAGCTAGGAAATATGAAGAACTAAGACTTGGCACGATGGCACAAAAAGTAAAAACAAAAATGATTAGCATGCGAGCTAAAGATGACAATAAGGTGGCTTAGCTAATGAGCTAGCGAGAAAACATACCTGACGTTACTTGTTGCATGTAATATATATATATTATATATGTATATATATATATAGTATTTATATAGGTGTGTGTGTGTGTGTGTATTTTGGGTATATGCATGTGTGTATGTATGTGATTATGTGTGTATATCTATGTATTGTATGGATGTATATGTATATATGTATATATATATGTATATATAAATTGTATATATGTGTGTGTTGTGTATATATGTGTGTGTTGTGTATATATGTGTGTGTACACATGTATATATGTAAGTGTGTGTGAATTTAAATGTATTATATATATAGATAATATATAGCATCTATGCAGCAACCACTGAATTGAGTTATATTATATATATATTATTGTATTATATATTGTATATATATGTATGTATATATATATATATATATATATATATATATTGTATATATATGTATGTATATATATATATATATATATATATATATATATATATATATATATATATATATATATATATATATGTATATTGGATATGCATAGGGGTGGGACCTAATAAGTTTACTTCTTCCCATTCCCTTTTGAGCTAATCTTGACCTCTACAAAAGATTAGTCACATGTAATGTTTTTGTCAGGCTTGCCCCTGACAGTTTGTCTATGTTTTAGTTTTTTCCTTTTGCATTTGTCTGTTTCCTGTGTTTAGTATTTTCTGTCTTTTAGTTCCTGTCAAGTGCTCTTAATTTGTCAGCTTCCTCTCTTGTTCCCTGAGTTCTGTGTTCCTACTCAGTGTGTTTAGTATTTCCTGTCCTTAGTTCCTGTCTAGTGCTCTTATTTTGTCAGCTTCCTGTCTTGTTCCCTGAGTTCTGTGTTCCCCTTCAGCTGCGGCTGATTGGCATCTGGCCACACCTGTTGCCAATCAGCCCGCTCCTACTTGTACCTGCTTTGTCTTGTGTCAGTTGCTGGATCATTGTATTGTATTGCATTGTCGTTGCCACATGTCACTCTTGTCATGCTACCTGTCGTGTCATTTTGTTACAGCTCCTACCTGGCATGCTACACTTTGTCCTGGTCGTCGTAGCGGTAAGCTGTTTCTGTTAGCATTAGTTATTTCCAGTTTTTCTGTTTGCCATCCACTGGCTTCCATGCTGAAGATCCTTTTTGTTTTTCTAGCTCCCAGTGCTAGCTCCCTTAGTTGGTTATTCCGCCCATGTGCGTGCTTTTTGTTTGTTCTTTTTTAGTTTTAATTAAATCATGTCTTCTTATCCAATGCCTGCCTCCATCTCTGCATCATGGGGCTCAACAACAAATAACTGTGACAGTTTTCAATGTAGGTGTATAAATAATGTATTTATTTATTTCTTTTGTATTTTATGTCATTCTCTTGTTTTCTTTGCATGGCTCAAAATAAACCATTCATTCATTCATGTGAGCAAATTAGAGTCCCAGAAAGAATAAACAGAAGAGGCTGGCTTATAAAGGGTGGTGATTACAAGAACAGGTGTGCAAGAACCGAGACTAGCAGGTGGAAATAATAAGAGACCATGGAAACGAAAGAAACGGGAAGTAAACGGGTCAGAACGGAGGATGAAAACAAAGATGGAAAAATAAACAACAACGTGAAGTTTAGAGTAACGGATCGTAACAAACTCGTCGTGTTTGGAGGAAGAAGAATACTGAGTTGCATCCCAAGAACACCAGACCTACTGTGAAGCATGGGGGTGGAAACATCATTCTTTGGGGCTGTTTTTCTGCTAAGGGGACAGGATGATTGATCCGTGTTAAAGGGGAACATTATCACAATTTCAAAAGGGTTAAAAACAATAAAAATCAGTTCCCAGTGGCTTGTTGTATTTTTTGAAGTTTTTTTCCAAATTTTACCGGTCTCGGAATATCCCTAAATAAAGCTTTAAAGTGCCTTATTTTCGCTCTCTGCGAAGACACTGGCCATTTCCCTGTGACGTCATACAGTGCTGCCAATGTAAACAAACAATGGGAATACCACAGCAAGATATAGCGACATTAGCTCGGATTCAAACTCGGATTTCAGCGACTTAAGCGATTCAACAGACTACGCATGTATTGAAACAGATGGTTGGAGTATGAAAATATTGAAGAAGAAACTGAAGCTATTGAGCGAATAGCTATTGACGCTATTCATAGCCATAGCATGGCCGAATAGCTGCGTTAGCATCGCCGGTAAAATGTGCGGACCAAATGATCAGGACTTTTGCATTTTGTGACACTGGAGCAACTTAAATCCGTCGACTGGTAAGTGTTTGTTTCGCATTAAATGTGGGTGGAAGGAAACGTAATATAGTTGCAAATGCATCTACAGGTTATCCAGACATCTCTGTACCATGTCTGCTTTAGCACCGCCGGTAAATAGCATGTTAGCATCGATTAGCTGGCAGTCACGCCGCGACCAAATATGTCTGATTAGCACATAAGTCAACATCAACAAAACTCACCTTTGTGATTTCATTGACTTTATCGTTGCAAATGCATCTGCAGGTTATCCATACATCTCTGTGCCATGTCTGTCATCGCCGGTAAATAGTATGTTAGCATCGATTAGCATAGCATGTTAGCATCGATTAGCTGGCAGTCACGCCGCAACCAAGTATGTCTGATTAGCACATAAGTCAACATCAACAAAACTCACCTTTGTGATTTCGTTGACTTCATCGTTGCAAATGCATCTGCAGGCTATCCATACATCTCTGTGCCATGTCTGTCATCGCCGGTAAATAGCATGTTAGCATTGATTAGCTGGCAGTCACGCCGCGACCGAATATGTCTGATTAGCACATAAGTCAACATCAACAAAACTCACTTTTGTGATTTCGTTGAATTTATCGTTGCAAATGCATCTGCAGGTTATCCATACATCTCTGTGCCATGTCTGTCATCGCCGGTAAATAGCATGTTAGCATCGATTAGCGTAGCATGTTAGCATCGATTACCTGGCAGTCACGCCACGACCAAATATGTCTGATTAGCACATAAGTCAACAATAAAACTCACCTTTGTGAATTCGTTGACTTTATAGTTGCAAATGCATCTGCAGGTTATCCATACATCTCTGTGCCATGTCTGCTTTAGCACCGCCGGTAAATAGCATGTTAGCATTGATTAGCTGGCAGTCACGCCGCGACCAAATATGTCTGATTAGCACATAAGTCAACATCAACAAAACTCACCTTTGTGATTTCGTTGACTTTATCGTTGCAAATGCATCTGCAGGTTATCCATACATCTCTGTGCCATGTCTGCTTTAGCACCGCCGGTAAATAGCATGTTAGCATCGATTAGCTGGCAGTCACGCCGCGACCAAATATGTCTGATTAGCACATAAGTCAACAACAAAACTCACCTTTGTGATTTCGTTGAATTTATCGTTGCAAATGCATCTGCAGGCTATCCATACATCTCTGTGCCATGTCTGTCATCGCCGGTAAATAGCATATTAGCATCGATTAGCGTAGCATGTTAGCATCGATTAGCTGGCAGTCACGCCACGACCAAATATGTCTGATTAGCACATACGTCAACAATAAAACTCACCTTTGTGATTTTGTTGACTTTATCGTTGCAAATGCATCTGCAGGTTATCCATACATCTCTGTGCCATGTCTGCTTTAGCACCGCCGGTAAATAGCATGTTAGCATCGATTAGCTGGCAGTCACGCCGCGACCAAATATGTCTGATTAGCACATAAGTCAACATCAACAAAACTCACTTTTGTGATTTCGTTGAATTTATCATTGCAAATGCATCTGCAGGTTATCCATACATCTCTGTGCCATGTCTGTCATCGCCGGTAAATAGCATGTTAGCATCGATTAGCGTAGCATGTTAGCATCGATTAGCGTAGCATGTTAGCATCGATTAGCTGGCAGTCACGCCGCGACCAAATATGTCTGATTAGCACATAAGTCAACAATGAAACTCACCTTTGTGAATTCGTTGACTTAATGGTTGCAAATGCATCTGCAGGTTATCCATACATCTCTGTGCCATGTCTGCTTTAGCACTGCCGGTGAACAGCATGTTAGCGTCGATTAGTATAGCATGTTAGCATCGATTAGCTGGCAGTCACGCCGCAACCAAATATGTCTGATTAGCACATAAGTCAACAATGAAACTCACCTTTGTGAATTTGTTGACTTTATGGTTGCAAATGCATCTACAGGTTATCCATACATCTCTGTGCCATGTCCGTCTTAGCATCGCCGGTAAAATGTGGAGACACTCTGGCACATTCAATGGGCGGCAGATTTCTTGCCAGTGGTGCAACTTGAATCCCTCCCTGTTAGTGTTGTTACACCCTCCGACAACACACCCACGAGGCATGATGTCCCCAAGGTTCCAAAAAATAGTCAAAAAAACGGAAAATAACAGAGCTGAGACGCGGTGTTTGCAATGTGTAGAAAACGAAAATGGCGGCTGTGTTACCTCGGCAACGTCACGTTCTGACGTCATCGCCTCCAGAGCAATAAATAGAAAGGCATTTAATTCGCCAAATCCACCCATCGGTGGCTGACTAAGTACATTTTTTGCCCCACTTTATGTGTGAAAGTTGCCACTCCAAAGACGCAGCGAAACAGAGATGGAAAAGACAAAGTTTCACCACAGAAGACATTCCGGCATTCGCGCCGCATCGATTTTCCGCGACGCCTTTATAGACGAGGAGCTTGTCGCTTCGGCCGGCGAAGACGAGGCCTTTGTGTTCCTTTCTGCTCTCCGTCAAAAGACCACGCCACAAAAGCTTTCTTTTTTTTCTTTTTCAATCGCCCCCATGTCGTCAATAACAGCCTCGCTCACGATGGTGGAGGAAAAAAAAAAGAACTCTCCCCTTAAAGATTTTCTACTCTCCACGTCTTTGCCTCTAAATGATTGGTGGAGACCAGAAACATAATCTTCGGGATTGTTGTAGTGTCGCTCAGAGCGATGGTCCGAGCAAGACTACATCCACTAAAACAACAAACAATTCTTATTATCTGTGTCTTGCAGCAGTTTGCAAAAAAGATGCCTGCAGAGATACAACCTCTTTTCTTTGACTTTCTCGACCAATGGAGACCATTTATCTACCTTTGCTTTGCTCTGATGTCAACAAAACACAACCAAATAAAGTTGCCTTTTTGTCCCCTCATTCCAGCCTCCTCTTACCACATTTAAGCAAAAATATGTACTTTTGGAGTCAGGCCTATAATTGTTACTATAAGTCAGGGGTGTCCATACTTTTTCCACTGAGGGCCGCACACGGAAAAATTAAAGCATGGATTTTTAGCATTTATTTTACCTTTAGGGGTCCTGGGGACCATAAATGGTCCCAGTTATTAAAATGTTTAAAATAATTTACATTTTTATTATTATTTTTTATTTAACGTTTTCAGTAAATCTCTACATTAATGTAAAAAAAAAATAATCAATCAATCAATGTTTATTTATATAGCCCCAAATCACAAATGTCTCAAAGGACTGCACAAATCATTACGACTACAACTTCCTCGGAAGAACCCACAAAAGGGCAAGGAAAACTCACACCCAGTGGGCAGGGAGAATTCACATCCAGTGGGACGCCAGTGACAATGCTGACTATGAGAAACTTTGGAGAGGACCTCAAATGTGGGCAACCCCCCCGGGTCTAACATGATACTGTGAAAGTTCAATCCATAGTGGCTCCAACACAGTCGCGAGAGTTCTGTTCAAAACGGATCCAAGACAGCAGCGAGAGTCCCGTCCACAGGAAACCATCCCAAGCGGAGGCGGATCAGCAGCGTAGAGATGTCCCCAACCGATACACAGGCGAGCGGTGCATCCTGGGTCTCGACTCTGGACAGCCAGTACTTCATCCATGGTCATCGGACCGGACCCCCTCCACAAGGGAGAGGGGGACATAGGAGAAAAAAGAAAAGAAGCGGCAGATCAACTGGTCTAAAAAGGAGGTCTATTTAAAGGCTAGAGTGTACAAATGAGTTTTAAGGTGAGACTTAAATGCTTCTACTGAGGTAGCATCTCGAACTGTTACCGGGAGGGCATTCCAGAGTACTGGAGCCCGAACGGAAAACGCTCTATAGCCCGCAGACTTTTTTTGGGCCCTAGGAATCACTAATAAGCCGGAGTCTTTTGAACGCAGATTTCTTGCCGGGACATATGGTACAATACAATCGGCAAGATAGGATGGAGCTAGACCGTGTAGTATTTTATACGTAAGTAGTAAAACCTTAAAGTCACATCTTAAGTGCACAGGAAGCCAGTGCAAGTGAGCCAGTATAGGTATATATGTATGTATATATGTATATAAAGGTATATACAGTATAGGTATATATGTATGTATATATGTATATAAAGGTATATACAGTACAGGCGTAATGTGATCAAACTTTCTTGTTCTTGTCAAAAGTCTAGCAGTCGCATTTTGTACCAACTGTAATCTTTTAATGCTAGACATGGGGAGACCCGAAAATAATACGTTACAGTAATCGAGACGAGGCGTAACAAACACATGGATAATGATCTCAGCGTCTTTAGTGGACAGAATGGAGCGAATTTTAGCGATATTACGGAGATGAAAGAAGGCCGTTTTAGTAACGCTTTTAATGTGTGACTCAAAGGAGAGAGTTGGGTCGAAGATAATACCCAGATTTTTTACAGAGTCACCTTGTTTAATTATTTACCGAGTCACCTTGTTTAATTATTTGGTTGTCGAATGTTAAAGTTGTATTATTAAATAGAGGTCGGTGTCTAGCAGGACCGATAATCAGCATTTCCGTTTTTTGGGCGTTAAGTTGCAAAAAGTTAGCGGACATCCATTGTTTAATTTCATTAAGACACGCCTCCAGCTGACTACAGTCCGGCGTGTTGGTCAGCTTTAGGGGCATGTAGAGTTGGGTGTCATCAGCATAACAGTGAAAGCTAACACCGTATTTGCGTATGATGTCACCTAGCGGCAGCATGTAGATGCTGAAGAGTGCAGGGCCAAGGACCGAACCCTGGGAACTCCACATGTTACTTTAACGTAGTCCGAGGTCACATTGTTATGGGAGACGCACTGCATCCTGTTAGTAAGATAAGTATATCTAAATATATTTGGGATCCAAAAGGTGCCCCACTCAGAGAGTGATACATTTTTATTAGGGTCTTTTCTAAACTTTCAACACTTAAGTTACGAGATCAACTTCAGATATATCTGTCGATTTTACTTTTTAACTATTATTTTGTTTGTTATGCCAACTGCACAATATATGCAATATTCACCACATTTTAAAGTGAAATTTTTTAACTAATTGGAGCTATGAAAATAATTCATTATAACATGGATTTTTTTGGTCATTACTTTTATTTTGAGCAATTGCAAAAAAATAAAAAATAAATAATTGATTGATTGAGATTGTAATTAGTAGATTTGTTTTATGCTCTTTTGTAAAAGAAAACGTTGTTTTTATATGGCAACTGCACAAAATATGCAATATTTACCACATTTTAAAGTGAACATTTTTTAACTAATTGGAGCTTTGAAATAATTCATTATAACAAGGATTTTTTTGGTCATTACTTTTTGTTTTGAGGGATTGCAAAAAAAATAATAATTGATTGATTGAGATTGTAATTAGTAGATTGGACATGGAAAAATTAAAGTATGGGTTTTTAAAATGTATTTTACCTTTAGGGGTCCCGGGGACCATAAAAGGTCCCAGTTCTTAAAATGTTAAAATTTTTACTTTTTTTTTTATTCAACGCTTACAGTAAATCTCTATATCAATGTAAAAAAAAAAAAGTTTTATGGCTTTTCTGTCAAAAAGATCTTTGTTTTTTTAATAGTAAAACTGAAATATGCAGTATTTAGTAATTAAAGCCCTAAAAGATCAATAATGCAGGACACCAATGATTTTAATTCTTTATTATTTTTGAGTAATCACAGTGAAAAGATAAATAAAACGCCACTAAATATATTTGGGATCCAAAAGGTGCCCCACTCAGAAAGTGATACATTTTTATTAGGGTTTTTTCTTAACTTTCAGCACTTAAGTTACGAGATCAACTTCCAATATATATAGTAACACAGATACCACTGTATATGCGGCGGATACTGCAAATATCCAAAATAGTTTCTCTCGTTTTGATGAAATAACATTAGAAGGATTGTTACAACGTGTAAATGGAATAAAACAAACAACATGTTTACTTGACCCACTTCCTGGGAAACTGATCAAGGAGCTTTTTGTATTATTAGGTCCATCAGTGCTAAATATTATAAACTTATCACTTTTCTCGGGCACTGTTCCCCTAGCATTCAAAAAAGCGGTTATTCATCCTCTCCTTAAAAGACCTAACCTCGATCCTGACCTCATGGTAAACTACCGACCAGTGTCTCACCTTCCCTTTATTTCGAAAATCCTCGAAAAAATTGTTGCAGAGCAGCTAAATGAACACTTAGCGTTTAACAATCTATGTGAAACCTTTCAATCCGGTTTCAGGGCAAATCACTCCACGGAGACAGCCCTCGCAAAAATGACTAAAAATCTATTGCTAACGATGGATTCTGATGCGTCATCTATGTTGCTGCTCCTCGATCTTAGCGCTGCTTTCGATACCGTCGATCATAATATTTTATTAGAACGTATCAAAACACGAATTGGTATGTCAGACTTAGCCCTGTCTTGGTTTAACTCTTATCTTACTGAGAGGATGCAGTGCGTCTCCCATAACAATGTGACCTCGGACTACGTTAAGGTAACATGTGGAGTTCCCCAGCCATTATGGATTGAACTTTCACAGTATCATGTTGGACCCGCTCGACATCCATTGCTTTCGGTCCCCTAGAGGGGGGGGGGGTTGCCCACATTTGAGGTCCTCTCCAAGGTTTTTCATAGTCAGCATTGTCACTGGCATCCCACTGGTGTGCAGGCTAATTGGGAACAGGTGGGTGCCATGATTGGGTATAAAAACAGCTTCCCAAAAAATGCTCAGTCTTTCACAAGAAAGGATGGGGCGAGGTACACCCCTTTGTCCACAACTGCGTGAGCAATTAGTCAAACAGTTTAAGAACAACGTTTCTCAAAGTGCAATTGCAAGAAATTTAGGGATTTCAACATCTACGGTCCATAATAACATCAAAAGGTTCAGATAATCTGGAGAAATCACTCCACGTAAGCGGCATGGCCGGAAACCAACATTGAATGACCGTGACCTTCGATCCCTCAGACGGCACTGTATCAAAAACCGACATCAATCTCTAAAGGATATCACCACATGGGCTCAGGAACACTTCAGAAAACCACTGTCACTAAATACAGTTTGTCGCTACATCTGTAAGTGCAAGTAAAGCTCTACTCTGCAAAACAAAAGCCATTTATCAACAACATCCAGAAACTCTGCCGTCTGCTCTGGGCCCGAGATCATCAAAGATGGACTGATGCAAAGTGGAAAAGTCTTCTGTGGTGTGACGAGTCCACATTTCAAATTGTTTTTGGAAATATTCGACATCGTGTCATCCGGACCACAAGGGAAGCGAACCATCCAGACTGTTATCGACGCAAAGTTGAAAAGCCAGCATCTGTGATGGTATGGGGGTGCATTAGTGCCCAAGGCATGGGTAACTTACACATCTGTGAAGGCACCATTAATGCTGAAAGGTACTTACAGGTTTTGGAACAACATATGCTGCCATCGAAGCGCCGTCTTTTTCATGGACGCCCCTGCTTATTTCAGCAAGACAATGCCAAGCCACATTCAGCACGTGTTACAACAGCGTGGCTTGGTAAAAAAAGAGTGTGGGTACTTTCCTGCAGACCAGACCTGTCTCCCATCAAAAATGTCTGGCGCATTATTTGAAGAGTAAAATACGACAGCGGAGACCCCGGACTGTTGAACGACTGAAGCTCTACATAAAACAAGAATGGGAAATAATTCCACTTCCAAAGCTTCAACAATTAATTTCCTCAGTTCCCAAACGTTTATTGAGTGTTGTTAAAAGAAAAGGTGATGTAACACAGTGGTGAACATGCCCTTTCCCAACTACTTAGCCAACATGTGCCAAAAAAAATAAAGTTTATGAGTTTGAACTTCAAATATCTTGTCTTTGTCATGCATTCTATTGAATATTGGTTGAAAATGATTTGTAAATCATTGTATTCCCTTTATATTTACATCTCACACAACTCATACAGAAACGGGGGGGGTGTACTATTTCCCCATTAATGCTGTAATTTTTCCTGGTATGTGGCCTCGCTCAGGGGTGGCGGACTTGTTTTTAAAGAAAATACAGCAGCTGTTTTCATCATTCTTAGACTCCCAGCATCAACTCGGCGTATAAATAAACATGACCGGGAACAACCCTTGACACTCCGGAGCATGAGTGTTAACTGTTGTTGTGCTAAATAGTAGTAGTAGTAACACTTTCCGCGGGGGGGTAGGGGTGAGGGGGGGGGGGGGGGGGGTCAACAGCTGGCAAGTGTCGGCGCCTCACCTGAGTGCTGCTGGCTGGCAGATGCTAACATTTCTCACCTCGTAAAAGAACCCAGGCAGATGTTTTGCATAATAATGGAGAAAGTCTGTCATTTATGGATAATGTTGGTATGGTGTTGTTGTTGTTTTCATAGTGCACGCATGTGCTCCTCTCATCTCGTTATGCCGTCTTTTTCATAGGCGTGCTTTAACAGGTGTAAAAAAAAAATGCGTCCAACCTCCACAGCGAGGATTGTTTGTTTTCGTTAAGAACTATTTACGACGCGTTAAAAGTTCTATTTCTGTCCCCCCTGCGAGCTGGAGCGGCGGGGGAATGCGGCTTTGATAGTTGAGTGAGTCAGCATGCCACAGAGTGTGTGTGTGTGTGTGTGTGTGTGTGTGTGTGTGTGTGTGTGTGTGTGTGTGTGTGTGTGTGTGTGTGTGTGTGTGTGTGTGTGGTAACACCAGCAACACAAAGACGTCAAGCATGACAAAGGCTGCAAATGACAAAGATCCTCCGTTTGTTCTTCCATCCATCCATCCATTTTCTACCGCTTATTCCCTTTCGGGGTCGCGGGCGGCGCTGGCGCCTATCTCAGCTACAATCGGGCGGAAGGCGGGGTACACCCTGGACAAGTCGCCACCTCATCGCAGGGCCAACACAGATAGACAGACAACATTCACACACTAGGGACCATTTAGTGTTGCCAATCAACCTATCCCCAGGTGCATGTCTTTGGAAGTGGGAAGGGGCCTATCCCAAGGTGCATGTCTGGAAGTGGGAGGGGCCTATCCCCAGGTGCATGTCTTTGGAGGTGGGAGGGGCCTATCCCAAGGTGCATGTCTGGAAGTGGGAGGGGCCTATCCCCAGGTGCATGTCTTTGGAAGTGGGAGGGGCCTATCCCAAGGTGCATGTCTGGAAGTGGGAGGGGCCTATCCCCAGGTGCATGTCTTTGGAGGTGGGAGGGGCCTATCCCCAGGTGCATGTCTTTGGAGGTGGGAGGGGCCTATCCCCAGGTGCATGTCTTTGGAAGTGGGAGGGGCCTATCCCCATGTGCATGTCTGGAAGTGGGAGGGGCCTATCCCCAGGTGCATGTCTTTGGAGGTGGGAGGGGCCTATCCCCAGGTGCATGTCTTTGGAGGTGGGAGGGGCCTATCCCCAGGTGCATGTCTTTGGAAGTGGGAGGGGCCTATCCCCAGGTGCATGTCTTTGGAGGTGGGAGGGGCCTATCCCCAGGTGCATGTCTTTGGAGGTGGGAGGGGCCTATCCCCAGGTGCATGTCTTTGGAAGTGGGAGGGGCCAATCCCCAGGTGCATGTCTTTGGAAGTGGGAGGGGCCTATCCCCAGGTGCATGTCTCTGGAAGTGGGAGGGGCCTATCCCCAGGTGCATGTTTTTGGAGGTGGGAGGGGCCTATCCCCAGGTGCATGTCTTTGGAAGTGGGAGGAAGCCGTAGTACCCGGAGGGAACCCACGCATTCACGGGGAGAACATGCAAACTCCACACAGGAAGATCCCGAGGCTGGATTTGAACCCAGGACTGCAGGACCTTCGTATTGTGAGGCAGACGCACTAACCCCTCTGCCACTAATTATCATTATTTGTCAGCAGGGAAAGCATGCGACGAGCCCTGGAAATATAGGTTGACTACTAGAGAGGCCAATAAATGCTTCGAAATGTAGTATCAGACATTATCAGTATCTTGTCCAGGGTGTACGCCGCCTTCCGCCCGATTGTAGCTGAGATAGGCGACCCCAAAAGGGAATAAACGGTAAGAAATGGATGGATGGATGGATGATCCGCCTCCGCTTAAGATGGTTTCCTGCTGGCTCCGCTTTGGATTGGACTCTCGCGGTTGTGTTGGATCCACTATGGATTCAACTTTGCGACATCCATTGCTTTCGGTCCCCCTAGCAACTCTCGCTCTCACGCTAGCTCCAGCTAAGTCTCTCCTCCAGGCTGCTGTTTAAACAGAGCGACAGGTGATTAGATAATGAGGCCCACCTGGGCCATCTATGTGGTCCTCTCCAAGGTTCTCATTGTCATCATTGTCACCGACACCCCACTGGGTGTGAGTTTCCCTTGCCCTTATGTGGGCCTACCGAGGATGTCGTAGTGGTTTGTGCAGCCCTTTGAGACACTTGTGATTTAGGGCTAAATAAATGAACATTGATTGATGTTTCGAAAAGTAAAATGTATGAATTTTTTAAATGCCGTAGGGAAGGGTACAGAGCGCCGATAAACCTTAAAGGCAGTGCCTTTGCATGCCGGCCCAAACACGTAATGTCTACGCCTTTTCACACACTTAAGTGAATGCAAGGCATACTTGGTCAACAGCCATACGTGTCACACTGAGGGTGGCCGTATAAAGAATTTTAACACAGTTACAAATATTCGCCACACTGTGAACCCACATCAAACAAGAATGTCGAACACATTTCGGGAGAACATCCGCACCGTAACACAACATAAACAATAATAATAATAAATATGGCAGTGCCATGTTGGCATTTTTTTTCCATAACTTGAGTTGATTTATTTTGGAAAACCTTGTTGCATTGTTTAATGCATCCAGCAGGGGGCATCACAACACAATTAGGCATAATTATGTTAATTGTTGTGATCCGCTTTCCGGATCACATCCTTAGTCTCGTTCTTGAGTTTTTTTGTGTGTTTTGATTATTTCCGGACTCTTCCGATCCTTAGTTTGTGTGTGCACTTCCTGTTTTGGTTACCACGGTTTCTGATTTGTCCCAGCTGCTCTTGTTTTACGCGAACGGGTGTCTTGATTGTTACTTTAGGATTCAAGCCTGCATTCTACCTCAGTTCGTCCTGGGTTCGTCTTTTGCTACATGCAACTTTCACGTTTGGTTTCTCTGGTCCTTGTTTGTTTGCTAAGTTCCGTCTTAGCTTCCGTGCACTCGGCACGCGTCAGTTTGGACTTGTTTGGACTCCATTGCTAAGTTCCGTCTTAGCTTCCCGTGCGTAGGCACGCAATTTCTTTTCTGTTTCTTATCAGTGTTATTTTACCTTTTTGTACATTCAAACCAGCTCTTACCTGCAATTCCTGCCTGTCTGGTCCTGCTGCATCCTGGGGTAACACCTTCACGCATCACAATGCGTTCCAAATGTGACATTAATTCCACGACTGTTTATATCGGGATCGGTAATTAAGAGTTAGATAATATCGGAATATCGGCTAAAAAAGCCATTATCGGACATCTCTATTGACTACATCAGTGTTTTTCAATAAGCCAGGGCACATTTTTTGCGTTGAAAAAAATGCAGGGGCACACCACCCGCAGAAATCATTAAAAAACGAAACTCCATCCATCCATCTTCTTCCGCTTATCCGAGGTCAGGTCGCGGGGGAAACAGCCTAAGCAGGGAAACCCAGACTTCCCTCTCCCCAGCCACTTCGTCTAGCTCTTCCCGGGGGATCCCGAGGCCAGCTGGGAGACATAGTCTTCCCAACGTGTCCTGGGTCTTCCCCGTGGCCTCCTACCAGTTGGACGTGCCCTAAACACCTCCCTAGGGAGGCGTTCGGGTGGCATCCTGACCAGATGCCCGAACCACCTCATCTGGCTCCTCTCCATGTGGAGGAGCAGCGGCTTTACTTTGAGTTCCTCCCGGATGGCAGAACTTCTCACCCTATCTCTAAGGGAGAGACCCAAACTCATTTTGGCCGCTTGTACCCGTGATCTTATCCTTTCGGTCATGACCCAAAGCTCATGACCATAGGTGAGGAAGGGAACGTAGATCGACCGATAAATTGAGAGCTTTGCCTTCCGGCTCAGCTCCTTCTTCACCACAACGGATCGGTACAACGTCCGCATTACTGAAAACGCCGCACCGATCCGCCTGTCGATCTCACGATCCACTCTTCCCTCACTCGTGAACAAGACTCCTAGGTACTTGAACTCCTCCACTTGGGGCAGGGTCTCCTCCCCAACCCGGAGATGGCATTCCACCCAGAACCATGGACTCAGACTTGGAAGTGCTGATTCTCATTCCGGTCACTTCACACTCGGCTGTGAACCGATCCAGTGAGAGCTGAAGATCCCGATGAAGCCATCAGGACCACATCATCTGCAAAAAGCAGAGACTTAATCCTGCGGTTACCAAATCGGAACCCCTCAACGCCTTGACTGCGCCTAGAAATTCTGTCCATAAAAGTTATGAACAGAATCGGTGACAAAGGACAGCCTTGGCGGAGTCCAACCCTCACTGGAAATGTGTCTGACTTACTGCCGGCAATGCGGACCAAGCTCTGACACTGATCATACAGGGAGCGGACCGCCACAATAAGACAGTCCGGTACCCCATACTCTCTGAGCACTCCCCACAGGACTTCCCGAGGGACACGGTCGAATGCCTTCTCCAAGTCCACAAAGCACATGTAGACTGGTTGGGCAAACTCCCATGCACCCTCAAGAACCCTGCCGAGAGTATAGATCTGGTCCACAGTTCCACGACCAGGACGAAAACCACACTGTTCCTCCTGAATCCGAGGTTCGACTATCCGACGTAGCCTCCTCTCCAGTACACCTGAATAAACCTTACCGGGAAGGCTGAGGAGTGTGATCCCACGATAGTTGGAACACACCCTCCGGTCCCCCTTCTTAACGAGAGGAACCACCACCCCGGTCTTCCAGTCCAGAGGTACCGCCCCCGATGTCCACGCGATGCTGCAGAGTCTTGTCAACCAATATACCTCTTGTTTTAAATTAGGTGTACTGTCACCACATGTCACATCACACCCTGACTTATTTGGAGTTTTTTGCTGTTTTCCTGAGTGTAGTGTTTTAGTTCTTGTCTCGCGCTTCTATTTTGGTGGCTTTTTTCTCTTTTTTTTTGGTATTTTCATGTCTTCCGTTGAGCGATATTTGTTTTAGCAGTCAAGAATATTTCAGTTGTTTTTAATCCTTCTTTGCGGGGACATTGTTGATTGTCATGTCATGTTTGGATTTACATTGTGGACGCCATCTTTGCTCTGCAGTAAGTCTTTGCTGTCGTCCAGCATTCTGTTTTTTTTTTTTACTTTGTAGCCAGCTCAGTTTTAGTTTCATTCTGCATAGCCTTCCCTAAGCTTCAATAACTTTTCTTAGGGGCCACTCACTGTTTGTTTTTTTTTGGTTTAAGCATTAGACACCTTTTTTACCTGCACACTGCCTCCCGCTGTTTGCAACATGGACAAAGCAATTAGCTATTGGCTGCCACCTACTTATATGGAAGGGTATTACACGGTTACTCTGCCAAGCTCTAGACAGCGCTGACACTCAACAACAACACATCATTTGCAGACTATAATTACTGGGTGGAGGGGGGCGTGGTCGGCGCGCCTGCTGCGGAAGGGAGTGTGTATGGCCCGGCTTCGAAGCCCAGCTGACAGGTGAGTAGATTGCCCATCTGGACTGGTTATCTAATTACTCATTCCTTTATCAACAACATCCGAGGCCATAGAGGGGGCGGGTGGGGGGGTGGGTCTCTTTTGGTCTATTTAGCCTTCAATATCAACCAATCAGCTTGTTTCATTCCCTACTTTCTCTGCAGTTTCTCCTGCCAGCACATCATTTGTATTTTTTTTTTAAATACACATCAAAACTTAATGTGTAATACAAAATATATACATTTTAAATATTAAACGTCAAAATTTTTTATTTTATTATTAAAATGGTCTGGTTTTATATCTGAAAAGTATCGAAAAAATGGCATGTTTACACAAAAACTTAACAAATATGAACGTTGACTCATTTTTGGTGTAAAATGTATAATTTTTTATCTAAAATCAGCATAATCATCGCAACAAATCCCAGTTTGTATACAAAAAAAGTCCTTAAACAAACAGAATTTATAAAGAAAAATGATAATTTGGAAACTAGAGTATTTACGTTATTTCAATCAATGACTTGATATAATGTTAAACATTTCAACAATAAATAGAGGATGTCGTAGTGGTTTGTCTTGTGGTTTGTGCAGCCCTTTGAGACACTAGTGATTTAGGGCTATATAAGTAAACATTGATTGATTGATTGATAAATGACAAAACATATACAAATATTAAAACATATTTATGAATAGGTATTTTTAAACAGTGTGAAGGATTATTGGCATTGAACATAAAATAGCCCAAAAAATTACTTTGTATTTATATTTAAAAAAAAAACAACAAATCTTTACATTGTCTACAAATATCATTCTGTATGTATATATATATATATATATATATATACATATATATATATATATATATATATATATATATTAGGTGGCGACTTGTCCAGGGTGTACCCTGCCTTCCTACTGCTGAGATAGGCGCCAGCGCCCCCCCGACCCCAAAAGGGAATAAGCGGTAGGAAATGGATGGATGGATATATATATATATATATATATATATATATATATATATATATATATATATATATATATATATACAGATTCAAAATATTCCATTTATATATATATATATATATTTATATATAAATGGAATATTTTGAATTTGCTAATTGATATATTTTTTCAAAACACATCATATTATCATATGTATTGAATAATATATTATTTTACATTCTATTTATTATTCCATAAAATACAAAGTATGTAAACATTTTATAAACTACAAATGCATATTCAAAAGAGTTAGCATTCATTGTTACGAGTATTAAAAAAAACATTTAATTATTATTTGTATTGACTATTAAATACATAATATATCATTTTATTTTTGAATGAAAAAAATGTTGGACCTTAAACTATAATTTGAAATTCTAAATTAGAAAAGTGGGAAGAATGTCGGAAAAAATAAAAACTTGGTGTATAATAATTCAAGCAGGATAAATAAAGGGAACAAATGACTATAAACTAAGAAAAGGCAACATGTTGTTTTTACATTGTCTACATGTATCCATCCATCCATTTCCTACCGCATATTCCCTTTAGGGTGGCGGGGTGCGCTGGTGCCTAGCTCAGCTACAATCGGGCGGAAAGCGGGGTATACCCTGGACAAGTCGCCACATCATCGCCACCTCATCACAGACATTTATTATTCAGTACATTATTAAATCTTCAAACACTTAATAAACAGAAACATCCATCCATCCATCCATTTTCTACCGCTTATTCCCTTTTTTGGGGTCGCGGGGGCCGCTGGCACCTATCTCAGCTACAATCGGGCGGAAGGCGGTGTACACCCTGGACAAGTCGCCACATCATCGCCACCTCATCACAGACATTTATTATTCAGTACATTATTAAATCTTCAAACACTTAATAAACAGAAACATCCATCCATCCATCCATTTCCTACCGCTTATTCCCTTTTTTGGGGGTCGCGGGGGCCGCTGGCACCTATCTCAGCTACAATCGGGCGGAAGGCGGGGTACACCCTGGACAAGTCGCCACATCATCGCCACCTCATCACAGACATTTATTATTCAGTACATTATTAAATCTTCAAACACTTAATAAACAGAAACACACATATTTTAAAAATATATTGCATTTATCACAAGTGTTTATCTAAAACACATTCAATTATTAAATATAAAATACAACATATATCATTTATATTTGGAATAAAGGGGATTATATTTGGACCTTGAACTCTAATTTACAATCCTGTTCAGTCCCAAAATGGAAAACCTTCCAAACTCGTGGAAAAAAAAAAAAAATCCAATCATCTCTGTGCCTTTCGTTGCTTCTTATGTGTCAGCTCTTCATGAGCACCTCCCAAGTTTATTGACACTGTATTGTTGCGCCCGTCCTCCAAATGATCGTAGAAACGCGGGCTGTGAAGGCGAGCGACCATATTTCTAGCAAATGCCGTTGATTGGCTTAAATCTCACTCCGCACACAGCGAGCATGCAGGCTCCGGAACCTGCTCAGGCAATCACGGTCGGCCTCTGATTGCATCCAAACAAAGATGGGGTTTGCCCCAACATTCCCATTTCACGCGTTTCTCTGCAGCAGCCACTGTTTTTTATCATTTTGCACGCACGACGGCGACTGTGCCGTTCGTTTCAACCGCAATCAGCGGCCATTAAACATGATGGCTGGGATTGAAATCACCTACAATCAACTGCAGTCAATTGCGTGCTTTGTGATCTAAAAACCGAGATTATGTAAAAACCCTGTTTCCATATAAATTGGGAAATTGTGTTTGTAAATGATTAAACAGAATACAATGATTTGCAAATCCTTTTCAACCCATATTCAGTTGAATATGCTACAAAGACAACATATTTGATGTTCAAACTCATAAACTATTTTTTTTGCAAATAATAATTAACTTAGAATTTCATGCGCTGCAACACGTGCCAAAGTAGTTGGGAAAGGGCATGTTCACCACTGTGTTGCATCACCTTTCCTTTTAACAACACTCAATAAACGTTGGGAACTGAGGAAACTAATTGTTGAAGCTTTGAAAGTCTCACGTTAATACTCTAGCCTTTAAATAGACCTCCTTTTTAGACCAGTTGATCTGCCGCTTCTTTTCTTTTTTCTCCTATGTCCTCCCCTCCCTTGTGGAGGGGGTCCGGTCCGATGACCATGGATGAAGTACTGGCTGTCCAGAGTCGAGACCCAGGATGGACCGCTCGCCTGTGTATCGGTTGGGGACATCTCTACGCTGCTGATCCGCCTCCGCTTGAGATGGTTTCCTGTGGACGGGACTCTCGTTGCTGTCTTGGATCCGCTTTGAACTGAACTCTCGCGGCTGTGTTGGAGCCACTATGGATTGAACTTTCACAGTATCATGTTAGACCCGCTCGACATCCATTGCTTTCGGTCCCTAGAGGGGGGGGGGGGGGGGGGGGGGGGGGTGTTTTCCTTGCCCTTTTGTGGGTTCTTCCGAGGATGTCGTAGTCGTAATGGTTTGTACAGTCCTTTGACACGTTTGTGATTTAGGGCTATATAAATAAACATTGACTGGCATTGATTGACATGTCCTGGCAAGAAATCTGCATTCAAAGAACTCTGGCTTATTAGTGATTCCCAGAGCCCCCCAAAAAAAGTCTGCGGGCTATAGAGCGTTTTCTATTCGGGCTCCAGTACTCTGGAATGCCCTCCCGGTAACAGTTCCAGATGCTACCTCAGTAGAAGCATTTAAGTCTCACCTTAAAACTCATCTGTATACTCTAGCCTTTAAATAGACCTCCTTTTTAGACCAGTTGATCTGCCGCTTCTTTTCTTTTTTCTCCTATGTCCCCCCCCTCCCTTGTGGAGGGGGTCCGGTCCGATGACCATGGATGAAGTCCAGAGTCGAGACCCAGGATGGACCGCTCGTCGGGACCCAGGATGGACCGCTCGCCTCTACGCTGCTGATCCGCCTCCGCTTGGGATGGTTTCCTGTGGACGGACTCTCGCTGCTGTCTTGGATCCGCTTTGAACTGAACTCTCGCGGCTGTGTTGGAGCCACTATGGATTGAATTTTCACAGTATCATGTTAGACCCGCTCGACATCCATTGCTTTCGGTCCCCCTAGAACGGGGGGGGGGAGTTTTCCTTGCCCTTTTGTGGGTTCTTCCGAGGATGTCGTAGTCGTAATGTTTGTACAGTCCTTTGACACATTTGTGATTTAGGGCTATATAAATAAACATTGACTGGCATTGATTGACATGTCCCGGCAAGAAATCTGCATTCAAAGAACTCTGGCTTATTAGTGATTCCCAGAGCCCCCCAAAAAAGTCTGCGGGCTATAGAGCGTTTTCCGTTCGGGCTCCAGTACTCTGGAATGCCCTCCCGGTAACAGTTCGAGATGCTACCTCAGTAGAAGCATTTAAGTCTCACCTTAAAACTCATCTGTATACTCTAGCCTTTAAATAGACCTCCTTTTTAGACCAGTTGATCTGCCGCTTCTTTTCTTTTTTCTCCTATGTCCCCCCCTCCCTTGTGGAGGGGGTCCGGCCCGATGACCATGGATGAAGTCCAGAGTCGAGACCCAGGATGGACCGCTCGTCGGGACCCAGGATGGACCGCTCGCCTCTACGCTGCTGATCCGCCTCCGCTTGGGATGGTTTCCTGTGGACGGGACTCTCGCTGCTGTCTTGGATCCGCTTTGGACTGAACTCTCGCGGCTGTGTTGGAGCCACTATGGATTGAACTTTCACAGTATCATGTTAGACCCGCTCCACATCCATTGCTTTTGGTCCCCTAGAGAGGGGGGGGGTTGCCCACATCTGAGGTCCTCTCCAAGGTTTCTCATAGTCAGCATTGTCACTGGCGTCCCACTGGATGTGAATTCTCCCTGCCCACTGGGTGTGAGTTTTCCTTGCCCTTTTGTGGGTTCTTCCGAGGATGTTGTAGTCGTAATGATTTGTGCAGTCCTTTGAGACATTTGTGATTTGGCTGCGAACCGATCCAGTGAGAGCTGGAGATCCCGGCCAGATAAAGCCATCAGGACCACATCATCTGCAAAAAGCAGAGACCTAATCCTGCGGTCACCAAACCGGAACCCCTCAACGCCTTGACTGCGCCTAGAAATTCTGTCCATAAAAGTTATGAACAGAATCGGTGACAAAGGACAGCCTTGGCGGAGTCCAACCCTCACTGGGAACGTGTCCGACACAAAGGCAAGGCTTTTTTATTAGCGACCAAAAGTTGCGAACTTTATCGTCAATGTTCTCTACTAAATCCTTCAGCAAAAATATGGCAATATCGCAACATTATCAAGTACGACACATAGAATGGACTTGCAATTCTTGTTTAATTTAGAAAATCTCCTTTCAGTAGGCCTTTAAACTTTGCCAAAGACGGAGAAGGAGAGCTGGAAAGACACCTCACTCCTACAAAGCCTGAGAATCGTCTCGACGGGGAGCTTGGAGAAGATTGTATATGTCTGCAGCATGAGAAGAATGGGGCAGTAAGAGGCCTTTTTAGAGAGGAGAGAGGGGGGTAAGGGAAAGTAAAAGAGTTCACAACTTCCTGCTAAATTAGATTAAGTTGCGTATTGATTGGGTAATAAATGCGCGAGGCGTCCACAGTATACACTGTCTTCAACAGAGGCTTTCTCTATGGCGGGAATAATGGAGGCGGTAATGAAAGAAAGCACAAGGCCGCAATCTTCCACTGCATTACCAGCAACATCAAAGACAACAAGACTACAATAAAACTGCAGTCTCCATTAAATGGTGGCCGTGTCTTCGTAATAAAAACTCGTCAGTAGAAACTCCCACGTCCTGCATTGTTATGTCGACAATACTTCAAATCAGTGATGTCCGACGTCGATGACTACTCTCAAAATACCATCATTGATGTCCTCACATGACCATTGCTGGGGAAATACTACACAGAAACAAGTTTACGCCCTACTGGCCATCGTACAAGACGGGTTATTTAATCAATAAATAATATCTTATGTGGTACTCTCATAATTAAAATTGCAAAAAAAGAAACATACCGTATTTCTTTGAATTGCGCAAGGGCGCTAATTATTTAAAACCTCTTTCACTCCGGCGCTTACCAAAGGCATGCGGTAAATTTAGGCCTGCGTTTATAAATTTGCGTGTGATGTAAGGATACTATCATGAAAAGCACATTATAATGTTATTATGGTCTTACTCATTCATTCATTCACTCATTTTCTACCGCTTATTCCCTTTTTAGGGGTCGCGGGGGGCGCTGGCGCCTATCTCAGCTACAATCGGGCGGAAGGCGGGGTACACCCTGGACAAGTCGCCACCTCATCACAGGGCCAACACAGATAGACAGACAACATTCACACTCACATTCCACACACTAGGGCCAATTTTAGTGTTACCTATTTAGCAACAGTAAATTATTTGTAAAATTTCAACAAACTATTGTAAGCTTTTCAATGACGTACAACACACCTAGGTAAAAAAATAAAACCCCGGCTTTTTTATAAAATAGACTGAAGGCAATTTGTCTGTCCGAATGACAAGGGGTTACAAAACACAAAATCAGTGAAGTTGATACGTTGTGTAAATCGTGAATGAAACCAGAATACAATGATTTGCAAACGCTTTTCAACTTACTTTTCTTATAAATGAAGTCCATGCGCAGCTCCTTCTGATCAAAAGCATCGATAACTTGTTTATTGAAGTCTTCCTTATCTTTCTTCAGTTTTAAAAGTCTGTCTTTTTTACCTCCTGCTTCGATTGAAAGTCCAGTTTAGAAAACGGTTTTATTTTAGATATGTAGTCCTCCATGTTAAAAGTGCAAGCTAGAGGAAAAAATAAACAATCGCTGCTTACTCTTGCTTCTTGTTGTCCCTTCTTCTGCAGCCGAGTAGTCGCCAGAAGGATCACTAGCGCCCTCTACCACCAGGAGGCGGGAGTCATTTAATGACTCATATTTGACACACGCAGCTACGGTATATTAATAAAACATAGCTGCTTACTGTTCTTTTTAGCATATTCAGTAGATTGGACCTTATATCCTACTTAAATGTCTCTTAATCTTCTTCCCTTTATGCGATTTCAAATGATTGAAATCAGCCTCCTCCATTTTGAAAATGATGACAGGTGAAGTGTCACTCGTGACGTGACGAGTTTGACCCGGCGGAAATTCTAGACATGCGCTAATAAAAATAATATTTTGTGAAACGAAAGTAATTCTAGGCAGGCGCATACTATATACCCGGCGGCAATTCAAGGAAATACAGTATTAAACGTGAAAAATTTAAGAAATAAAATATCTGAACTCACATTTCTGCAGAGCTAGCTTGGCCCACATGGTCTCACAAGTCGTAGTTTCTCTTTAAAATATCCTTCTTGAAAATGGCCATGTAAATATATTAATTCCAAGTTAGAGTACCACTGACAGTCACACACACACACTAAGTGTGGTGAAATTACCTTCTGCGTTTGACCCATCCCCTCGTTCCACCCCCTGGGAGGTGAGGGGGAGCAGTGAGCGGTAGCAAGGGCCACGCTCAGGAATAATTTTTGGTTATTTATCCCCCAATTCCAAGTGCCAAGCAGGAGGTAGTGAGTTCGATTTTTATAGTCTATGGTATGCTGGGTTATTGCGTTCTTATGTTACCTAGCTCATAACATCACAATACATACGGAACGACACAGGAAGTCCTTCATACCGACAGCCATCAGACTGTATAATGCATATGTTCCTTTTTGACTGTACTTGAATTTATAATAGACTATTTATATTATTCACATGTGAATAATGCTGTGTAATAAATTGTATTTATAATATTCACATGTGAATAAGCTGTATGATAGCCTGTATTTATGTTATTCATATGTGAATAATGCTTAATAATAGACTGTATTTATGTTATTCACATGTGAATAATGCTGTTTAATAGACTTTGTTTATATTATTCATATGTGAATAATGCTTTATAATAGATTGTATTTATAATATTTACATGTGAATAATGCTGTATAATAGCCTGTATTTATGTTATTCACATGTAAATGATGCTGTATAATAGACTGTATTTATATTATTCACATGTGAATAATGCTGTATAATAGACTGTATTTATATTATTCACATGTGAATAATGCTGTTTAATAGACTTTGTTTATATTATTCATATGTGAATAATGCTTTATAATAGACTATATGTATATTATTCCCATGTGAATAATGCTGTATAGTAGACTATTTATGTTATTCACATGTGAATAATGCTTTATAATAGACTATATTTATATTATTCCCATGTGAATAATGCTGTATAGTAGACTATTTATGTTATTCACATGTGAATAATGCTGTATATCAGAGTTTATTTATATTATCCACATGTAAATAAAATACGTAAGTGTTTATTGTTTGTTGTGAGCGAACTGTAGTGTTGAATTTCCCCCAGGGATCAATAAATTACTTTCTATTCCATTTTATATCTGCCTTACCCTATTTTGAAGGCCTTACTGACAACAACTTGTGATCTGATTGGCTATTGCAACTGTCTGTCAAATGTTTGTGTCCGTTTACTTACATTGCATAGACGCCCGCATTGTTGATTCTGAAGGCTCTGGGCAGATTTGGTACAGCATGGCAACATAAGCTAGCTGAATTCTGATTGGATACAAACTTTTTAACCTTAAAACAACAGCACTGGAAGGAGAATAATACGACATGAAGAGAATATGAATACTTTAAGATATTTAGGGAAAGTAAATTACAAATTACTTCAAATACCGTATATCATTAGCTGCATGGTTGTGGATCATTGTCCCATTGGGTTGAGTTTTTCCTTGTCCTAATGTGGGATCTGAGCCGAGGATGTCGTTGTGGCTTGTGCAGCCCTTTGAGACACTCGTGATTTAGGACTATATAAGTAAACATTGATTGATCCACACGATGTATCCCATCCTCCGCTTAGGTCCCGATAGAACAGGCTTGGGCAAATTAAGGCTCGGGGGCCACATGCGGACCGTTAAGCTTTTCAATCTGGCCCGCCAGACATTCCCAAATCATTTTTTTAGATCTTTTAGATGGAAAGTGTAGCTGCCATTATATGTTCTAAAGACCGTAAGTCTTGAACTATACAAAGTATTTTAATGGTTGGAATGTGCGCTTATGGCTGATGTACCAGTTACTCTGGTAACCTAATTAGTTACTATGGTCAGCTAATTAGTTGCTATGGTAATGTAAGTCACAGCAGCTCAGACGAGGCACCAAGCAATGTGGGTGGGGAGCGTTTCCACAGACACGGAAGATTTTCACAACAAAGTTCAATCAATCAATCAATGTTTACTTATATAGCCCTAAATCACTAGTGTCTCAAAGGGCTGCACAAACCACCACGACATCCTAGGTAGGCCCACATAAGGGCAAGGAAAACTCACACCCAGTGGGACGTCGGTGACAATGATGACTATGAGAACCTTGGAGAGGAGGAAAGCAATGGATGTCGAGCGGATCTAACATGATACTGTGAAAGTTCAATCCATAATGGATCCAACACAGTCGCGAGAGTCCAGTCCAAAGCGGATCCAACACAGCAGCGAGAGTCCCGTTCACAGCGGAGCCAGCAGGAAACCATCCCAAGCGGAGTGATTCCCAAAGCCCAAAAAAAGTCTGCGGGCTATAGAGCGTTTTCCGTTCGGGCTCCAGTACTCTGGAATGCCCTCCCGGTAACAGTTCGAGATGCCACCTCAGTAGAAGCATTTAAGTCTCACCTTAAAACTCATTTGTATACTCTAGCCTTTAAATAGACTCCCTTTTTAGACCAGTTGATCTGCCGTTTCTTTTCTTTTTCTTCTATGTCCCACTCTCCCTTGTGGAGGGGGTCCGGTCTAGCAGCCGCATTTTGTACCAACTGTAATCTTTTAATGCTAGACATGGGGAGACCCCAAAATAATACGTTACAGTAATCGAGACGAGACGTAACAAACGCATGGATAATGATCTCAGCGTCTTTAGTGGACAGAATGGAGCGAATTTTAGCGATGTTACGGAGATGAAAGAAGGCCGTTTTAGTAACGCTTTTAATGTGTGCCTCAAAGGAGAGAGTTGGGTCAAAGATAACACCCAGATTCTTTACCGTGTCGCCTTGTTTAATTGTTTGGTTGTCAAATGTTAGAGTTGTATTATTAAATAGAGCTCGGTGTCTAGCAGGACCGATAATCAGCATTTCCGTTTTTTTGGCGTTGAGTTGCAAAAAGTTAGCGGACATCCATTGTTTAATTTCATTAAGACACGCCTCCAGCTGACTACAATCCGGCGTGTTGGTCAGCTTTAGGGGCATGTAGAGTTGGGTGTCATCAGCATAGCAGTGAAAGCTAATACCGTATTTGCGTATGATGTCACCTAGTTCTAAAGCTTAGTGATATATCAAATATATTTTAGATTGTAGGTGGGTTTATTTTATACCCTTAGAGTTCGTATTTTACTGTTTGTTGCATTTTTATTGCGTTTCACTTGATTGTGAAATGTTTTGATCGAAAGGGGGTGTGCCATTCATATTTTGTCAATACTCGAGTTTTTTATCCTTCATAGAAAAATGTAGAATTCCATTATGTTTTTTTAAGGCGGTCTGTCATAATGTTTTTAGGATTCAATCAGACAGTATTGTGAGTTTTTGTATTAGTGTTCATTTTTTTGTCTAAATGTGGCCCCCGAGTCAAAATGATTGCCCAGGCTTGCAATAGAATATTTATCAAATATCAGTCAGATATCAGCAAAACAAGGGATGATGTTGGATCTTTACCCGCATTCTTTGATTGAACAATCAGAGGCCAGAGAATTCCTCAAAAGATTTAACCAAATGTATTTTTCAAAGGTCACAGGCAAATGCCGCGTTGGTTTCAATCAGCGAGCTATAATCAAGCGAAATGAGCCTCAATCGATATTTTCTTCTTTTTTTAGTCCATGCAAAGAGGCAAAAAACAAGAGGCATGCCATTGTCTGGAGCGTTGTCAGCATTTCTGTGATGTGGACATAAATTGAATTGAATTGAAGAAAAACGAGTGATAAGAAGTACACTAAAAAGAACCAGAAGTATGACATGCAAACATAACCTTTGGATTCAACAGAACTACAGTTAGAAAAAATGAAAGTCCCGGCGAGTGTGTTTTATGCCAACTTAACTTTTGCAATATTCTATTTTTCAGCTATGGATTTTTCAAGTGTCAAATTCAGAGTGGATATAATAAAATAGACATGTAATAACCTTTTGGAGGGATGAAGTCGGTCAATCGCTCATATCTGTATCTGTAGAATGTTGAAATAAAACATCAACAGTTGGTGTCTGTAACAAAACACAAAAACATAATTTCAGAACTCAATAATTATAACATTATCAGCACTTTTTGTTGATAAAAATCTGAGCATACAATGCTGGTTAAATAGTAAAAAAATATTATAGAGTTTCAGCTCTTAGACAATTCATTAAGAACGTAACACACACTAAAATGTTGTTCAGAAAATATGAGGACCTATATAGAAACACTCATTTTAAAGCTTTGACATTAACATTGTAACACACACTAATCCGGTTCAGAAAATATGAGGACCTTATTGGAAACACAAGTCTTTCTTGGTTCAAACAATATCCATCTGGGCCAGAAGACGTCATGGTCGCACGAAGGCGGTGGCTAGTCCAAGGGAAAATAGTCCAGGTGACTTTGGCACAAGAAGGCCATCAGGACGAGTCATGATGGAGTCATACGTTGATAAAATGGGGTTGTCGACGTCATTAAAATGATAGGATGCGTAATATTAGTTTGGGACACAGAAGGTCAACATTATAATCAGTGTTGGGTTAGTTACTGAAAGCCAGTAACTAGTTACAGTTACTAGTTACTTTATTTCAAAAGTAACTCAGTTACTAACTCAGTTACACAGAAAAGTATTGCGTTACTGTGAAAAGTAACTATTTAGTTACTTCTTTTTGTCTTAAAGCTCCTATTATTGCCCTTTTAGCCTTCATTTCAGTACTGTTATTGCACAGGAGAATATTACAGTCTGTTGATCGTCTTGAGATGTTAATGTGGTCTACATACAACACACAAAGACAAAGATATGTTTCAAAGTGCCAATTTATTTCAGGCCAGAACAAATTGAAAACAACTATTTTAAATAGCTGCAACATACAAACCCCGTTTCCATGAGTTGGGAAATTGTGTTAGATGTAAATATAAACAGAATACAATGATTTGCAAATCCTTTTCAAGCCATATTCAGTTGAATATGCTACAAAGACAACATATTTGATGTTCAAACTCATTAACTTTTTTTTTTTTTTGCAAATAATAATTAACTTAGAATTTCATGGCTGCAACAACATGCCAAAGTAGTTGGGAAAGGGCATGTTCACCACTGCGTTACATCACCTTTTCTTTTAACAACACTCAATAAAGGTTTGGGAACTGAGGAAACTAATTGTTGAAGCTTTGAAAGTGGAATTCTTTCCCATTCTTGTTTTATGTAGAGCTTCAGTCGTTCAAAAGTCCAGGATCTCCGCTGTCGTATTTTACGCTTCATAATGCGCCACACATTTTCCATGGGAGACAGGTCTGGACCGCAGGTGGGCTAGGAAATTACCCGCACTCTTTTACTATGAATCCACGCTGTTTGTAACATGTGCTGAGTGTGGCTTGGCACTGTCTTGCTGAAATAAGCAGGGGCGTCCATGAAAAAGACGGAGCTTAAATGGCAGATTATGTTGTTCAAAAACCTGTATGTACCTTTCAGCTTTAATGGTGCCTTCACAGATGTGTAAGTTACCCATGCCTTGGGCACCAATGCACCCCCATACCATCACACATGATGGCTTTTGAACTTTCGGTTGATAACAGTCTGGATGATTCGCTTCCCCTTTGGTCCGGATGACACGATGTTGAATATTTCCAAAAACAATTTGAAATGTGGACTCGTCAGACCACAGAACACTTTTCCACTTTGCATCAGTCCATCTTCGATGATCTCGGGTCCAGAGAAGCCGGCGGCGTTTCTGGATGTTGTTGATAAATGGCTTTCGCTTTGCAAAGTAGAGCTTTAACTTGCACTTACAGATGTAGCGACCAACTGTATTTAGTGACAGTGGTTTTCTGAAGTGTTCCTGAGCCCATGTTTTCATATCTTTTAAAGATTAATGTCGGTTTTTGATACAGTGCCGTCTGAGGGATCGAAGGTCACGGTCATTCAATGTTGGTTTCCAGCCATGCCGCTTACGTGGACTGATTTCTCCAGATTCTCTGAACCTTTTGATGATATTATGGACCGTAGATGTTGAAATCCCTAAATTTCTTGCAATTGCACTTTGAGAAAGGTTGTTCTTAAACTGTTTGACTATTTGCTCACGCAGTTGTGGACAAAGGGGTGTACCTTGCCCCATCCTTTCTTGTGAAAGACTGAGCATTTTTTGGGGAAGCTGTTTTTATACCCAATCATGGCACCCACCTGTTCCCAATTAGCCTGCACACCTGTGGGATGCTCCTAATAAGTGTTTGATGAGCATTCCTCAACTTTATCGGTATTTATTGCCACCTTTCCCAACTTCTTTGTCACGTGTTGCTGGCATCAAATTCAAAAGTTAATGATTATTTGCACACAAAAATTTTTTTTATCAGTTTGAACATCAAATATGTTGTCTTTGTAGCATATTCAACTGAATATGGCTTGAAAAGGATTTGCAAATCATTGTATTCTGTTTATATTTACATCTAACACAATTTCCCAACTCATATGGAAATGGGGTTTTTAGTTTGGGACACAGAAGGTCAACATTATAATCAGTGTTGGGTGAGTTACTGAAAACCAGTTACAGTTACTAGTTACTTTATTCCAAAAGTAACTCAGTTACTAACTCAGTTATTTACACCAAAAAGTAATGCGTTAGTCTAAAAAGTTACTATTTAGTGACTTCTTTTTGTCTTAAATTTCCCATTAATGCCCTTTTAGCCTTCATTTTAGTACTGTTATAATACAATCTGTTGATCCACTTCACATGTATTTGCATCACTGAACTCTGCTAAGCCATGTGGTCTACATACAACACACAAAGACAAAGACATGTTTCAAAGGGCCAATTAACCAAACTATTTTAAATAGCTGCAACATAACATACATAAATAACAAACTGCATAATAACAACATAGCTGTAAACCTGGATTCTGTTACGTCTCGATGGCATCTTGGTGCCAATGGTGCTCTTCCAGGATGCAGTCGGGCAACGGACACAGCGTGGAGGTAAGAGATAATGATTTATTTAATTAACAAACAGACTAATAACAAAAACACTGGGTCAATCAATCAATCAATCAATGTTTATTTATATAGTCCCAAATCACAAATGTCTCAAAGGACTGCACAAATCATTACGACTACAACATCCTCGGAAGAACCCACAAAAGGGCAAGGAAAACTCACACCCAGTGGGCAGGGAGAATTCACATCCAGTGGGACGCCAGTGACAATGCTGACTATGAGAAACCTTGGAGAGGACCTCAGATGTGGGCAACCCCCCCCCCCCCTCTAGGGGACCGAAAGCAATGGATGTGGAGCGGGTCTAACATGATACTGTGAAAGTTCAATCCATAGTGGCTCCAACACAGCCGCGAGAGTTCAGTTCAAAGCGGATCCAAGACAGCAGCGAGAGTCCCGTCCACAGGAAACCATCCCAAGCGGAGGCGGATCAGCAGCGTAGAGATGTCCCCAACCGATACACAGGCGAGCGGTCCATCCTGGGTCCCGACGAGCGGTCCATCCTGGGTCTCGACTCTGGAGAGCCAGTACTTCATCCATGGTCATCGGACCGGACCCTCTCCACAAGGGAGGGGGGGACATAGGAGAAAAAAGAAAAGAAGCGGCAGATCAACTGGTCTAAAAAGGAGGTCTATTTAAAGGCTAGAGTATACAGATGAGTTTTAAGGTGAGACTTAAATACTTCTACTGAGGTAGCATCTCGAACTGTTACCGGGAGGGCATTCCAGAGTACTGGAGCCCGAACGGAAAGCGCTCTATAGCCCGCAGACTTTTTTTGGGCTCTAGGAATCACTAATAAGCCGGAGTCTTTTGAAGGGAGATTTCTTGCCGGGACATATGGTACAATACAATCGGCAAGATAGGCTGGAGCTAGACCGTGTAGTATTTTATACGTAAGTAGTAAAACCTTAAAGTCACATCTTAAGTGCACAGGGAGCCAGTGCAGGTGAGCCAGTATAGGTATATATGTATGTATATATGTATATAAAGGTATATACAGTATAGGTATATATGTATGTATATATGTATATAAAGGTATATACAGTATAGGTATATATGTATGTATATATGTATATAAAGGTATATACAGTACAGGTATATATGTATGTATATATGTATATAAAGGTATATACAGTATAGGTATATATGTATGTATATATGTATATAAAGGTATATACAGTATAGGTATATATGTATGTATATATGTATATAAAGGTATATACAGTATAGGTATATATGTATGTATATATGTATATAAAGGTATATACAGTATAGGTATATATGTATGTATATATGTATATAAAGGTATATACAGTACAGGCGTAAAATGATCAGACTTTCTTGTTCTTGTCAAAAGTCTAGCAGCCGCATTTTGTACCAACTGTAATCTTTTAATGCTAGACATGGGGAGACCCGAAAATAATACGTTACAGTAGTCGAGACGAGACGTAACACATAAATATAAATAAACATTGATTGATTGACACTTTGGTCTCTCCTACCCGGCTGCAGCCTTTTAACAGAGCGACGGGTGACTAGATAATCAGGCCCAGGTTGGCCATCCACGCACCTGTCGCTGATCTTGAAGCCGATCCTGGCACACCCTGTTTCGCTGCAGGTCCGCAGGCCACGCCCCCCCTCCACAGTGTCAATCAAAACCCAGTCATATAAATGACAGTGATTGCTGGTAGTTTTACATCATACTCTAACATTATTGGTAGTCATTGATTAAAAAAAAAAAGCAAGGAGAGAAATAGGGGCTAAAAGGTTCAGATTTAAAATAAGAGATGTTTTGCAGCCTAATTTCCGAGGAGAACCTCTCAATTTCTGCCTTTTTGATGAAACATGCGCACTTAATTTATGGCTTCATCTCCCACCCAAATTGTGTTATTGTCAACAGCTGCAATCAAGGCGGCGATCCATCATGCGGCACGTCGCGATTTATCAGGAGCAGCTGCCACTTTAACCAAGTCGCCTCTCTGCAGCGACATTCTGCATGAAGAGCCAAGTGACTTCATTTAAAGCAGTTAGCAGCTACGTGCCGGCAAGGGAGAAACAAATGTGTGAACATTTTCTGTTTCGGTAAAAGAAACCATGCGTTTGGGGATTAGTTCCAACATATGCACACCAGTGGTGTGCCCAAATTTAGTTTTTTTTCTAGGGGTGGCACTTAGCTCTGCAGAAGTGGCACCCATATAACAGTCTAACCAAGGAGCGGCTTTGACTACCATAGTAGTTTACCAGGGGTTACCACCACCAGGTACCAAGTGAAGCCTCCTGTAAGACATTTGCTGACATCAAACAATATTGCAAAGCTTTGAGCGTCGGACAACTTGCAAGAGTTGTCGCTAAATACAAATAGAGTTTACTGTTATGATCCACTGCCAGGATAATATTATGATTCGATTTTTGAGTGGAGTGCCATCTCCGGGTTGGGGAGGAGACCCTGCCCCAAGTGGAGGAGTTCAAGTACCTAGGAGTCTTGTTCACGAGTGGGGGAAGAGTGGATCGTGAGATCGACAGGCGGATCGGTGCGGCGTCTTCAGTAATGCGGACGTTGTATCGATCCGTTGTGGTGAAGAAGGAGCTGAGCCGGAAGGCAAAGCTCTCAATTTACCGGTCGATCTACGTTCCCATCCTCACCTATGGTCATGAGCTTTGGGTCGTGACCGAAAGGATAAGATCACGGGTACAAGCGGCCCAAATGAGTTTCCTCCGCCGGGTGGCGGGTCTCTCCCTTAGAGATAGGGTGAGAAGCTCTGCCATCCCGGAGGAGCTCAACGTAAAGCCGCTGCTCCTCCACATCGAGAGGAGCCAGATGAGGTGGTTCGGGCATCTGGTCAGGATGCCACCCGAACGCCTCCCTAGGGATGTGTTTAGGGCACGTCCAGCTGGTAGGAGGCCACGGGGAAGACCCAGGACACGTTGGAAAGACTATGTCTCCCAGCTGGCCTGGGAACGCCTCGGGATCCCCCGGGAAGAGCTAGACGAAGTGGCTGGAGATAGGGAAGTCTGGGCTTCCCTGCTTAGGCTGCTGCCCCCGCGACCCGACCTCGGATAAGCGGAAGATGATGGATGGATGGATGGATGGATGGATTTTTGAGTCTTTTCTGTTGGTTTTGGACACCTTCGGTTCTTGTTTGTGCACCTCTCAGTTGGTTTCCATATTACACATATTTCATCTCCGTAATATCGCTAAAATTCGCTCCATTTTGTCCACTAAAGACGCTGGGATCATTATCCATGCGTTTGTTACGCCTCGTCTCGATTACTGTAAGGTATTATTTTCGGGTCTCCCCATGTCTAGCATTAAAAGATTACAGTTGGTACAAAATGCGGCTGCTAGACTTTTGACAAGAACAAGAAAGTTTGATCACATTACGCCTGTACTGTATATACCTTTATATACATATATACATACATATATACCTATACTGTATATACCTTTATATACATATATACATACATATATACCTATACTGTATATACCTTTATATACATACATATATACCTGTACTGGCTCACCTGCACTGGCTTCCTGTGCACTTAAGATGTGACTTTAAGGTTTTACTACTTACGTATAAAATACTACACGGTCTAGCTCCATCCTATCTTGCCGATTGTATTGTACCATATGTCCCGGCAAGAAATCTGCCTTCAAAAGACTCCGGCTTATTAGTGATTCCTAGAGCCCAAAAAAAGTCTGCGGGCTAGAGAGCGTTTTCCGTTCGGGCTCCAGTACTCTGGAATGCCCTCCCGGTAACAGTTAGAGATGCTACCTCAGTAGAAGCATTTAAGTCTCACCTTAAAACTCATCTGTATACTCTAGCCTTTAAATAGACCTCCTTTTTAGACCAGTTGATCTGCCGCTTCTTTTCTTTTTTCTCCTATGTCCCCCCCTCCCTTGTGGAGGGGGTCCGGTCCGATGACCATGGATGAAGTACTGGCTGTCCAGAGTCGAGACCCAGGATGGACCGCTCGTCGGGACCCAGGATGGACCGCTCGCCTGTGTATCGGTTGGGGACATCTCTACGCTGCTGATCCGCCTCCGCCTGGGATGGTTTCCTGTGGACGGGACTCCCGCTGCTGTCTTGGATCCGCTTTGAACTGAACTCTCGCGGCTGTGTTGGAGCCACTATGGATTGAACTTTCACAGTATCATGTTAGACCCGCTCCACATCCATTGCTTTCGGTCCCCTAGAGGGGGGGGGTTGCCCACATTTGAGGTCCTCTCCAAGGTTTCTCATAGTCAGCATTGTCACTGGCGTCCCACTGGATGTGAATTCTCCCTGCCCACTGGGTGTGAGTTTTCCTTGCCCTTTTGTGGGTTCTTCCGAGGATGTTGTAGTCGTAATGATTTGTGCAGTCCTTTGAGACATTTGTGATTTGGGGCTATATAAATAAACATTGATTGATTGATTGATTGACATATTATTTTCACCTGCCGCTTGTTCCGGACGTGCACCTGTTTTGTGATTACTGTCATTCTTGGAAGGGGAACATTATCACATTTTCAAAAGGGTTAAAAACAATGAAAATCAGTTCCCAGTGGCTTGCTGTAATTTTTGAAGTTTTTTTCAAAATTTTACCGGTCCCGGAATATCCCTAAATAAAGGTTTAAAGTGCCTTATTTTGGCTATCTTCGAAACCACTATCCATTTCCCTGTGACGTCATACAGTACTGCCAATACAAACAACATGGCGGTCACCACAGCAAGATATAGCGACATTAGCTTGGATTCAGACTCGGATTTCAGCGGCTTAAGCGATTCAACAGATTACGCATGTATTGAAACAGATGGTCGGAGTATGGAGGCAGATAGCGATAATGAAATTGAAGAAGTAACTGAAGCTATTGAGCGAATAGCTATTGACGCTATTCGGCCATAGCGTGGGTGTACCTAATGAAGTGGCCCATAGCATGGCTGCCTTATTAGCATCGCCGGTAATAAAATGTGCGGACCAAACGATCAGGACTTTCGCATCTTGTGACACTGGAGCAACTTAAATCCGTCGATTGGTAAGTGTTTGTTTCGCATTAAATGTGGGTATCTAGTTTCAAATGTACATACAGCTAGCGTAAATAGCATGTTTGCATCGATTAGTGTAGCATGTTAGCATCGATTAGCTGGCAGTCATGCCGTGACCAAATATGTCTGATTAGCACATAAGTCAACAACATCAACAAAACTCACCTTTGTGATTTCGTTGACTTAATGGTTGCAAATGCATCTGCAGGTTATCCATACATCTCTGTGCCATGTCTGTCTTAGCATCGCCGGTCAAATGTGAAGACACTCTGGCACATTCAATGGGGGTCTGGCGGCAGATTTCTTGCCAGTGGTGCAACTTGAATCCCTCCCTGTTAGTGTTGTTACACCCTCCGACAACAGATTTCTTGCCAGTGGTGCAACTTGAATCCCTCCCTGTTAGTGTTGTTACGCCCTCCGACAACAGATTTCTTGCCAGTGGTGCAACTTGAATCCCTCCCTGTTAGTGTTGTTACACCCTCCGACAACACACCGTCGAGGCATGATGTCTCCAAGGTTCCAAAAAATAGTCGAAAAAACGGAAAATAACAGAGCTGAGACCCGGTGTTTGTAATGTGAAAATGAATATGGCGGGTGTGTTACCTCGGTGACGTCTCGTTCTGACGTCATCGCTAAAAGACCGATAAACAGAAAGGCGTTTAATTTGCCTAAATTCACCCATTTAGAGTTTGGAAATCGGTTAAAAAAATAGATGGTCTTTTTTCTGCAACATCAAGGTATATATTGACGCTTGCATAGGTTTGGTGATAATGTTCCCCTTTAAGCCTTCCTTCTCCAGTCAGTCAGTCTGGCTTCCTAGTTTGTGTTCATACAACAAGCTCGCTACCTGCTAGCTTCCACACTAGGCTATTTGTTTTCTAGCTCCCATGCCAGCTCCTTTAGTTGTTTGCCTTAAGTGCTATGAGCACGTTTTTCTTTGTTCTACCTGATAATAAATCATTTTTTCTACCTGCACGCTGTGTCCGTAGCCCGTCTGCTTCCCTGGGAGAACGAAACCCGCATCACTATGTGACCAGGTTGTTACATTTACAGCAAAGTGAACTGGACTGTGTCTCCAGTTTTGTTGACAGCAATGGCCGTGTTCTGAATAACAGTAAAACAAAATGCATGATTCTGGGCCATAAACATACATTAAAAAATGTACTGCCTTTGTCACTGTGAAGGGGAGCGGGGCCTGCCACGGAACGGGGTGTGCCAGGATCGGCCTCGAAGACAGCGACAGGTGAGTAGATGGCCCAGGTGGGCCTTTTTTATCTAAATCAGTCTTTCTCAACCTTTTTCAGATATGTACCCCACGTGAATTTTTTTTAAATTTAAGTACCCCCTAATCAGAGCAAAGACTTTTTGGTTGAAAAAAAGTGATAAAGAAGTAAAATGCAGCACTATGTCATCAGTTTCTGATTTATTAAATTCTATAACAGTGCACAATATTGTTTATTTGTAGTGGTCTTTCTTGAACTATTAGGAAAAAAAGATATAAAAATAACTAAAAATTGTTGACAAATCAATGAGTGATTCAATTATAAATAAACATTTCTCCACATAGAAGTAATCATCAACTTAAAGTTCCCTTTTTGGGGATTTTAATAGAGATCCTTCTAAACTTTTCTTCCCCAAAAAATAAATCTTTAACATCAATATTTATGGAACATGTCCACAAAAAATCTAGCTTTGAACACTGAATATTGCAGAGTTGTATTTTTTTTTTCTCACAGTTTATGAATTTATATTCATATTTTGTTGAAGTATTATTCAATAACTATATTTATAAAGGATTTTTGAATTGCTGCTATTTTTAGAATATTATTAAAAAATCTCACGTATCCCTTGGCATACCCTCAAGTACCCTCAGGGGTACACGTACCCCCGTTTGAGAACCACTGATCTAAATCACCTGTCGCCTTTATTAGCAGCAGCCGGAATGAGACATGTAGTTGGAGTTGTAGGTGCTGATGAGCGGACTCAGGAGGAAAAAAAAACATTGTGTTGGAAAGCAGAAGCCTATAACTATTTATGAAAATAAAACAGTGTTATACCCTTAATTCCGGACTCTCCTGGCAGTGTGTGGTGGTCCGAAGAACCCCCTAGAGGGTAACCTCTACAGTCACTTACTTTAAAATGTTTTCTTTGGAGCAGGTGCATGAAACTGAGCTGTAAGGGTTGACCATAAATTATTAATTGAATTGGTCTTGTCGTATAAACAATATTGTGTCTGAAATGGGCAGAACTGTATCTGGTCCTTGGGGGTGCATGGGAGTTTGCCCAACCAGTCTACAAGGACTTGGAGAAGGCATTCGACCGTGTCCCTCGGGAAGTCCTGTAAGGAGTGTTAAGAGAGTATGGGGTATCAGACTGTCTGATTGTGGCGGTCCAGTCCCTGTACGATCAGCGTCAGAGCTTAGTCCGCATTGCCGGCGGTAAGTCGGACACGTTTCCAGTGAGGGTTGGACTGCGCCAAGGCTCCCTTTGTCCCGGAGCTTTTATGGACAGAATGTCTACGCGCAGTCAGGGCGTTGAGGGGATCCGGTTTGGTGGCTGCAGGATTAGGTCTCTGCTTTTTTGCAGATGATGTGGTCCTGATGGCTTCATCTGCCCAGGATCTTCAGCTCTCACTGGATCGGTTCGCAGCCGAGTGTGAAGCGACTGCGATGAAAATCATCAATTTTTGACCACTCATCTTGACAAAATTGTTGCAGTTCAGCTAAATTTGTTGGGTTTTCTGCCACTGACTTGTTTCTTCAGCATTGTCCACACGTTTAAGTCAGGACTTTGAGAAGGCCATTCTAAAACCTTCATTCTAGCCTTATTTCGCCATTCCTTTACCACTTTTGACCTGTGTTTGGGGGTCATTGTCCTGTTGGATCACCCAACTGCGCCATAGACCCAACCTCTGGGCTGATGATTTTAGGTTGTCCTGAAGAATTTGGAGGTAATCCTCCTTTTGCATTGTCCCATTTACTCTCTGTAAAGCACCAGTTCCATTGTTAGCAAAATATACGCAGAGCATATTACTACCACCACCATGCTTGACGGTAGGTATGATGTTCCTGGGATTAAAAGCCCTAACCTCTTGTCCTCCAAACATATTGCTGGGTGTTGTGGCCAATCTGCCCAATTTTTGTTTCATCTGATCACAGAACTTTCCTCCGGAAGGTCTTATCTTTGTCTACGTGAGGTCAGATGAAACCAAAATTTAGCTATTTCACAGTGGCTGACATTTTATTCATTTGAAGTTTGACATTGAATTGTCAGCATGACTACAAGATACTTTTTATTTCATGCTATAAATCACAAATGGCTATGCAGATAAAGGAAGTCAGCTAATAGAATAAACATTCTTTATACATTGGCTATAATCCACTAAAACATGTGTAAATAATGAGATGAACCATCTGTGGCTGTGAAGTGAACACTAGTAAGGTTGTAAAAACTGTATAGAGTAGGCTAACCCATGTGGTTCCTGTGGATTTTATGCTATAAATCACTAATGGCTATTCAGATAAAGGAAGCTAATAGAATAAACATTGTTTGTACGCTTTATGATTTTTGCATTTGGAGCAGTTAGAAGTGGAGAGGGAGTCCAAGAGACAGACATTGGCTGTAATCCACTCAAGCTGAAGCAAAACGGGAAATGCGAGCCGATCAGAAATTTGCTCATGTCAGAGCCATCTAAGCAAAAATGCGTGTGAATGAAGCAAAGTAATGTGTAAACAACGAGATGAACCATCTGTGGCTGTGAAGTGAACACTAGTAAGGTTGTAAATACTGTATAGAGTAGGCTAACCCATGTGGTTCCTGTGGATTTTATGCTATAAATCACAAATGGCTATTCAGATTAAGGAAGATAATAGAATGAACATTGCCTGTACGCTTTATGATTTTTGTGTTTGGAGCAGTTAGAAGTGGAGAGGGAGTCCAAGAGACAGACATTGGCTATAATCCACTAAAGCAGAAACAAAAAGGGGAAATGCGAGCCGCTCAGAAATTTGCTCATGTCAGAGCCATCTAAGCAAAAATGCAGAAGTAACGTGTGAATGAAGCAAAGTAATGTGTAAACAACGAGATGAACCATCTGTGGCTGTGAAGTGAACACTAGTAAGGTTGTAAATACTGTATAGAGTAGGCTAACCCATGTGGTTCCTGTGGATTTCATGCTATAAATCACTCATGGCTATTCAGATTAAGGAAGATAATAGAATAAACATTGTTTGTACGCTTTATGGTTTTTGCGTTTGGAGCAGTTAGAAGTGGAAAGAGAGTCCAAGAGACAGACATTGCCGATAATCCAAGAAAGCAGAAACACAACCGGAAATGCGAGCTGCTCAGAAATGTGCTCATGTCAGAGCCATCAAAGCAAAAATGCAGAAGTAACGTGTGAATGAAGCAAAGTAATGTGTAAACAACGAGATGAACCATCTGTGGCTGTGAAGTGAACACTAGTAAGGTTGTAAATATTGTATAGAGTAGGCTAACCCATGTGGTTCCTGTGGATTTCATGCTATAAATCACTAATGGCTATTCAGATAAAGGAAGCTAATAGAATAAACATTGTTTGTCCGCTTTATGATGTTGGGTTTTTTGGTTTGTTCCTGCCTTCTCCTTGTCTTCACCTGTTTTTTAGTGATTCGTCCTTGGCGAGGGGCGGTTCTTGTGGCGCACCTGCTTACACTTAGCTCACCTGTCTTTAGGTTCGTCACTCTCAGCTTGACCTATTGTTTCCTGAACCCCGCACGTACATGAGCCTGCTTCGACTCATCTGTCCTGGTACATTGCCTTCTCTTAAATCCTGTTAATTTTGACCTCGTTGTGTTTTGTTTCCCAGCCACCTTGTTTTAAAGAGGACTTTTGCTGCGCTTAGTGCATCCTGGCTTTTTCCCCGCTTATCACTGAAGAAACTGTTGTGTTAATATTCATGGTGTGCACTTCTGCCCCATCGCCTTTTTTTTACCCCTTTTGGACTTATTAATTTTTTTTCCCTTTTGTACATCTACCTTGCCTTCTTTCTCTGCATCCCGGGGTCCACCATTGAACATTTCCTAACATATGATTATTGCATTCGGAGGATTTGTAAGGAGCAACTCTGAGGCCAAAAAGGGGAGTCGGCGAGGGGTGGACCTTGTGGCGCACCTGCTTACACTTAGCTCACCTGTCTTTAGGTTCGTTACTCTCAGCTTGACTTTCCCGGTTATTGTTTCCTGAACCCCGCACGCACATGAACCTGCTTCGACTCATCTGTCCTGGTACATTGCCTTCTCTTAAATCCTGTTAATTTTGACCTGGTTGTGTTTTTTTTCCCCAGCCACCTTGTTTTAAAGAGGACTTTTGCTGCGCTTAGTGCATCCTGGCTTTTTACCCGCCGACCACTGAAGAAACTTTTTTGTTAATATTCATCAATCAATCAATCAATCAATGTTTACTTATATAGCCCTAAATCACTAGTGTCTCAAAGGGCTGCACAAACCACTACCACATCCTCGGTAGGCCCACATAAGGGCAAGGAAAACTCACACCCAGTGGGACATCGGTGACAATGATGACTATGAGAACCTTGGAGAGGACGAAAGCAATGGATGTGGAGCGGGTCTAACATGATACTGTGAAAGTTCAATCCATAATGGATCCAACACCGCCGCGAGAGTCCAGTCCAAAGCGGATCCAACACAGCAGCGAGAGTCCCGTTCACAGCGGAGCCAGCAGGAAACCATCCCAAGCGGAGGCGGATCAGAAGCACAGGGATGTCCCAAGCCAATACACAGGCAAGCGGTCCATCCTGGGTCCTGACTCTGGACGAGCGGTCCATCCTGGGTCTCGACTCTGGACAGCCAATACGTCATCCATGGCCACCGGACCGGACCGGACCCCCTCCACAAGGGAGAGTGGGACACAGGAGAAAAAGAAAAGAAACGGCAGATCAACTGGTCTAAAAAGGGAGTCTATTTAAAGGCTTCATGGTGTGCACTTCTGCCCCATCGCCTTTTGTTACCCTTTTTGGACTTATTAAATGTTTTCACTTTTGTACATCTACCTTGCCTTCTTTCTCTGCATCCCAGGGTCCACCATTGAACACTTCCTAAGATATGATTTTTGCATTCGGAGGATTTGTAAGGAGCAACTCCGAGGCCAAAAAGGGGAGTCGGCAAGGGGCGGACCTTGTGGCGCACCTGCTTACACTTAGCTCACCTGTCTTTAGGTTCGTCACTCTCAGCTTGACCTATTGTTTCCTGAACCCCGCACGCACATGAGCCTGCTTCGACTCACCTGTCCTGGTACATTGCCTTCTCTTAAATCCTGTTCATTTTGACCTGGTTGTGTTTTGTTTCCCAGCCACCTTGTTTTAAAGAGGACTTCTGCTGCGCTCAGTGCATCATGGCTTTTTCCCCGCTTATCACTGAAGAAACTGTTTTGTTAATATTCATGGTGTGCACTTCTGCCCCATCGCCTTTTTTGTATACCCCTTTTGGACTTATTACATTTTTTTCCCTTTTGTACATCTACCTTGCCTTCTTTCTCTGCATCCCAGGGTCCACCATTGAACACTTCTTAACATATGATTTTTGCATTCGGAGGATTTGTAAGGAACAACTCCGAGGCCAAAAAGGGGAGTCGGCGAGGGGCGGACCTTGTGGCGCACCTGCTTACACTTAGCTCACCTGTCTTTAGGTTCGTCACTCTCAGCTTGACCTATTGTTTCCTGAACCCCGCACGTACATGAGCCTGCTTCGACTCATCTGTCCTGGTACATTGCCTTCTCTTAAATCCTGTTAATTTTGACCTGGTTGTGTTTTGTTTCCCAGCCACCTTGTTTTAAAGAGGACTTTTGCTGCGCTTAGTGCAGCCTTGTTTTTTACCCGCGGATCACTGAAGAAACTGTTTTGTAAATATTCATGGTGTGCACTTCTGCCCCATCGCCTTTTGTTTTTGTACCCCTTTTGGACTTATTAATTTGTTTTCCTTTTTGTACATCTACCTTGCCTTCCTTCTCTGCAACATATGATTGTTACATTCGGAGGATATGTAAGGAGCAACTCCCAAGCCAAAAAGGGGAGTTTGTCGGATGGATTAATCGTCAATATATTTTCCGCCGCTGGGAAAGCGAACCTCTCCTGGGTGCTCATTTCCACGCCGGTAGCCGCTAAAGGGAAAGGCAATCTGTGCAGATCATGTGATAACGTGCGGGTCGTATGACACGTGTAACAGGCCTAATCAATACACGCCCGCGCGCTCCCCCCCCCCCCCCAGAGTGCATGCTTAATAATTCAGACGCTGCATAAATATTTATACGTACACGCGTATCATGCTGAGTATCCAGTGTGATAAAATGTCTTGATGTAATGAAATAATCATCCAAATCCCTCTCCCTCTTTTTTTTTTTTGTTGCTTTATCATTACGTTGCTTTTCTTGATGGCGTGCATTATTGTAAGCATTTGCATTTTATGTCCTCCCTCTCCGTAGTGATCAGTATCCCAGGCTGCGGCTTAATGGCGCGAGACGGCGTTCCATGATAAGCGCCCCGCTCCACAATGTTGTTGTTTTGTCTTTTTTTTCTCTTCTCGCCATCGCGCCGCACGGGCATTCAACAACGTGTGCTGTTGCGGCGGCGACCCGCAGCATTTAATAAGCACTAAATAAAAAATGACGGCGATCACAATGCCGCGGGCACAGCTGCTAAATCCCAGCTAAGCATATTCAGATCCACCCGCGCCTTCGCCTGCCTTATCGGGGAAACAACGTTACGTCCGGCCGTTGAGTTATTTTGATTAGGGCGTAATAGCGGAGTAGGAAGATAGCGGCGGACAGCAAACCCAATTACGGCAACTGGACCACTAAGTTTGTTTGCTGAAATTTATTAGCCTGTCTGGAAGGATTGCGCTCAAGTGACACAGCTTGTTTATGTAATCGCGTTTGGTTTGTCAGTTTCTCGTCACGCCGAGGTCTGGGTTCGAATCTGCGATGCAGTTGGCTTTTTCTAACTTGCCTTTTTTTTTGTGTGTGTATGGCTTATGGCTGCTCTGTTTACCATCTTTTTTTAATGCTAAAGGGTAGATGTCAGTGATACGCCACATTATACATAAAGCTAGTAGGGCTATTCCGTAGTTGTAAAAAAAAAAAAATAGAAGTTAAGGTTGAAACAAGAACATTTGGAATGCATTTTGTTAGATGATTTGAAAAAATAATATTTTAATTATATTGTGTGTATTTATTGGACACCATTTGACGTTCTGTATGAAGTAAAAAAATAAATCTGCCTTCAAAAGACTCCGGATTATTAGTGATTCCTAGAGCCCAAAAAAAGTCTGCGGGCTATAGAGCGTTTTCCGTTCGGGCTCCAGTACTCTGGAATGCCCTCCCGGTAACAGTTCGAGATGCTACCTCAGTAGAAGCATTTAAGTCTCACCTTAAAACTCATCTGTATACTCTAGCCTTTAAATAGACCTCCTTTTTAGACCAGTTGATCTGCCGCTTCTTTTCTTTCTCCTATGTCCCCCCCTCCCTTGTGGAGGGGGTCCGGTCCGATGACCATGGATGAAGTACTGGCTGTCCAGAGTCGAGACCCAGGATGGACCGCTCGCCTGTATCGGTTGGGGACGTCTCTACGCTGCTGATCCGCTTGAGATGGTTTCCTGTGGACGGGACTCTCGCTGCTGTCTTGGATCCGCTTTGAACTGAACTCTCGCGGCTGTGTTGGAGCCACTATGGATTGAACTTTCACAGTATCATATTAGACCCGCTCGACATCCATTGCTTTCAGTCCCCTAGAGGGGGGGGTTGCCCACATCTGAGGTCCTCTCCAAGGTTTCTCATAGTCAGCATTGTCACTGGCGTCCCACTGGATGTGAATTCTCCCTGCCCACTGGGTGTGAGTTTTCCTTGCCCTTTTGTGGGTTCTTCCGAGGATGTTGTAGTCGTAATGATTTGTGCAGTCCTTTGAGACATTTGTGATTTGGGGCTATATAAATAAACATTGATTGATTGATTGAAGTAAACCACATGGAACTCAGCTGGGAAATATGCAAGTTATGATTTATTTTCAATATATGAAATGCTTTAGAACAGTGGTCCCCAACCTTTTTTGTATCCGCGGACCGGTCAACGCTTAATAATTTGTCCCGCGGTCCGGGAGGGGGGGTGTCCTTTTTTTTTCCTTTTTTTTTTTTTTCTTCTTTGTCATGAAAAAGGGAGTGTTTTTGTGGTTGGTGCACTATTTGTAAGTGTATATTGTGTTTTTTATGTTGATTTAATAAAAAAAAATGAAAAAAAATGTTTTTTTTTATTTTATTTATTTTTTGGGGGCTTCACGGTGGCAGAGGGGTTAGTGCGTCTGCCTCACAATACGAAGTTCCTGCAGTCCTGGGTTCAAATCCAGGCTCGGGATCTTTCTGTGTGGAGTTTGCATGTTCTCCCCGTGAATGCGTGGGTTCCCTCCGGGTACTCCGGCTTCCTCCCACTTCCAAAGACATGCACCTGGGGATAGGTTGATTGGCAACACTAAATTGGTCCCTAGTGTGTGAATGTTGTCTGTCTATCTGTGTTGGCCCTGCGATGAGGTGGCGACTTGTCCAGGGTGTACCCCGCCTTCCGCCCGATTGTAGCTGAGATAGTCGCCAGCGCCCCCCGCGACCCCGAAAGGGAATAAGCGGTAGAAAATGGATTTTTTTTTTTTTTTTTTTTCATAAAAAATTATTCTGCGGCCCGGTACCAATCGGGCCGCGGCCCGGTGGTTGGGGACCACTGCTTTAGAACAGTGAGACAGGTTAGTTTTTTTGCTTTCTCTTTGCAAAATCCACGACTTGGGGTTTATCAGGTGTTGGCACGTCGCCCGCTTTAGAACAGTGGTCCCCAACCACCGCGCCGCAGAAGAATTTTTTAATTAATTTTTATTAAAAAAAAATATATATATATTTTTTTTTTTTATTAAATCAGCATAAAAAACACAATATACAATTATAATTATTGCACCAACCACAAAAATCTCCCTTTTTCATGACAAAAACGTTCCTTTTCCATGACACAAAAAAAAACAGAAAAGCCGATGTACAGAAAACAAATGATTTAAATAGTGACTATGATGATGAGAAACAGGTGCGGGACTGAGGGCAGGGGCGTGACTTGGGGACCAGGTGGAAACTAATGCGTAACTATGGAGACAAACAAAATCAGGAAGTGCAAAACGGTAAAACAAGAGTCCAAAAACAAAACATAAACATGATTAAACAAACTGATTTACAGGTATGACATATATATATATATATATATATATATATATATATATATATATATATATATATATATATATATATATATATATATATATATCCAGTTTCTACCGTTTGTCCCTTTTGGGGTCGTGGGGGGTCGCTGGACCCTATTTCAGCTGCATTCGGGCGGAAGGTGGTGTACACCCTGGACAAGTTGCCAATATATATATATATATATATATATATATATAAATATATATATATATATATATAAATATATATATATATATACTGTATATCCATCCATCCATCCATCCATTTCCTACCGCTATCTCAGCTGCATTCGGGCGGAAGGCGGGGTACACCCTGAAAAAGTCGCCAATATATGTTTCTACCGTTTGTCCCTTTTGGGCTCGTGGGGGGTCGCTGGAGCCTATCTCAGCTGCATTCGGGCTGAAGGCGGTGTACACCCTGGACAAGTTGCCAATATATACATATATATGTATATATATATATATATATAGGCTGTATATCCATCCATCCATTCATCCATTTCCTACCGCTATCTCAGCTGCATTCGGGCGGAAGGCGGGGTACACCCTGGAAAAGTCGCCAATATATGTATATCCATCCTTCCATTTTCTACCGCTTATTCCCTTTGGGGTTGCAGGGGGCGCTGGTGCCTATCTCAGCTACAATCGGGGGGAAGGCGGAGTACACCCTGGACAAGTCGCCACCTCATCGCAGTATATATATATATCCATCCAGTTTCTACCGTTTGTCCCTTTTGGGGTCGTGGGGGGTCGCTGGAGCCTATCTCAGCTGCATTCGGGCGGAAGGCGGTGTACACCCTGGACAAGTTCCCAATATATCTACATATATATATATATATATATATATATATATATATATATATATATATATATATATATATAAACTTGAGGGTTGCAGGTTTGCTCCCCGCCTGTTGACATCCAAATCGCTGCCGTTGTGTCCTTGGGCAGGACACTTCACCTTTGCCCGCGTTGCCGCTCACACTAGTGAATGAATGATGAATGAATGATAGATGGTGGTTGGAGGGGCCGTCAGTCTACCCCAGGGCAGCTGTGGCTACAGATGTAGCTTACCACCACCAGCTGTGAATGAATGATGGGTTCCCACTTCTCTGTGAGCGCTTTGAGTATCTAATAATAGAAAAGCGTGATAATAATCTAATCCATTAATATTATTACCCTGCCTTTCCCCCAAGTGTAGTTGGGTAGACTCCAAACCCCGTCTACCCCGAACAGGACCAGAAAATATACGGCTACACTGAACAAGAGTTCAACCTACAGATCCAAATCCCATTGTGTGTTAAACATTCAGTACTTGGCCAATAAAAGCTGATTTCTGATATCATTGCTTTGATGAAATGTTCAGCTTTACCATGAATTGATTAACGTGGACCCCGACTTAAACAAGTTGAAAAACGTATTGGGGTGTTACCATTTAGTGGTCAATTGTACGGAATATGTACTGTACTGTGCAATCTACTAATAAAAGTTTCAATCAATAAATCAATCAAAAAAGCCTGTATAAGCTCTGACTGCCAAAGGATAAAGAGTCTAGAACAGGGGTCACCCGCGGTCGCCCGTAAGGAATAGATGAGTCGCCCGCTGGCCCGTTCTGAAAATAGCTCAAACAGCAGCTGTGGAGAGGCGGAGCCGACGGTCCGACAGAGAGGCAGGGCACGCTGTAGCCCGGCCCAAGATGGCGGCGAGGAGGCGGAGATGTCGAGCGAGTGGCGAGGAGCAACGCCACGAACAAGATCAGGTGTGTGGATCGCGCACCTGTACACGATTAACGTATCTCTTCTCGCCGTATAAAAGGGGAGAAGGAAGAGAGAACGGGGCTGGTGATGGTGCGGAGCGACAGCAACCCATACGAGGGAGGAACGAGAGAGAGACGACAACACGAGCAGCAGTGCGTGCAACCCGGAAGAGAGCGAGAGGCAGACGCAGACAACGGGAAGGCTGAAAAGCAAGACGCAAAAGACTTTTGTTTATTTAAAATTAAAATAAGTCTACACCCGCTCAAAAGGCATGTCCTTCCTTGGTGGTCCCTGGAACCCGCAAGACGACGGCTCGAGTCTTTCACATACCAGTGAGCAGCCTCTATTTTTTCAATTTTATTTATTTACTAGCAAGCTGGTCTCGATTTGCTTCGACATTTTTAATTCTAAGAGAGACACAACTCAAATAGAATTTGAAAATCCAAGAAAACATTTTAAAGACTTGGTCTTCACTTGTTTAAATAAATTGTTTTATTTTTTTACTTTGATTCTTATAACTTTCAGAAAGACACTTTTAGAGAAAAAATACAACCTTAAAAATGATTTTAGGATTTTTCAACACATAACTTTTTACCTTTTAAATTCCTTTCCTCTTCTTTCCTGACAATTTAAATCAATGTTTAAGTAAATTGGTATTTTTTTTTATTGTAAAGAATAATGAATTAGTTTTAATTTAATTCTTCATTTTAGCTTCTGTTTTTTCGACGAACAATTTCTTCAAACTTATTATGATTACAATTCAAAAAAATTATTCTGGCAAATGTAGAAAATCCGTAGAATCAAATTTAAATCTTATTTCAAAGTCTTTTGAATTCCTTTAAAAAAATTTGCTCCGGAAAATCTAGAAGAAATAATGATTTTTCTTTGTTAGAAATATAGCTTGGTACAATTTGTTATATATTCTAACAAAGTGCAGATTGGATTTTAACCTATTTAAAACATGTCATCAAAATTATATATTTATCGTGAGAAATCATTAAGATTATAAGTGTTTCCACAAAGATAAATATTATTAATTATTAATAAAAATGAATAAAAATGAATATCATTAATTATTAACAATAACATAGAGTTATTAACAATAAAATAGAGTTAAAGGTAAATTGAGCAAATTGGCTATTTCTGGCAATTATTAACAATAACATAGAGTCATTAACAATAACATAGAGTTAAAGGTAAATTGAGCAAATTGGGATGGTTTCCTGCTGGCTCCGCTGTGAACGGGACTCTCGCTGCTGTGTTGGATCCGCTTTGGACTGGACTCTCGCGACTGTGTTGGATCCATTATGGATTGAACTTTCACAGTATCATGTTAGACCCGCTCGACATCCATTGCTTTCCTCCTCTCCAAGGTTCTCATAGTCATCGTCACCGACGTCCCACTGGGTGTGAGTTTTTCCTTGCCCTTATGTGGGCCTACCGAGGATGTGGTAGTGGTTTGTGCAGCCCTTTGAGACACTAGTGATTTAGGGCTATATAAGTAAACATTGATTGATTGATTGATATTTCTGGCAATTTTAATTTAAGTGTGTATCAAACTGGTAGCCCTTGGCATTAATCAGTACCCAAGAAGTAGCTCTTGGTTTCAAAAAGGTTGCTGATCCCAGGTCTAGAAAAAAGTACAATGGACGACCATTTGTCCGAGAATTACTATCGAGGTATTTATTTTAGTGCAGTGGACATACTTTTGGATGTTAAAACCACCGCAGGCTTTTAGTGCGACATTGACATAATTTGACCTGTTAGATAAGAGCTTGAAGTACTTGGCAGCTGCCTAATCTGGTCTCCTGTCAGGGCAAAGTAGGTCTTGAGCCTCAGGGACCGGCTGCCTCCCACCTTCAAGGGCAGCAACATTTTCGGTGAGGGTTTGTAGATTAAATTCGGCGAGGAACGGTGTGTCCGACTTAAATCGTACACTTGTAATAACAAGGTTTGCCCAAGGTGCTAATGGTGGCTCCCCGGGAGGTCGGTGCGAGCAGGTTTGAGGGGCGGTGAACCAGAATCCTGCACGTCCCTTGATACCTCCAGCCTGTCATACTAAAGGGCACCCGGGCGTGCACTGAACATGCATGCACTCAGAGGCTCCCGGAAGAATGCCAGACCTTCGACCCCCGATACTTGCAGACGGTAATTAAATGCAGACAGTAGATTAAGGGACGGGGTTTAGGACGCAGTTGGTCAGATGTAGATTGAGGGACGGCGGGAAAGAGTGCCCGGGGGACAAATGCGACGTCCAAAATAGGCCTTGACGATTCTGCGATGACGCAACCACACATGTGCACAGATCTGACTTTTAGATGGTATTGTATAACCCCGTATATTAACTCTTATCTTACTGATAGGATGCAGTGTGTCTCCCATAACAATGTGACCTCGGACTACGTTAAGGTAACGTGTGGAGTTCCCCAGGGTTCGGTCCTTGGCCCTGCACTCTTCAGCATCTACATGCTGCCGCTAGGTGACATCATACGCAAATACGGTATTAGCTTTCACTGTTATGCTGATGACACCCAACTCTACATGCCCCCAAAGCTGACCAACACGCCGGACTGTAGTCAGCTGGAGGCGTGTCTTAATGAAATTAAACAATGGATGTCCGCTAACTTTTTGCAACTCAACGCCAAAGAAACGGAAATGCTGATTATCGGTCCTGCTAGACACCGACCTCTATTTAATAATACAACTCTAACATTTGACAACCAAACAATTAAACAAGGCGACACGGTAAAAAATCTGGGTATTATCTTCGACCCAACTCTCTCCTTTGAGGCACACATTAAAAGCGTTACTAAAACGGCCTTCTTTCATCTCCGTAATATCGCTAAAATTCGCTCCATTCTGTCCACTAAAGACGCTGAGATCTTTATCCATGCGTTTGTTACGCCTTGTCTCGATTACTGTAACGTATTATTTTCGGGTCTCCCCATGTCTAGCATTAAAAGATTACAGTTGGTACAAAATGCGACTGCTAGACTTTTGACAAGAACAAGAAAGTTTGATCATATTACGCCTGTACTGTATATACCTTTATATACATATATACATACATATAAACCTATACTGTATATACCTTTATATACATATATACATACATATATACCTATACTGTATATACCTTTATATACATATATACATACATATATACCTATACTGTATATACCTTTATATACATATATACATACATATATATACCTATACTGTATATACCTTTATATACATATATACATACATATATACCTATACTGTATATAACTTTATATACATATATACATACATATATACCTGTACTGTATATACCTTTATATACATATATACGTACATATATACCTATACTGTATATACCTTTATATACATATATACATACATATATACCTATACTGTATATACCTTTATATACATATATACATACATATATACCTATAATGTATATACCTTTATACACATATATACATACATATATACCTATACTGTATATACCTTTATATACATATATACATACATATATACCTATACTGGCTCACCTGAACTGGCTTCCTGTGCACTTAAGATGTGACTTTAAGGTTTTACTACTTACGTATAAAATACTACACGGTCTAGCTCCATCCTATCTTGCCGATTGTATTGTACCATATGTCCCGGCAAGAAATCTGCCTTCAAAGGACTCCGGCTTATTAGTGATTCCCAAAGCCCCAAAAAAGTCTGCGGGCTATAGAGCGTTTTCATTTCGGGCTCCAGTACTCTGGAATGCCCTCCCGGTAAAAGTTCGAGATGCTACCTCAGTAGAAGCATTTAAGTCTCACCTTAAAACTCATTTGTATACTCTAGCCTTTAAATAGACTCCCTTTTTAGACCAGTTGATCTGCCGTTTCTTTTCTTTTCCTTCTATGTCCCACTCTCCCTTGTGGAGGGGGTCCGGTCCGATCCGGTGGCCATGTACTGCTCGCCTGTGTATCGGCTGGGGACATCTCTGCGCTGCTGATCCCCCTCCGCTTGGGATGGTTTCCTGCTGGCTCCGCTGTGAACGGGACACTCGCTGCTGTGTTGGATCCGCTTTGGACAGGACTCTCGCGACTGTGTTGGATCCACTATGGATTGAACTTTCAGAGTATCATGTTAGACCCGCTCGACATCCATTGCTTTCCTCCTCTCCAAGGTTCTCATAGTCATCATTGTCACCGACGTCCCACTGGGTGTGAGTTTTCCTTGCCCTTATGTGGGCCTACCGAGGATGTCGTAGTGGTTTGTGCAGCCCTTTGAGACACTAGTGATTTAGGGCTATATAAGTAAACATTGATTGATTGATTGATTGATATGGTTGACTACACCTTGAACTGAGTAACAGGACATGGGAACTGATCCCACAACAATTGCTTGTAAGTCATCCATCCATCCATTTTCTTCCGCTTATCCGAGGTCGGGTCGCAGGGGCAGAAACCTAAGCAGGGAATCCCAGACTTCCCTCGCCCCAGTCACTTCGTCCAGCTCTTCCCGGGGGATCCCGAGGCGTTCCCAGGCCAGCCGGGAGACATAGTCTTCCCAACGTGTCCTGGGTCTTCCCCGTGGCCTCCTACCGGTTGGACGTGCCCTAAACTCCTCCCTAGGGAGGCGTCCAGGTGGCATCCTGACCAGATGCCCGAACCACCTCATCTGGCTCCTCTCCATGTGGAGGAGCAGCGGCTTTACTTTGAGTTCCTCCCGGATGGCAGAGCTTCTCACCCTATCTCTAAGGGAGAGCCCCACCATAGGAGGAAGCTCCGTGATCTTGTCCTATCGGTCATAACCCAAAGCTCACGGGAACGTAGATCGTCCGGTAAATTGAGAGCTTTGCCTTCGGGCTCAGCTCCTTCTTCACCACAACGGATCGATACAGCATCCGCATTACTGAAGACGCCGCACCGATCCGCCTGTCGACCTCACGATCCACTCTTCCCTCACTCGGGAACAAGACTCCTAGGTACTTGAACTCCTCCACTTGGGGCAGGGTCTCCTCCCCAACCTGGAGAAGGGACTCCATCCTTCTCCGGGCAAGAACCATGGACTCGGATAAGGAGGTGCTGATTCTTATCCCAGTCTCTTCACACTCGGCTGCGAACCAATCCAGTGAGAGCTGAAGATCCTGGCCGGATGAAACCGTCAGGACTACATCCTCTGCAGCCACCTACCCGGATTTTCTCAACGCCTTGACTGCGCCTACAAATTCCGTCCGTAAAAGTTATGAACAGAATCGGTGACAAAGGGCAGCCTTGGCGCAGTCCAACCCTCACTGGAAACGTGTCCGACTTACTGTAATCTTAAGTCACCTATGTGAACGTCTTCCATCCATCCATCTGTTTTCTACCGCTTATTCCCTGTGAACGTCGTATTGGGTGTAATTGTGCCCTTTGCACCCAATTTGATGTATTAAAACAATCTAGAATTTCAATACAATAACAGTAGAGACAAAATTGACAACAAACAGACATTGGGAAACACGACAAATACAGATTGGGCAACACCAAGAGCCACTTCTTCTGAGGAACTCAACAATGTTTAATTAGTCATGCTAGCTTTGTTTGCCCAATTTAATGCATTGATTAGTAATTGAGCGTTGAGGGGTTCCGGTTTGGTGGCCGCGGGATTAGGTCTCTGCTTTTTGCAGACGATGTGGTCCTGTTGGCTTCATCTGACCGGGATCTTCAGCTCTCACTGGATCGGTTCGCAGCCGAGTGTGAAGCGGCCGGAATGAGAATCAGCACCTCCAAATCCGAGTCCATGGTTCTCTCCTGGAAAAGGGTGGAGTGCCATCTCTGGGTTGGGGAGGAGACCCTGCCCCAAGTGGAGGAGTTCAAGTACCTAGGAGTCTTGTTCACGAGTGAGGGAAGAGTGGATCGTGAGATCGACAGGCGGATCGGTGCGGCGTCTTCAGTAATGCGGACGTTGTATCGATCCGTTGTGGTGAAGAAGGAGCTGAGCCGGAAGGCAAAGCTCTCAATTTACCGGTCGATCTACGTTCCCATCCTCACCTATGGTCATGAGCTTTGGGTCATGACCGAAAGGATAAGATCACGGGTACAAGCGGCCGAAATGAGTTCGGGTCTCTCCCTTAGAGATAGGGTGAGAAGCTCTGCCATCCGGGAGGAACTCAAAGTAAAGCCGCTGCTCCTTCACATCGAGAGGAGCCAGATGAGGTGGTTCGGGCATCTGGTCAGGATGCCACCCGAACGCCTCCCTAGGGAGGTGTTTAGGGCACGTCCAACCGGTAGGAGGCCACGGGGAAGACCCAGGACACGTTGGGAAGACTATGTCTCCCGGCTGGCCTGGGAACGCCTCGGGATCCCCCGGGAAGAGCTAGACGAAGTGGCTGGGGAAAGGGAAGTCTGGGTTTCCCTGCTTAGGCTGCTGCCCCCGCGACCCGACCTCGGATAAGCGGAAGATGATGGATGGATGGATGGATGATTAGTAATTGGGATCACAGGCGAGGCTCTGAGGTACGTGGACAACGCTCACGATCGAGAGAATTGCAGTATTGCATCCTGTTCGTCCGTCAGGTGCAATCTGGCTTCATTACCATCTCAGAAATGCCAAATTACCGGTCAGCGGTGCGTTCAGGAGCCCCAGTAACAAAGACGAGCGACTCTTAACACATACATTGTCATTAAACCAAACCGGAGCTATTTGTAGGTCCATTAATTACACCCTTTCACACACCACTTCTCTTTGCCAGGAACAAAGGGAAGGTGAACGAGGACTTCCATTTTTGCTGTACGTCAATGTCAGATTACGGCTATCACGGCTTCAATTTGCCCCCTCCGCCTCGCTATCTCTAGACCCTGGAGGAATACGATTAATTACAACCAGGGGGGCGGGAGAGTGGGGGGGGGGGGGGGGGATGACATTGATCTGGGTGTGTGTACACTGTCGCCTGAAACTTTATGCAAGAGTCATAGCCGTGAAATTGGCGGAACATAACACAGGATACGACCGTCTCGCTGTTTTGGAGAGTCGGGGACGCCACTTACAGATCTCTATTCCCCGCCCCTGGCGGAATGTTCCACGGCAATTAGCTGTGAAGGGTCGTATTAGTCTTGAGTCATCATGGCAGTGTAGTTGGAGTCTGATGACTGACTGGAACGTAGCTGCTTGGTGGTTGCAATGTGATCCTGGCTTGGTCACAGAACTCTCGGGTGTGATGAAACACCGGGAACAGGTTACAAAAGCACTTTTTGGGCTGTTGACGTATGAAAAATTCTAAAAAGATTCAGAACAGACATGACTAGGATGGTAGGAGGTGGGGATTGAACCAGTAACCCTCATTTTGCTGGCACAGCCACTCTACCAACTTTGCCATGCTGTCCCAAGTGGACTGGACTCTCACTAAAATATTTGATCCACTGTGGACTGGACTGTCACAATACTATGCTAGATCCACTATGGACTGGACTCTCATTAATATGTTTGATCCACTATGGGCTGGACTCTCACAATATTATATTAGATCCACTATGGACTGGACTCACACACTATTATGTTAGATCCACTATGAACTGGACTTTCACACTATTATGTTAGATCCACTATGGACTGGACTCTCACACTATTATGTTAGATCCACTATGGACTGGACTCACACACTATTATGTTAGATCCACTATGGACTGGACTCTCATAATGTTATGTTAGATCCACTATGGACTGGACTCTCACACTATTATGTTATATCCACTATGGACTGGACTCACACACTATTATGTTAGATCCACTATGGACTGGACTCACACACTATTATGTTAGACCGACTGTGGACTGGACTCACACTATTATGTTAGATCCACTATGGACTGGACTTTCACATTATTATGTTAGATCCACTATGGACTGGACTCTCATAATGTTATGTTAGATCCAGTATGGACTGGACTCTCACAATATTATGTTAGATCCACTATGGACTGGACTCTCACACTATTATGTCAGATCCACTATGGACTGGACTCTCATAATGTTATGTTAGATCCAGTATGGACTGGACTCTCACACTATTATGTTATATCCACTATGGACTGGACTCTCACACTATTATATTAGATCCACTATGGACTGGTGTGCGTCGAAAGCAAGGGGCAGGTGAAAACTAATAAGCAACCAAGGTGACCGAACAAACAGGAACTGAGGAAGTCAAACAACAGAGTGTGATACAAAACTGGAACAAAACAAGAATATTGAATGATCCGGGTGTGTAGCGGATCATAACACCCTCGTTTCTTTTGGTTTCCATGACAACCATTAGTTTCACCTGGCTCATTTGTTTGGACTCACGCACCGGTCAATAATCACAGCACCATTTAAGCCTGTAGTTGCCAGGCAGTCTTGATACCTGATTGCTCACTTCTCGCCACAGATTCACGCTTAAAACGTCACAGTAAGTGTTTTCGTTTTTGTTGTCCATAGTTCTGCCATTGTGCGAGTTTTTGTGTTCAGAGCCAAGTTTTGAACCTCTGAGAGCGCCTTTTGTTTGTTCCTTTTTTATTTTTGAGTTGATAATAAAAGATGTCATTACCTTCACGCCGGTCCAGTCGATTTGCACCACGGGAAAACAAACCACACCACGGTCCCGATAAATAACGTAACGAAAAAACTATTGAGGCTTGAGTACTGGCGTTTTTTTTTGTGTGTTTTTAGTGTGATAATATTACCAAGTACACAGATGTAAGATAGTAAAATATTTACTCTGCAATGATCTGTGTTTTGAGTAATGTCTGCATAGTTGTTGGTCCTCAGAGCAACATGCATCTCTCCAAGTAATCTGTCCCTTTCAACGTGTGTTCAGATCAGCATGTAATTGCCGTGACTAATCTGTCACATTCTGCACCTTAATGAGAGGAATAAATCATAATATCCACGTGTCACACACTGCGTTAGCGCTGGAATGTGCCTTTCATTAGCCGCCCAGGCCAATGCAAGATCACCGGAACCGCATTTGTCGGTTAGCAGGACAAATTGAATCGGGACTTTTTTTTTTTTTTTAAGTCACGCCAGCTTTAAACGTGAAACAAAGGAAACCTCGGGTCGCAAATTGGACGACTAATTGATCAAATATATTCACGTTTCCTGTCTTGGGTCATAATCTTTGTCATCATCACTATTATGTTAGATCCACTATGGACTGGACTCTCACACTATTATGTTAGATCCACTATGGACTGGACTCTCACACTATTATGTTAGATCCACTATGGACTGGACTATCACACTATTATGTTAGATCCACTATGGACTGGACTCTCACACTATTATGTTAGATCCACTATGGACTGGACTCTCACACTATTATGCTAGATCACTATGGACTGGACTCTCACACTATTATGTTAGATCCACTATGGACTGGACTCTCACTATTATGTTAGATCCACTATGGACTGGAATCTCACTATTATGTTAGATCCACTATGGACTGGACTCTCACACTATTATGTTAGATCCACTATGGACTGGACTCTCACACTATTATGCTAGATCCACTATGGACTGGACTCTCACACTATTATGTTAGATCCACTATGGACTGGACTCTCACACTATTATGTTAGATCCACTATGGACTGGACTCTCACTATTATGTTAGATCCACTATGGACTGGACTCACACTATTATGTTAGATCCACTATGGACTGGACTCTCACTATTATGTGAGATCCACTATGGACTGGACTCTCACACTACTATGTTAGATCCACTATGGACTGGACTCTCACAATATTATGTTAGATCCACTATGGACTGGACTCTCACGCCATTATGTTAGATCCACTATGGACTGGACTCTCACACTATTATGTTAGATCCACTATGGACTGGACTCTCACTATTATGTGAGATCCACTATGGACTGGACTCTCACACTATTATGTTAGATCCACTATGGACTGGACTCTCACAATATTATGTTAGATCCACTATGGACTGGACTCTCACACTATTATGTTAGATCCACTATGGACTGGACTCTCACACTATTATGTTAGATCCACTATGGACTGGACTCTCTCACTATTATCTTAGATCCACTATGGACTGGACTCTCACACTATTATGTTAGATCCACTATGCACTGGACTCTCACACTATTATGTTAGATCCACTATGGACTGGACTCTCACACTATTATGTTAGATCCACTATGGACTGGACTCTCACACTATTATGTTAGATCCACTATGGACTGGACTCTCACACTATTATGTTAGATCCACTATGGACTGGACTCTCACAATATCACGTTGCGGCTTGTGTACCCCTTTAAGACACTCGTGATTTAGGTTCCTCGGACCACCGCACAGTGCCACGAGAGCCCGGATTTCCAGCAAAATGTCTTCATCTTTGGTCTAATCTCTCTCTCTCTCTCTCTCTCTCTGGCTCCCACTCCAACTCCAACAACGTGTCTTGCCTCCGGCTGCTGCTAATAAAGGCGATTAGATAACAAGGCCCACCAACAAGGCCCACCTGGGCCATCTACTCAGACATCCATTGTTTAATTTCATTAAGACACGCCTCCAGCTGACTACAATCCGGCGTGTTGGTCAGCTTTAGGGGCATGTAGAGTTGGGTGTCATCAGCATAACAGTGAAAGCTAATACCGTATTTGCGTATGATGTCACTTGCGGCAGCATGTAGATGCTGAAGAGTGCAGGGCCAAGGACCGAACCCTGGGGAACTCCACACGTTACCTTAACATAGTCCGAGGTCACACTGTTATGGGAGACACACTGCATCCTATCAGTAAGATAAGAGTTAAACCAAGACAGGGCTAAGTCTGACATACCAATTCGTGTTTTGATACGCTCTAATAAAATATTATGATCGACGGTATCGAAAGCAGCGCTAAGATCGAGGAGCAGCAACATAGATGACGCATCAGAGTCCATCGTTAGCAATAGATCATTCGTCATTTTTGCGAGGGCTGTCTCCGTGGAGTATAAGTTGGGAGATTGTGTCAGATGTAAATATAAACAGAATACAATGATTTGCAAATCATTTTCAACCCATATTCAGTTGAATATGCGACAAAGACAACGTTTTTGATGTTAAAACTAATAAACTTTTTTTTTTTGCAAATAATCCTTAACTTTAGAATTTGATGCCAGCAATAATAAAGGCGATTAGATAAAAAAGCCCACCTGGGCCATCTACTCACCTGCCGCTGTCTTCGAGTCCGGTCCTTGCACAACCCGTTCGGCGGCAGGCCCGCAGGCCACACCCCAGTCCACAGGGGTATATAAGTAAACATTGATGGATTGATTGATCATTACAAAGTACGAACCCCGTTTCCATATGAGTTGGGAAATTGTGTTAGATGTAAATATAAACAGAATACAATGATTTGCAAATCCTTTTCAACCCATATTCAGTTGAATATGCTACAAAGACAACATATTTGATGTTCAAACTCATAAACTTTTTTTTTTGTGCAAATAATAATTAACTTTAGAATTTGATGCCAGCAACACATGACAAAGAAGTTGGAAAAGGTGGCAATAAATACTGATAAAGTTGAGAGATGTTCATCAAACACATCCCACGGGTGTGCAGGCTAATTGGGAACAGGTGGGTGCCATGATTGGGTATAAAAACAGCTTCCATGAAATGCTAAGTAATTCACAAACAAGGATGGGGTGAGGGTCACCAATTTGTAAGCAAATTGTCGAACAGTTTTAGAACAACATTTCTCAACGAGCTATTGCAAGGAATTTAGGAATTTTACCATCTACGGTCCGTAAAATCATCAAAAAGTTCAGAGAATCTGGAGAAATCACTGCACGTAAGCGATGATATTATGGAATTTTGACCCCTCAGGCAGTACTGCATTAAAAACCGACATCAGTGTGTAAAGGATATCACCACATGGGCTCAGGAACACTTCATAAAACCACTGTCAGTAACTACAGTTGGTCGCTACATCTGTAAGTGCAAGTTAAAACTATACTATGCAAAGCCAAACCCATTTATCAACAACATCCAGAAACGCCACAGGCTTCTCTGGGCCCGAGCTCACCTAAGATGGACTAATGCAAAGTGGAAAGGTGTTCTGTGGTCTGACTATTTAAAATTATATTTGAAAACAGAGGACGTGGTGTCTTCCAGAAAAAAGAGGAAAATAACCGGATTGTTATAGGCGCGAAGTTGAAAAGCCAGCATCTGTGATGGTATGGGGGTGCATTAGTGCCCAAGGCATGGGTAACTTACACATCTGTGAAGGCACCATTAATGCTGAAAGGTACATACAGGTTTTGGAACAACATATGTTGTCTTCCAAGCAACGTTATCATGGACGCTCCTGCTTATTTCAGCAAGACAAGTGTTACAACAGCGTGGCTCCTTAAAAAAAGAGTGCGGGTACTTTCCTGGCCCGCCTGCAGTCCAGACCTGTCTCCCTTCGAAAATGTGTGAAGTGTAAAATACGACAGCGGAGACCCCGGACTGTTGAACGACTGAAGCCCTACATTACTTTCCTCAGTTCCCAAACGTTTATTGAGTGTTGTTAAAAGAAAAGGTGATGTAACACAGTGGTGAACATGCCCTTTCCCAACTACTTTGGCACATGTTGCAGCCATGAAATTCCAAGTTAAGTATTATTTGCAAAAAAAAATTATGTTTATGACTTTGAACATCAAATATGTTGTCTTTGTAGCATATTCAACTGAATATGGGTTGAAAAGGATTTGCAAATCCTAGTATTCTGTTTATATTTACATCTAACACAATTTCCCAACTCATATGGAAACGGGGTTTGTACTTTGTAATGATTAATCAATCCATCAATGTTTACTTATCTAGCCCTGTGGACTGGGGTGTGGCCTGCGGGCCGGCCGCCAAACGGGTTGTGTAAGCACCGGCCTCGAAGACGGCGGCAGGTGGGTAGATGGCCCAGGTGGGCCTGGTTATCTAATCGCCTTTATTATTGCTGGCATCAAATTCTAAAGTTAAGGATTATTTGCAAGAAAAAAAAAAGTTTATTAGTTTTAACATCAAATACGTTGTCTTTGTAGCATATTCAACTGAATATGGGTTGAAAAGGATTTGCAAATCATTGTAATCCATTTATATTTACATCTAATCCAATTTCCAGACTCACATGGAAACGGAGTTTGTACATTTGTGGCCCAAGGTAAATAAATAGGTCCCTGAAACTTAAAGTACCGGAAATGGTTCCGATACATAAATGAAGTATATTTATATAGCGCTTTTTCTCTAGTGACTCAAAGCGCTTTACATAGTGAAACCCAATATCTAAGTTACATTCAAACCAGTGTGGGTGGCACTGGGAGCAGGTGGGTAAAGTGTCTTGCCCAAGGACACAACGGCAGTGACTAGGTTGGCAGAAGCAGGAATCGAACCTGCAACCCTCAAGTTGCCGACACCGCCACTCCACCAACCGAGCCAAACCGCCCCGTAAGGTACCATAAGCGGTCCTCGATTGTGAAAATACCAAATACGAGCCTCATTCATGTCAGCTTGCATGTAAAATGTTCGATACAAGGAGCGTGTTTGCGTGTGCAAAGCTGGACAGATAGTTAACATTTAAATGTCCTCCAATAAGCACACAAGTTTGGGATTTCCTTGTGTTTTAGTCAAGTCGTTTACAAAAGTTAGACATGTACTTACAGAATAGATCTCAAATCCCCTCATTGGCTTCCTGTTCCAGGCAGGATTGAACACAAAGTCTCCCTACTAATGCCCGCCTCTACCTCAAAGAACTACTCACCACCAAATCCTCCACACGACACTTCCACTCCGGACGGACTAACCATCTCCAACCTCCGAGGACAATGCTATGAACAATGGGAGACCGGGCTTTCTGCTTCGCCACTCCCAATCTGGAAGGCTATCCCTGACCACATGAGGGCACCACAGACTGTGGAGGCTTTTAAAAACAAGTCTAATACACAATTCAATACCTGCACTGGCTTCCTGTGCACTTAAGACGTGACTTTAAGGTTTTACTACTTACGTATAAAATACTACACGGTCTAGCTCCATCCTATCTTGCCGATTGTATTGTACCATATGTCCCGGCAAGAAATCTGCCTTCAAAAGACTCCGGCTTATTAGTGATTCCTAGAGCCCAAAAAAAGTCTGCGGGCTATAGAGCGTTTTCCGTTCGGGCTCCAGTACTCTGGAATGACCTCCCGGTAACAGTTCGAGATGCTACCTCAGTAGAAGCATTTAAGTCTCACCTTAAAACTCATTTGTATACTCTAGCCTTTAAATAGACCTCCTTTTTAGACCAGTTGATCTGCCGTTTCTTTTCTTTTTTCTCCTATGTCCCCCCCTCCCTTGCGGAGGGGGTCCGGTCCGATGACCATGGATGAAGTACTGGCTGTCCAGAGTCGAGACCCAGGATGGACCGCTCGCCTGTGTATGGGTTGGGGACATCTCTACGCTGCCGATCCGTCTCTGCTTGGGATGGTTTCCTGTGGACGAGACTCTCGCTGCTGTCTTGGATCCGCTTTGAACTGAACTCTCGCGGCTGTGTTGGAGCCACTATGGATTGAACTTTCACAGCATCATGTTACACCCGCTCGACATCCATTGCTTTCGGTCCCCTAAAGGGGGGGGGGGGGGGGGTGGGCGGTTGCCCACATTTGAGGTCCTCTCCAAGGTTTCTCATAGTCAGCATTGTCACTGGCGTCCCACTGGGTGTGAGTTTTCCTTGCCCTTTTGTGGGTTCTTCCGAGGATGTCGTAGTCGTAATGGTTTGTACAGCCCTTTGAGACATTTGTGATTTAGGGCTATATAAATAAACATTGATTGATTGATTGATTGATGCGTTTTAAAAAAGGCCTTTTTTTTTAGATATATGCGTGCTAATTCTAGTATTTATTTATTTTGGCTGCATAGCTCGGTTGGTAGAGTGGCCGTGCCAGCAACATTAGGGTTGCAGGTTCGATTCCCGCTTCCGCCATCCTAGTCACTGCCGTTGTGTCCTTGGGCAAGACACTTTACCCACCTGCTCCCAGTGCCACCCACACTGGTTTAAAGGTAACTTAGATAGTGGGTGTCACTATGTAAAGCGCTTTGAGTCACTTGAGAAAAGTGCTATATAAATATAATTCAATTCAATTCAATTTTTTATTATCTATTTAGATTTTTTTCAATACACTTTAGCACTTTGATGTTGTTTGCTCAATGTAAAAGGATTTTTTTTTTTACAAATAAAATCTATTATTATTATTAGTAGTAGTAGTACTAACTTGTATAGGCAAATCTTTTTTCTTTTTTTTTTTTTTTTGCTGCTGCAGTTCTTTCTGCTTCAAAATACAGGCAAAATGCAACTCCAAATCTTTACGAGCCTCTAATTCCACCTCAGGTTCCTTTTTAAACGGAATTGCTTACTCTGAAGCACTAGACGAGGACAATAAAGGACTTTTGGGCAGCACCATGGAAAGAAAAGTGATTTTCTCCACAAAGGGAGTGCACAGCTGGGTTTTTAACATTTTTCCTTGCTTCAACACCGAGACCTTGTCATGGTCCAAAACCAATATTAATCGACCTTCGGTACACATGTGAAAAACTATCAAAGTGGGCGCCTTGGCGAATCAAACTTCATGTTTAAAGTTTAGAATCGACAGAAGACTAAAACACGAAAAAAAAAAACGCAGTGTTGCCAACTCCTCAGCAAGGAAAGTAGCTATCGGCTAATCTAGAAGTCGCCAGTTGACATCATCAACTAATTTGCATAATTTATTGCAAATTAACTTTCTTCTTTCGATTAATAGATGTTCAACTTTTGTCACAGAGAGACACACATATGAGGTTGTGTACAATATCAATTCGGTGATTGATTAAAAGTATGACAGTAAACGCTGTCAGCAGGAGCAAAGGTCACCGCCTCTGTCCATGGTGCTGATGACAGAGCACCATCAGACGGGGGGCGTGACAGTGCTGACGGCAGGTGAGTAGATTTCACAGATGGCACGTGTTACTCTAATCATATGTTGTCTTTAACAGGAAGAGGAGGGCGAGAGGATACGGACGTGGCTGAAAAGTCGCATCTCGCTGGAGAAAAAACTTGTCATATAATTGATGTTCATTAAAACTTAGTTCAACTTCGCACGCCTGACTCCTCTGAAGTGTGGGGGCTAGGAAGCGACTTCCACACATACATTTGCATTTAAAATTGCAGTAGAAACCTTCGGCTAGGAACTGAAACATTTGCACTGCTCACAATATTATGTTAGATCCACTATGGACTGGACTCTCACGCTATTATGTTAGATCCACTGTGGACTGGACTCTCAGACAATTATGTTAGACCCACTATGGACTGGACTCTCAGACAATTATGTTAGATCCACTATGGACTGGACTCTCACACTATTATGTTAGATCCACTATGGACTGGACTCTCAGACAATTATGTTAGATCCACTATGGACTGGACTCTCACACTATTATGTTAGATCCACTATGGACTGGACTCTCAGTCAATTATGTTAGATCCACTATGGACTGGACTCTCACTATTATGTTAGATCCACTATGGACTGGACTCTCACACTATTATGTTAGATCCACTATGGACTGGACTCTCACACTATTATGTTAGATCCACTATGGACTGGACTCTCACACTATTATGTTAGATCCACTATGGACTGGACTCTCACACTATTATGTTAGATCCACTATGGACTGGACTTTCACACTATTATGTTAGATCCACTATGCACTGGACTCTTACACTATTATGTTAGATCCACTATGGACTGGACTCTCACACTATTATGTCAGATCCACTATGGACTGGACTCTCACACTATTACGTTAGATCCACTATGGACTGGACTCTCACACTATTATGTTAGATCCACTATGGACTGGACTCTCACACTATTATGTTAGATCCACTATGGACTGGACTCTCACACTATTATGTTAGATCCACTATGGACTGGACTCTCACTATTATGTTAGATCCACTATGGACTGGACTCACACTATTTTGTTAGATCCACTATGGACTGGACTCTCACACTATTATGTTAGATCCACTATGGACTGGACTCTCACACTATTATGTTAGATCCACTATGGACTGGACTCTCACACTATTATGTTAGATCCACTATGGACTGGACTCACACTATTATGTTAGATCCACTATGGACTGGACTCTCACACTATTATGTTAGATCCACTTTGGACTGGACACTCAATCTTATGCTGGATCCACTCAACATCCATTACCCCAAGGTTTCTCATCGTCATCCCATTGGGTTGTGAGTTTTTCCTTGCCCTGATGTGGGATCTGAGCCTCGTAATTTAGGGCTATATAAACAAACATTGATTAATCAAAACATATCAAATCAAATCAACTTTATTTATAAAGCACATTTAAAATGTACCACAGGGGGAGCCAAAGTGCTGTACAATGAGCAGGTTAAAAGATAATACGAGGACCGAGCAAACCACACAACACAAACAAAACATGATAAAAAATAAATAAATAAAACATAAAAAGAGGTTCACAGCGGGTGTATAATGGGGCGCCATTGCAGGATGGATATCACTTAGTGTTCAAAGCCAAGGAATAAAAGTATGTTTTTAAGAGAGATTTAAAAACAGGAAGAGAGGAGGCTTGTCTAATACTCAGAGGTAATTGATTAATTGACCAAAAATACGCTGCGTAACTGACACAGCGCCTTTTAATACAGTGGGCCCTATGGTCGCGAGGATACGGCAGAGTGGTTTCGATCATAGGAACCGGTTCTTGAAAACGGATTCGAATCAAGCATCTGGACAACCAGTTTTTGGAACATCATCCCTAATGGAAACTCTTATCAAATCCCTTGCCTGATGAACAAATTACACTTGATTGTGCTTTTCCTGACACTTTAGGTATCAATCAATCAATGTTTATTTATATAGCCCTAAATCACAAGTGTCTCAAAGGGCTGCACAAGCCACAACGACATCCGCCATACAGAGCCCACATAAGGGCAAGGAAAAACTCACCCCAGTGGGACGTCGATGACAATGACTATGAAAAACCTTGGAACCCCACCCCTCTAGGGGAGATTGAAAGCCATGGATGTCGAGCGGGTCTAACATGATATTGTGAAATTCCAGTCCATAGTGGATCTAACATAATAGTGAGAGTCCAGTCCATAGTGGGGCCAGCAGGAGACCATCCCAAGCGGAGACAGGTCAGCAGCGCAGAGATGTCCCCAACCGATGCACAGGCGAGCGGTCCATCCCAGGTCCAGACTCTGGACAGCCAGCACGTCATCCATGACCACCAGACCTGTGTCCCCCCTGACTCCCCTCCACAAGGAAGAGGGGGGCAGAGGAGAAAAGAAAAGAACGGCAGATCAACTGGTCTAAAAAGGAGGTCTATTCAAAGGCTAGAGTATACAAATGAGTTTTAAGGTGGGACTTAAATGCTTCTACTGAGGTAGCATCTCGAACTGTTACCGGGAGGGCATTCCAGAGTACTGGAGCCCGAACAGAAAACGCTCTATAGCCCGCAGACTTTTTTTGGGCTCTGAGAATCACTACTAAGATGTGTGTCGGGACAGAACATGCCCCATTTTCAATTCAAATGAGCAAGAAAATGGATCTCTCATCTCCGGGTTGGGGAGGAGACCCTGCCCCAAGTGGAGGAGTTCAAGTACCTAGGAGTCTTGTTCACGAGTGAGGGAAGAGTGGATCCTGCGGCGTCTTCAGTAATGCGGACGTTGTACCGATCCGTTGTGGTGAAGAAGGAGCTAAGCCGGAAGGCAAAGCTCTCAATTTACCGGTTGATCCACGTTCCCATCCTCACCTATGGTCATGAGCTTTGGGTCATGACCGAAAGGATAAGATCACGGGTACAAGCGGCCCAAATGAGTTCGGGTCTCTCCCTTAGAGATAGGGTGAGAAGCTCTGCCATCCGGGAGGAACTCAAAGTAAAGCCGCCGCTCCTCCACATCGAGAGGAGCCAGATGAGGTGGTTTGGGCATCTGGTCAGGATGCCACCCGAACGCCTCCCTCGGGAGGTGTTTAGGGCACGTCCAACCGGTAGGAGGCCACGGGGAAGACCCAGGACACGTTGGGAAGACTATGTCTCCCAGCTGGCCTGGGAACGCCTCGGGATCCCCCGGGAAGAGCTGGCTGGGGAGAGGGAAGTCTGGGTTTCCCTGCTTAGGCTGTTGCCCCCGCGACCCGACCTCGGATAAGCGGAAGATGTTGGATGGATGGATGGATGGATGCCAAATGCAGTCCTGTACCTCAGAACATAAAGAAAATGCGCTAAAAGCTTTCCATTTAAGTGCTGCAATTAAAAGCCTCTACCTGCACATTTCTGTAATTGCCTCACATCGTGTTTTGTCCCCAGCTCTCTCTCTCTCGTGAGAAAGCACCGATATTTAGAGTCCGGCGCGGTTTAACGAGGCCTAAACAATCTTTGCAGCCCCTTTTTATCGCACAAAACAAACTCATTATGTCTCAGTCAGCCTCCTCCCTCTCGCCTCACGCCACCGAGCTTTTCTTCCCTTGAAGAATTGGGGAGTGTGTCTGGTCATGAAGAACGGAGATCCATCGGCTGGCGGCTCCGATTGGACCTTGACGTGTTGCAGGGTCTCCGGTGTCGGCAGCCATTTCCCGGCCAGGGTCCCCCCGCACCAGAACGAGATTAGGTTCCATTTATCTGATTCCACATTGCTCTAAACCTATTTGGACCGTCATTTAGTCCGAGAGTGGGTCATTAGTCCAACATCTGTTTTGTTTTAAAATAAGGGGGCTGCTGTTTCGTGACTGGCCCCGCTGCCCTGGTGCAAACATTTGATGGCATCGCAGGGAACACGACAGACTTGTTTACTCGTCACATTTTGAACATTTTGACGTTAATTGCAGAAGTGGCTCTGTGTAAGATTCCATTAAAACGTTGCGTTGGAAATGCCTCGAGAAACCACAAGACAGGGCCTCAGGATAAGTGACGGCTTTTCACTTTAAAAGACTCTCACTCCAAAGATTCGCGTGCTAATGCTTGTTTTGTAATGTAAGAAAACTCTATAGGCTATGGACGCAAGTATTTTCAGAACGGTCAGATCAAACAGATATTTTCTGTGAGTTTACAAAAGATTGATTGGAAATTGCATCTGGTAGAAATGCGGTTAGATTTGGTCATTTAAAATCCTCCCGGTTCTTGCTTTCATCAAATATGAGTACCGTAACTGGTAGAGCTCTGGAAATAACCAAGTACTGATCTTAGCTCTTAGCTCTTAAAGTTGAAGTACCAATGATTGACACACTTAACAATTTGTCTTCTGCAATTGACCCATCATCTTAAATCACCCCCTGGGAAGTGAGGGGAGCAGTGAGCAGCAGTGGTGGCCGCGCTCGAGAATAATTTATGGTGATTTAACCCCCAATTCCAACCCTTGATGCTGAGTGCCAAGCAGGGAGGTAATGGGTTCCATGTTTTTTATAGTCTTTAGTATAACTCTGCCGGGGTTTGAACTCCCAACCTACCGATCTCAGGACGGTGACTCTAACCACTAGGCCACTGAGTGAACATTCAGTTGTTGACCAAGAAAAAGCTGGAGTGAAATTTCCGGGTCAAGGGATGAGATCCTGCTTCAATTGGAAACTTTCAAGTACCTTGCGGATCTTCTTGTACCAATCTTGCCGATTGTATTGTACTATATGTCCCGGCAAGAAATCTGCCTTCAAAAGACTCCGGCTTATTAGTGATTCCTAAAGCCCAAAAAAAGTCTGCGGGCTATAGAGCGTTTTCCGTTCGGGCTCCAGTACTCTGGAATGCCCTCCCGGTAACAGTTCAAGATGCCACCTCAGTAGAAGCATTTAAGTCTCACCTTAAAACTCATTTGTATACTCTAGCCTTTAAATAGACTCCCTTTTTAGACCAGTTGATCTGCCGTTTCTTTTTTTTTTTCTCCTATGTCCCCCCCTGCCTTGTGGAGGGGGTCCGGTCCGATGACCATGGATGAAGTACTGGCTGTCCAGAGTCGAGACCCAGGATGGACCGCTCGTCGGGACCCAGGATGGACCGCTTGCCTGTGTATCGGTTGGGGACATCTCTACGCTGCTGATCCGCCTCCGCTTGAGATGGTTTCCTGTGGACGGGACTCTCGCTGCTGTCTTGGATCCGCTTTGTACTGAACCCTTGCGGCTGTGTTGGAGCCACTATGGATTGAACTTTCACAGTATCATGTTAGACCCGCTCCACATCCATTGCTTTCGGTCCCCTAGAGGGGGGGCGGTTGCCCACTTCTGAGGTCCTCTCCAAGGTTTCTCATAGTCAGCATTGTCACTGGCGTCCCACTGGATGTGAATTCTCCCTGCCCACTGGGTGTGAGTTTTCCTTGCCCTTTTGTGGGTTCTTCCGAGGATGTCGTAGTCGTAATGGTTTGTGCAGTCCTTTGAGACATTTGTGAATGTGGAAGTAGTGATTGGCATTGATTGACATGTCCCGGCAAGAAATCTGCATTCAAAGAACTCTGGCCTATTAGAGTGATTCCCAGAGCCCCCCAAAAAAGTCTGCGGCCTATAGAGCGCTTTCTATTCGGGATCCAACACTCTGGAATGCCCTCCTGGTAACAGTTAGAGATGTTACCTCAGTAGAAGCATTTAAGTCTCATCTTAAAATTCATTTGTATACTCTAGCCTTTAAATAGACCCCCTTTTTAGACCAGTTGATCTGCCATTTCTTTTCTTTTTTCCTCTGCCCCCCTCTCCCTCGTGGAGGGGGTCCGGTGGCCATGGCTGAAGTGCTGGCTGTCCAAAGTCGGGATCCGGGATGGACCGCTCTTCTGTACATCGGTTGGGGACATCTCTGCACTGCTGATTCGTCTCTGCTCGAGATAGTCTCCAGCTGGCCCCACTATGGACTCTCACTATTATGTTGGATCCACTATGGACTGGACTCTCATTATTATGTTAGATCCACTATGGACTGGACTCTCACTATTATGTTAGATCCACTATGGACTGGACTCTCACTATTATGTTGGATCCACTATGGACTGGAATCTCACTATTATGTTAGAGCCACTATGGGCTGGACTCTCACTATTATGTTAGATCCACTATGGACTGGACTCTCACTATTATGTTAGATCCACTATGGACTGGACTCTCACTATTATGTTAGATCCACTATGGACTGGACTCTCACTATTATGTTAGATCCACTATGGACTGGACTCACACTCTTATGTTAGATCCACTATGGACTGGACTCTCACACTATTATGTTAGATCCACTATGGACTGGACTCTCACTATTATGTTAGATCCACTTTGGACTGGACTCTCACTATTATGTTAGATCCACTATGGACTGGACTCTCACTATTATGTTAGATCCACTATGGACTGGACTCTCACACTATTATGTTAGATCCACTATGGACTGGACTCTCAGACTATTATGTTAGATCCACTTTGGACTGGACTCTCACTATTATGTTAGAGCCACTATGGACTGGAGTCTCACTATTATGTTAGATCCACTATGGACTGGACTCTCACACTATTATGTTAGATCCACTATGGACTGGACTCTCACACTATTATGTTAGATCCACTATGGACTGGACTCTCACACTATTATGTTAGATCCACTATGGACTGGACTCTCAGACTATTATGTTAGATCCACTTTGGACTGGACTCTCACTATTATGTTAGAGCCACTATGGACTGGAGTCTCACTATTATGTTAGATCCACTATGGACTGGACTCTCTCACTATTATGTTAGATCCACTATGGACTGGACTCTCACACTATTATGTTAGATCCACTTTGGACTGGACTCTCACTATTATGTTAGAGCCACTATGGACTGGACTTCCACAATATTATGTCAGACCCACTCCACGTCCATTGCATCCGGTCCTCTCCAAAGTTTCTTATAGTCATTCTCATTGATGTCCCACTGGGTTGGGAGTTTTTCTTTGCCCTTATGTGGGCGCTGAACTGCGGATGTCGTTGTGGCTTGTGCAGCCCTTTGAGACACTAGTAATTTAGGGCTATATAAATAAACATCGATTGATTGATTGATTGATTGATTCTTTGGGCACATTTTGAATATAAATATCTGAGGAAGAGGCTCTGCGATGAGGTGGCAACTTGTCCAGGGTGTACGCCGCCTTCCGCCCGATTGTAGCTGAGATAGGCACCAGCGCCCCCCGCGACACCAAAGGATAATAAGCGGTAGGAAATGGATGGATGGATGTCTGAGGAAGATTGGTGCAGAACTGTCACTTGTAGCCTGTCGACAACAAATACTACTGTAATTGGTCCCTTTTTTTGGGTTGGGGGGGGGGGGTGTTGTGTCTTTTACACTGCGGCGGTTGAATGGACGTCCAAAAGTATCACGTCAGCGGTTCTCTGTGGGTATTCCACTTAAAGGAGACCTACTTACGGTTTTTCTTCTCTTTTTAAAGAGATTATAACAAGCGGGAAACTTTTTTTTACATATCACCGTGGGCGCCACTTTCCCCCTACAGAGTTCTATCCTGTTGTCTTTATTCACCCTGTCACATCCTGTCAGCTGGAATAAGCCCGACAGTCCACGTCAGGGTTTTTTTTTTAACATGAATGCTTGACGGTAAGCAGCCCGTTGTTTTGTTGTGGCTTGTTTTACATCAACGACAGCTGGTGGGTAACATTGGGATTAATCTGACAGGACCCCCCCCCCCCCCCCCCCCGGTGGGACATTAGCGAGCTTCCTCTGAAAAGTTGGGGGGTTTGACGACTTTGACCGATGATTACCTTCCCTCTGCCGACGCGTTATCAACGGGCGGGGCGGGGGCAAACAAGACCGAGGAGCACGGATGCGGGTCGGAGAGATCAAAGCGAAGGAGAGCAGAGGTTGGGCGGGTGGCGGCGGTGGAGGGTGGAGTTAGGGGGAGCTTTGGGATATAACCGGTGTCAGAACTTTTACTTTTAATAAGGGCTGTGCTCAACATTTTTAATATGGAAAGACATTTCCGTGCATAACAATTAGACATCATCATGAGGATCCTTGCCTCCGCCTGATTTAGGACCGCAATGTGGGTCACGTGTCGTTATGTACAAACCCCGTTTCCATATGAGTCGGGAAATGGTGTTAGATGTAAATACAAACAGAATACAATGATTTGCAAATCCTTTTCAACCCATATTCAGTTGAATATGCTACAACTGATAAACATTTTTTTTTTAGAATTTGATGCCAGCAACACGTGACAAAGAAGTTGGGAAAGGTGGCAATAAATACTGATAAAGTTGAGGAATGCTCATCAAACGCTTATTTGGAACATCCCACAGGTGTGCAGGCTAATTGGGAACAGGTGGGTGCCATGATTGGGTATAAAAACAGCTTCCCAAAAAAATGCTCAGTCTTTCACAAGAAAGGACGGGGCGAGGTACACCCCTTTGTCCACAACTGCGTGAGCAAATAGTCAAACAGTTTAAGAACAACGTTTCTCAAAGTACAATTGTAAAAAAATTAGGGATTTCAACATCTACGCTCCATAATATCATCAAAAGGTTCAGAGAATCTGGAGAAATCACTCCACGTGGCCCAAAACCAACATTGAATGACCCTGACAATCGTTCCTGCAGACGGCACTGTATCAAAAACTGACATCAATCTCTAAAGGATATCACCACATGGCCTCAGGAACACTTTAGAAAACCACTGTCACCAAATACAGTTTGTTGCTACATCTGTAAGTGCAAGTTAAAGCTCTGCTATGCAAAGCGAAAGCCATTTATCAACAACATCCAGAAACGCCGCTGGCTTTTCTGGGCCCGAGATCATCCAAGACAGGGGTAGGGAACCTATGGCTCTAGAGCCAGATGTGGCTCTTTTGATGACTGCATCTGGCTCTCAGATAAATCTTAGCTGACATTGCTTAAATGGTAAATGGGTTGTACTGGTATAGCGGTGAAGTGTCTTGCCCAAGGACACAACGGACGTGACTAGGATGGTAGAAGGTGGGGATTGAACCGGTAACCCTCAGATTGCTGGCACAGCCACTCTACCTTAACACCATGCGTCATTAATAATTCCGCTGGTCATCATAGTGTTAAAAATAACGTTTAAATTATAAAACATTCTCATGCATTTTAATCCAACCATCCGTTTTCTACCGCACCTGTTCAAGATGTCGCATTAATGGTAAGAAGTATTATATGTATTATTGGTTAACTTTAGAATAACACTGTTATTAAAAAGAATAAGAGACTTATTACAGTCTAAAAATGTTGTTCTTACTTAAAAATGCACGCATTTAGTTGTATTCAGTGTAAAAAATATTGCCAGGACCGGCCTCTGAATAAGCGACAGGTGCATAAATGTCCCACCTGGGCCTTGTTATCTAATCACCTGTCGCTCTGTTATAAGCAGCAGCCAGGAGGAGAGACGGGGTTGGGGCTGGAGCCAGAGCGGGAGCGAAAACGAAAAAGACAATTGCTGGAAAGCAACTGAGAGACTAATTGAAAAATAAAACAATATTGTAACCCTGAAACTGGCTCTCATGTCGGTGCTTGGTGGTCTGAAGAACCCCCAGGAGGGCAAGCCCCACACTAACCAATAATAAATAAATACCTTCTTACCATTAACACAACTTTTTGAACAGGTGCGGTATAAAATTGGATGGATGGATTAAAAATGCATGAGAATGTTTTATATTTTGAACATTATTTTTAACACTGTGATTACAAGTGGAATTATTCATTATTTATCATGTTAAGCAATGTTAGCTCAGATTAACCCGAGAGCCAGGTGCAGTCATCAAAAGAGCCACATCTGGCTCCCGAGCCATAGGTTCCCTACCCCTGATCTAGGGTCATGAACTGGTCTGTAAAATCTGGACACTTTGTTGAGTAGTGGAATGTCTTGCAGAGTTTGCAAACAAAGATGATGTTGCGGGTCATTTTGACCCAGAAGCTTTAATGTGGGTAAATAGCCAAAATAAACAAGTCTCTTTGATGTACTTTTTACTTTGATGTACAATTTGTTTGTATTTTGATTGCCTCTGAGACCCAGAGCCAGGTGTGTGAAGAGAGGGAACTTTCTCAAACTTGTCCTTGTCACTGTTCTCATGTCATCTCTTTGACAAACTCACCCAAAACTGAGCTCCAGAAGGATGACATCTGAGGAGACAAGGACAAGTGTGAGAAAGGCATGATGTCTCCAAGGTTCCAAAAAATAGTCGAAAAAATTCATCGTGTTAAGCAATGCCAGCTCAGATTTATGTGAGAGCCAGATGCAGTCATCAAAAGAGCCACATCTGGCTCTAGAGCCATAGGTTCCCTACCCCTGCTCTACATAAAACAAGAATGGGAAAGAATTCCACTTTCAAAGCTTCAACAATTAGTTTCCTCAGTTCCCAAACGTTTATTGAGTGTTGTAAAAAGACAAGGTGATGTAACACAGTGGTGAACATGCCCTTTCCCAACTACTTTGGCACGTGTTTGCGCCATGGAATTCTACGTTAATTATTATTTGCAAAAAAATAAAATTTATGAGTTTGAACATCAAATATGTTGTTTTTGTAGCATATTCAACTAAATATGGGTTGAAAAGGATTTGCAAAACATTGTATTCTGTTTATATTTACATCTAACATAATTTCCCAACTCATATGGAATCGGGGTTTGTAAAATGAGTTTGACACGCCTGTTCTAAGCAGACTCTTAGGATTTTGGTCATTTGAAACTATCAATTTTGGGGTGGTGGTTCCTCTCTTTAAGAAGGGGGACCGGAGGGTGTGTTCCAACTATCGTGGGATCACACTCCTCAGCCTTCCCGGTAAGGTTTACTCAGGTGTACTGGAGAGGAGGCTACGTCGGATAGTCGAACCTCGGATTCAGGAGGAACAGTGTGGTTTTCGTCCTGGTCGCGGAACTGTGGACCAGCTCTACACTCTCGGCAGGGTTCTTGAGGGTGCATGGGAGTTTGCCCAACCAGTCTACATGTGCTTTGTGGACTTGGAGAAGGCATTGGACCGTGTCCCTCGGGAAGTCCTGTGGGGAGTGCTCAGAGAGTATGGGGTATCGGACTGTCTTATTGTGGCGGTCCGCTCCCTGTATGATCAGTGTCAGAGCTTGGTCCGCATTGCTGGCAGTAAGTCGGACAGGTTTCCAGTGAGGGTTGGACTCCGCCAAGGCTGTCCTTTGTCACCGATTCTGTTCATAACTTTTATGGACAGAATTTCTAGGCGCAGTCAAGGCGTTGAGGGGTTCCGGTTTGGTGACCGCAGGATTAGGTCTCTGCTTTTTGCAGATGATGTGGTCCTGATGGCTTCATCTGACCGGGATCTTCAGCTCTCACTGGATCGGTTCGCAGCCGAGTGTGAAGCGACCGGAATGAGAATCAGCACCTCCAAGTCCGAGTCCATGGTTCTCGCCCGGAAAAGGGTGGAGTGCCATCTCCGGGTTGGGGAGGAGACCCTGCCCCAAGTGGAGGAGTTCAAGTACCTAGGAGTCTTGTTCACGAGTGAGGGAAGAGTGGATCGTGAGATCGACAGGCGGATCGGTACGGCGTCTTCAGTAATGCGGACGTTGTACCGATCCGTTGTGGTGAAGAAGGAGCTGAGCCGGAAGGCAAAGCTCTCAATTTACCGTGTGGCGGGTCTCTCCCTTAGAGATAGGGTGAGAAGCTCTGCCATCCGGGAGGAACTCAAAGTAAAGCCGCTGCTCCTCCACATGGAGAGGAGCCAGATGAGGTGGTTCGGGCATCTGGTCAGGATGCCACCCGAACGCCTCCCTAGGGAGGTGTTTAGGGCACGTCCAACCGGTAGGAGGCCACGGGGAAGACCCAGGACACGTTGGGAAAACTATGTCTCCCGGCTGGCCTGGGAACGCCTCGGGATCCCCCGGGAAGAGCTAGACGAAGTGGCTGGGGAGAGGGAAGTCTGGGTTTCCCTGCTTAGGCTGTTGCCCCCGCGACCCGACCTCGGATAAGCGGAAGATGATGGATGGATGGATGGAATTTTGCAAATAGGGGCAGTTTTCAGATCTGGCTTGCAACAGGAAGCGTGGGAACACTGAAGATGTTTCCAGTGAATAATCGGTTTGATCTGCAGACCCCGGACTGGAAGTACTTCTACGAGGCGTAATCATGATCTTGTTCCACTAAATGTGTAAATGGCCCCTTATTTCATGGGCTCTCGTACTGTAAATCCCTCCTTAACATCCCCCTTGTGAATGACATTTAAGTGGACAGTATCACTCAGCGTGGGGCTGAGATGACTAATAACCATCTCCAATTTCCACACGAAACCCCCCACTTGGATCGGCCGCCATTGGATAAGTGGCGGATTTCGTGATCAACAGTCTCTCTTTACCAATCATTCCTGGCAGCGAAATCAAAGAATTCCAGGCGGAGCATCCCTCCGTCTCTCTCTCTCTCCTGCGATGAAATGGGGCCATAAAAAGCTTCTGTCATTTGGTAGTTAATCAAGCAGGGAGCTAAGATTTCACACCAGTGCTTACACTCAAAAGAACAAATCCTGCAAGTTTACTGACTTCAGCAAGTTCCACTGCAGAAAAAGGGGAGCTGAGCAGGCTGCAATAAAGAGCGGCGACTGACACGGCTCGGTGGGAAAGATGGCATATAAGTTGTTTTTGCTGACCCAAAGGCTTCTTCTGTTCGGAACGGATCGGGGGGAAAATGTTTAACTGTTCCTCTCTCATCTGCAGTCATTGAACATCATGCTGCAAACCAAAGTTTGCCGACAGCCAGATATTTTTCCCGCTTGCCTTTCATGCATTCGTCACTGACGGTCTAAAAGTGTAAAATTGCGATTTTTTTTTTCCAGTGACAGCCTCCTCACCCGTTTTCACACCCTCACACTTTTTACCTCACCTTTCTGTGACCTTGTTAGGAAAAAAATCTGCGGAAGGACGCCACTCTTGCCGTTTTCGACGTGAGGTGTCTGATGCCACTTAAACATACTCGCCTGTTAGAATAATTATATTTAGGTTATCACATGATTAAAGTTTGTTGCTATAGTTATCAGCTATTGTGCTCAAGTTACACTTTTGTATCTGTGCAAGGATGAAATTTCTTGTCTGAGGGGTGGCTTCAGCCGTGGATGTTATCTTTGTTTTAGTCCGCTAACAGCCAAAGACTTCCAGAACGACAGACACAGACGAAGCAGAGACAAGGCAAAATCACAAAGCCCCAGCACATTCCGTCACGTATTGTGCATCCTGGACCTGCTTTGCATGTTAAATAAATAAATGTTAAATTGGTTGTACTTGTATAGCGTTTTTCTACCTTCAAAGTAGTCAAAGCGCTTTGACACTACTTCCACATTTACCCATTCACACACACATTCACACACTGATGGAGGGAGCTACCATGCAAGGTGCCAACCAGCACCCATCAGGAGCAAGGGTGAAGTGTCTTGCTCAGGACACAACGGATGTGACGAGGTTGGTACTTGGTGGGGATTGAACCAGGGACCCTCGGGTTGCGCATGGCCACTCTCCCACTGTGCCACGCCGTCCAGTTATATGTGACCATTCCTTTTAGAGACGGCCTCAGTGATGTTGACTGGGGAACTCCTGAATAAATAGAGGGATGCGGGAGCTGTACCTTAGAGTGAGACTGTAACTAAGTGTGCAGCTCCATGCGTTCTCCTCATGAGCTAAATTGAACTCTGTCTCTGCATGATTCACTGCTTCTTGTCTGTTTAATAGATGTCATCAATGTTTGAACCTGACTTTTTTTTTCCAATGACCGCCTCCTCACCCGTTTTCACACCCTCACACTTCTTCCCTCACTTTTCTATGACCTTGTTGGGGAAAAAAATCTTCAGAGGAACGCCGCTCTTGCGGTTTTCGACGTGGCATTTCACCGGGGGTGTCTGATGCCACTTAAACATACTGGCCTGTTAGAATAATTATATTTAGGTTATCACATAACTTTAGTATGCTTAAAGTTTGTTGCTATAGTTATCAGCTATTGTGCTCAAGTTACACTTTTGTATCTGTGCAAGGACGAAATTTCTTGTCTGAGGGGTGGCTTCAGCCGCAGATGTTATCTTTGTTTTAGTCCGCTAACAGCCAAAGATTTCCAGAACGACAGACACAGAGGAAGCAGAGACAAGGCAAAATCACAAAACCCCAGCAGATTCCGTCACGTATTGTGCGTCCTGGACCTGCTTTGCATGTTATATGTGACCATTCCTTTTAGAGATGGCCTCAGTGATGTTGACTGGGGAACTCCTGACAGGAAGGACGCATGAGCTGTACCTTAGAGTGAGACTGTAACTAAGTGTGCAGCTCCATGCGTTCTCCTCATGAGCTAAATTGAACTCTGTCTCTGCATGATTCATTGCTTCTTGTCTGTTTAATAGATGTCATCAGTGTTTGAACCTGACTTTTTTTCCAATGACCGCCTCCTCACCCGTTTTCACACCCTCACACTTCTTCCCTCACTTTTCTATGACCTTGTTAGGAAAAAAAATCTTCAGAGGAACGCCGCTCTTGTGGTTTTCGACGTGGCATTTCACCAGGGGTGTCTGATGCCACTTAAACATACTCGCCTGTTAGAATAATTATGTTTAGGTTATCACATAACTTTAGTATGCTTAAAGTTTGTTGCTATAGTTATCAGCTATTGTGCTCAAGTTACACTTTTGTATCTGTGCAAGGATGAAATTTCTTGTCCGAGGGTTGACTTCAGCGACAGATGTAATCTTTGTTTTAGCCCGCTACCAGCAAAAGACTTCCAGAATGACAGACACAGAAGAAGCAGAGACAAGGCAAAATCACAAAACCCCAGCACATTCCATCACGTATTGTGCGTAATGGACCTGCTTTGCATGTTATATGTGACCATTCCTTTTGGAGACGGCCTCAGTGATGTTGACTGGGGAACTCCTGAATAAATAGAGGGAAGCGGGAGCTGTACCTTAGAGTGAGACTGTGACTAAGTGTGCAGCTTCATGCATTCTCCCCATGAGCTAAATTGAACTCTGTCTCTGCATGATTCATTGCTTCTTGTCTGTTTAATAGATGTCATCAGTGTTTGAACCTGACTTTTTTTTCCAATGACCACCTCCTCACCCGTTTTCACACCCTCACACTTCTTCCCTCACTTTTCTATGACCTTGTTAGGAAAAAAAATCTTCAGAGGAACGCCGTTCTTGCGGTTTTCGACGTGGCATTTCACCGGGGGTGTCTGATGCCACTTAAACATACTGGCCTGTTAGAATAATTATATTTAGGTTATCACATAACTTTAGTATGCTTAAAGTTTGTTGCTATAGTTATTAGCTATTGTGCTCAAGTTACACTTTTGTATCTGTGCAAGGACAACATTTCTTGTCTGAGGGGTGGCTTCAGCCACAGGTGTAATCTTTGTTTTAGCCCGTTAACAGCAAAGGACTTCCAGGATGACGGATGCAGACGAAGCAGAGACAAAACGAAATCACAAGGCCCCAGCACATTCCGTCACGTGTTGTGCGTCCTGGACCCCCTTTGCATGATATATGTGACCACTCCTTTTCGAGTCGGCCTCATTGATGTTGACTGGGGAACTCCTGAATAAAAAGATGGACGTGAGAGCTGAACTTAAGAGCGTAAGGCGAGACTGTGACTAAGTGTGCAGTTCCATTAGTTTTGCTCATGAGCTAAATTGAACTCTATCTCTGCATGATTCCTTGCTTCTTGTCTGTTTAATAGATGTCATCAGTGTTTGAACCTGCCTCTTTTTCCAATGACATCCTCATCACCCGTTTTCACACCCTCACACTTCTTCCCTCACTTTCCTTTGACCTTGTTAGGAAAAAAATCTGCAGAGGAACGCCGCTCTTGCCGTTTTCGACGTGGCATTTCACCGGGGGTGTCTGATGCCACTTAAACATACTCGCCTGTTAGAATAATTATGTTTAAGTTATCACACAACTTTAGTATGCTTGAAGTCTGTTGCTATAGTTATTAGCTATTGTGCTCAAGTTACAGTTTTGTATCTGTGCAAGGACAAAATGTGTTGTCTGAGGGGTGGCTTCAGCCACAGATGTTATCTTTGTTTTAGTCCGCTAACAGCCAAGGACTTCCAGGATGACAGACACAGAGGAAGCAGAGACAAGGCGAAATCACAAGGCCCCACACAATTTTGTGCCTAATTTTGTTGTGATGCCCCGCAACGTAACAAGGTTTTCCAAAATAAATCAAGTCAAGTTATGGTAAAAAATGCCAACATGGCACTGCCATATTTATTATTGAAGTCACAAAGTGCATTATTTTTTTTAACATGCCTCATAAAAAAACAGCTTGGAATTTGGGATATGCTCTCCCTGAGAGAGCATCAAGAGTTTGAGGTAGACAGGGTCGGGTGGGCGGGGTTTGAGATGGGGTGAGTCGGAGGTAGAGGTGGGGTTTTATATTGTAGCGTACCGGAAGCGTTAGTGCTGCAAGGGTTTCTGGGTATTTGTTCTGTTGTGTTTATGTTGGGTTACGGTGCAGATGTTCTCCCGAAATGTGTTTGTTATTCATGTTTGGTGTGGGTTCACGGTTTGGCGCATATTTGTAACAGTGTTAAAGTTGTTTGTACGGCCACCCTAAGTGTGACCTGTATGGCTGTTGACCAAGTATGCTTGCATTCACTTGTGTGTAAAAGCCGCATATATTCTGTGACTGGGCCGGCAAACAAAAGCAGTACCTTTATGGTTTATTGGCGTAATTTTTTAAACCGATACCGATAACTTTGAAACCGATACTGATTATTTCCGATATTACATTTTAAAGCATTTATCGTCCGTTAAAATCGGACATCTCTAATCAAAATACTTAAAACAAGTAAAACACTCTGACATAGAATCTGCTTAGTGAGAAGAATGATCTGACCAGACAGAAAATAAGCAAATATCACCCTCATTTGATATATTTTAGTTACTTAGATTTCACTTTTTGCAATGCATCGTCTACTGACTTGTACGTCTCGAAGTGTTGTAAGCAGGGGACCAAAGATCTGGAACTGGCTTGATGAGAGCCTCAATGCTGTATTCATTCTCCAACTTCAAAACTGAAATCATACCTCCATTCAGAGAATTTAATATCCCATATGATTTGGGGCTTCATTATTTTGTAAAACAGACCAAACTCACCACAAAATGAACGACAACAAGATTGATTTTTCAAGAATTAAATCACGGATTGAAAGTTGCCATCAATTCCACGTGGGTGCTCAACAAATAGATTAATAATTCATTTTCCTACCAACTGTCGTTAATAATGTTGACAAAATAATAGAATGATAAACAACACAATTTGTTACTGAATTTGCAATAAGAAACATATGTTTAATGGACCATAAGATCCATCCATCCATCCATCTTCTTCCGCTTATCCGAGGTCGGGTCGCGGGGACAACAGCCTAAGCAGGGAAACCCAGACTTCCCTCTCCCCAGCCACTTCGTCCAGCTCTTCCCGGGGGATCCCGAGGCGTTCCCAGGCCAGCCGGGAGACATAGTCTTTCCAACGTGTCCTGGGTCTTCCGGTTGGACGTGCCCTAAACACCTCCCTAGGGAGGCGTTCGGGTGGCATCCTGACCAGATGCCCAAACCACCTCATCTGGCTCCTCTCCATGTGAAGGAGCAGTGGCTTGTGGTGAAGAAGAAGCTGAGCCGGAAGGCAAAGCTCTCAATTTACCGGTCGATCTACGTTCCCATCCTCACCTATGGTCATGAGCTTTGGGTCATGACCGAAAGGACAAGATCACAGGTACAAATGAGTTTCCTCCACCGGGTGGCGGGTCTCTCCCTTAGAGATAGGGTGAGAAGCTCTGCCATCCGGGGGGAGCTCATCTGGCTCCACATGGAGAGGAGCCAGATGAGGTGGTTCGGGCATCTGGTCAGGATGCCACCCGAAAGCCTCCCTAGGGAGGTGTTTAGGGCACGTCCAACCGATAGGAGGCCACGGGGAAGACCCAGGACACGTTGGAAAGACTATGTCTCCCGGCTGGCCTGGGAACGCCTCGGGATCCCCCGGGAAGAGCTAGACGAAGTGGCTGGGGAGAGGGAAGTCTGGGTTTCCCTGCTTAGGCTGCTGTCCCCGCGACTCGACCTCGGATAAGCGGAAGAAGATGGATGGATAAAGAAGGCGCTCGGACTGGTCTCAGGATTTCTTGAAGTTTCAGGTGTCCCCGGTACTATATTTGATAATAATCAGTCATTTATTGGCATCTATCCGTCACCACCGGCTGGTTCTTCATTGCCCTCGTTGTCGGGATTCAGTCACCGTCGACATAATTAGCTCAGTCTTGCCAGCTAATCCCCTAATTATTCGCCCGTGAATGAGATGATACTCAACTCATTGTTTTTCAATGTTTTGTAGAGGGGTGTGTTTTTTTTCCAATTCTCTCCTCCGGGGAAGCTGTTGAGACCCATCGTCGGATCGAGACCTCGCCGATAATGAGTCTGGCATGAAATAAAGTTAATTCCTAATTTAATTGGCACATCCTGACAGAGAGGAATTAATCCACATGAGCTTGTTTGAGAACTTTGCGAAGGTTTTTTTAAGGTCACGGTCTCCCGGGGATGCGATACGTTCGCCTCGGACTTGCTTTCATGGTCTTAACTTTGCTTCAGGAGACAATCTCCTTGGTAAAAGACAAATGAGTGGTTATGGAAGGACAACAAAGTTTGTGCTCAGCCACGCTGGATCTTGATAATGACCGAGTATTTTTTACCCCCGACCATCGTTAGTTATTGTCTCCTCCGTCGCTTTTTCGTTGCCAAGGAGACCCGCCGAGGTTGGTCTACGACGGAAAGCCGAGACATGTTTTTACATCTCGATGAGAACAACCTAGCAACCCTAATGAGAGACTCTTCATTTACAATTGAAGTTAAAAAGTTGCTTTGGAGCAATCAGAGCTGCTCACCCGGTCAATAAGGTGGCCACTATGTTGTAGACATCAACTTAACCCTTCTATTATGTTGAGGGTCAATTTGACCCATTTCAGTTTTTGTGTTTATCAAATTACTGGTTATCCTTTCTTTTTCTTGCTGAAATTTGGTGACTTTTCTTCATCTAGGGCAGGGGTCGGGAACCTTTTTGACTGAAAGAGCCAAGAAGCCAAATATTTTAAGATGTATTTACTTAAGAGCCTGAACACTGAACACAACTAAACGCGTGCACTTTTAAGTAAGACCAACATTTCTAGAGTATAACAGGTCCCTTATTCTTTTGTAATAACATAGTTATTCTGAAGCTAAATGTGGAGGGGTCGTGGCCTGCGGGCCTGCAGCGAAGCGGGGTGTTGCCAGGATCGGCCTTGAAATCAGCGACAGGTGTGTAGAAGGCCCACCTGGGCCTTGTTGTCTAATCATCTGTTGCTCTCTTATAAGCAGCAGCCAGGAGGAGAGACGGGGTTGGGGCTGGAGCCAGAGCGCGAGCGAAAACGAAAAAGACAATTGCTGGAAAGCAACTGAGAGACTTATTGAAAAATAAAACAATATTGTAACCCTGAAACAGGCTCTCATGTCGGTGCTTGGTGGTCTGAAGAACCCCCAGGAGGGCAAGCCTTAAACTAACCAATAATAAATAAATAACTTCTTCCCTTTAACACAACTTCTTGAACAGGTGCGGTAGGAAATGGATGGATGGATTAAAAATGCATGAGGATGTTTTATATTTTGAACGTTATTTTTACCACTGTGATTACAAGTGGAATTATTCATTATTTATCGTGTTAAGCAATGTCAGCTCAGATTAACCCGAGAGCCAGATGCAGTCATCAAAAGAGCCACATCTGGCTCCCGAGCCATAGGTTCCCTACCCCTGATCTAGGGTCATGAACTGGTCTGTAAAATCTGGACACTTTGTTGAGTAGTGGAATGTCTTGCAGGCTTTGCACACAAAGATGATGTTGCGGGTCATTTTGACCCAGACGCTTTAATGTGGGTAAATAGCCAAAATAAACAAGTCTCTTTGATGTACTTTTTACTTTGATGTACAATTGTTTGTATTTTGATTGCCTCTGACACCCGGACCCAGGTGTGTGAAGAGAGGGAACTTTCTCAAACTTGTCCTTGTCACTGTTCTCATGTCATCTCTTTGACAAACTCACCCAAAAATGAGCTCCAGAAGGATGACATCTGAGGAGACAAGGACAAGTGTGAGAAAGGCATGATATCAAAAAATATTCGAAAAAACGGAAAATAACAGAGCTGAGACCCAATGTTTGCAATGGGTTGAAAATGAGAATGGCGGCTGTGTTACCTCGGCGACGTCACATTCTGACGTCATCGCCTCCAGAGCGATAAACAGAAAGGCGTTTAATGTGCCAAAATTCACCCATTTAGAGTTCGGAAATCGGTTCAAAAATATATGGTCTTTTTTCTGCACCATCAAAGTATATATTGACGCTTACATAGGTCTGCTGATAATGTTCCCCTTTACCTCGGAATCTGATCAGCAGTGAGTCTACGTCGTTCAGGATGACCTGCGGCATGATTACAGTCGGTGAACATTTATGATCAAGGGTCAGGGGGGAGCTGGAGTCTATCACAGCTGACTTGCAGGGTTATCGGTCAATCAAATACCAACCAAAATGTCCAAAGTTTGTTGTAAGGTTCATCCTTGGGAATGAAAAATGCACAAGAGCCAAAACCAGTGAAGTTGGCACGTAGTACTTTGTAAATAAAAACAGAATACGATGATTTGCAAATCCTTTTCAATTTATATTCAATTGAATTGACTGCAAAGACAAGATATTTGATGTTCGAACTGAGGACTCCGGCTTATTAGTGATTCCCAAAGCCCAAAAAAAGTCTGCGGGCTATAGAGCGTTTTCCGTTCGGGCTCCAGTACTCTGGAATGCCCTCCCGGTAACAGTTCGAGATGCTACCTCAGTAGAAGCATTTAAGTCTCACCTTAAAACTCATTTGTATACTCTAGCCTTTAAATAGACTCCCTTTTTAGACCAGTTGATCTGCCGTTTCTTTTCTTTTTCTTCTATCTCCCACTCTCCCTTGTGGAGGGGGTCCGGTCCGATCCGGTGGCCATGTACTGCTTGCCTGTGTATCGGCTGGGGACATCTCTGCGCTGCTGACCCGCCTCCGCTTGGGATGGTTTCCTGCTGGCTCCGCTGTGAACGGGACTCTCGCTGCTGTGTTGGATCCGCTTTGGACTGGACTCTCGCGACTGTGTTGGATCCATTGTGGATTGAACTTTCACAGTATCATGTTAGACCCGCTCGACATCCATTGCTTTCCTCCTCTCCAAGGTTCTCATAGTCATTATTGTCACCGATGTCCCACTGGGTGTGAGTTTTCCTTGCTCTTATGTGGGCCTACCGAGGATGTCGTGGTGGTTTGTGCAGCCCTTTGAGACACTAGTGATTTGGGGCTATATAAGTAAACATTGATTGATTGATTGATTGACATTCTTGCTTAAGTTTTTCAACAGTCCCGGTTCTCCGTTGTGGTATTTTAGGATTGATATTGCGCCAATGGAGGACAGATCTGGACTATAGGCAGGCCAGTCTAGTACCCGCACTATTTTACTATGAAGCCACGCTGTTGCAACACATTGTCTTGCTGAAATATTGTCAGTTTCAAACACTGATGACATCTATTAAACAGACAAGGAATCATGTAGAGACAGAGTTCAATTTAGCTCATGAGGAGAACGCATGGAGCTGAACACATAGTCACAGTCTCACCCTACGCTCTAAGGTACAGCTCCCACGCACCTGTTATTATCCAGAGTTCCATAGTCAACATCACGGAGGCCGCCTCTAAAAGGAGTGCTCACATATATCATGCAAAACAGGTCCAGTACGCACAATACGGGGCGGAATGTACTGGGGTCTTTGTGATTTCGCTTTGTTCCTGCGTTGTCTGTGTGCTGTCATCTTATCTTCGTCGAGGTCCTTGAAGTCCTTGGCTGTTATGGAACTGTTATTGATTCTTTGCTTCTTGTCTGTTTAATAGATGTCATCCACGTTTGAACCTGACAAGCACGTAGCCTGAGAAAACAAGGCAAAATACAACAAACATGGACAACAAACGGCAAAATATTTATTCAACTAAACGGAACACCAGAGGAAGCGAGAGTAATAGTCATAAGGAAAAAAGCACAGCTGGATAAATATCGATAACGACAAAAGCAATAAACACAACAATGACGCAAACATGCAACAGTTCATCAGACCAACATTAATTCCAATAACAAACTGTCAAGTACTAATAATTGCAGAATAGAGATGTCCGATAATATCGGAAAGCCGATATTAGAAACTTGAGGGTTCCAGGTTCAATTCCCTGCTTCTGCCATCCTAGTCACTTCCGAGATTTTACCCACCTGCTCCCAGTGCCACCCACACTGGTTTAAATGGGAGTTAGGTATTGGGTTTCACGATGTAAAAGCGCTTTGAGTCACTAGAGAAAAGCGCTATATAAATATAATTAATTTTAGGTATGGTGTTGATATTTTAATAGTACTCACCGTTAACACATTCACCAAAGCACAGTTACTACTTGTAGTCTGTATCGGTATTGGTAATGTGACGACCAAGTCGCATGGTGGTGCGGGGTTTGTTCTCCCAGGATGCAGACGGACTTCGGAAACAGCCTGCAGGTAGGACATGATTTATTTAAGAAATAAATCAGACGGGAACAGACAAAAACGTACAAAAACAAAACTGTACATGATCGCGGCAGCGGATCATAACAGGTAATGCCCGATCTCACTCTTGATTGATCAGTATCCGTGGCTTAAGAAGTTCTTGGGACTCTTTTGTACGATCTTGGTGCGGCCAAAAGGAAATCTGTATGTCATTTGCGGCAGGAAGTAGTGTAGACACCAGTTTATTTATGTTGTCTTACAAGGGCTCGGTGTTAGCGCTAAACGCTACTTTCCATCCGGTCTGTGGTTCGTAAATTAAAAAGTTCTTAATATCAGGGGTTTGTAATTCGAGGTTAATAAATAAATGAAGTGATTTAGGAAGTAGTTTCGGGGCGGTATAGCTCGGTTGTTAGAGTGGCTACGCCAGCAACTTGAGGGTTCCAAGTTCGATTCCTCGCTTCCACCATCTGAGTCACTTCCGTTGTGTCTTTGGGCAAGACACTTTACCCACCTGCTCCCAGTGCCACCCAAACTGGTTTAAATGTAATTTAGATATTGGGTTTCACTATGTAAAAGCGCTTTGAGTCACTAGAGAAAAGCGCTATATAAATACAATTCATTTCAAGTATTGTGTTGACATTTTTAAACACTCAATAGTTCTCACCATTAACACATTGACCAAAGCACAGTTGCTACTTGTATCGGTATTGGTAATGTGACGACCAAGTCGCATGGTGGTGCGGGGTTTGTTCTCCCAGGATGCAGACGGACTTCGGAAACAGCTTGGAGGTAGGAAATTATTTATTTAAGAAATAAATTAGACGGGAACAAACAAAAACGTGCAAAAAAACCAAACTGAACATGATCGCAACAGCGGATCATAACAGGTAATGGCCGATCTCACTCTTGATTGATCAGTATCCGTAGCTTAAGAAGTTTTTGGGATTCTTTTGTACGATCTTTGTGCGGCCAAAAGGACATTTGTGTATCATTTGCGGCAGGAAGTAGTGTAGACACCAGTTTATTTATGTTGTCTTACAAGGGCTTGATGTTAGCGCTAAACGCTACTTTCCATCCGGTTTGTGGTTCGTAAATTAAAAAGTTCTTAATATCAGGGGTTCGTAAGTTAAAGTTAACAAAGAAATAAAGTGATTTAGGAAGTAGTTTCGGGGCGGTATAGCTCGGTTGTTAGAGTGGCTGCGCCAGCAACTTGAGGGTTCCGGGTTCGTTCCTCGCTTCCACCATCTGAGTCACTTCCGTTGTGTCTTTGGGCAAGACACTTTACCCACCTGCTCTGAGTGCCACCCAAACTGGTTTAAATTTAATTTAGATATTGGGTTTCACTATGTAAAAGCGCTTTGAGTCACTAGAGAAAAGCGCTATATAAATACAATTAATTTCAGGTATGGTGTTAACATTTTTAAAAAGTTAATAGTTCTCCCCATTAACACATTGACCAAAGCACAGTTGCTACTTGTATCGGTATTGGTAATGTGACGACCAAGTCGCATGGTGGTGCGGGGTTTGTTCTCCCAGGATGCAGACGGACTTCGGAAACAGCGGCAGGAAGTAGTGTAGACACCAGTTTCTTTATGTTGTCTTACAAGGGCTCGGTGTTAGCGCTAAACGCTACTTTCCATCCGATCTGTGGTTCGTAAATTAAAAAGTTCTTAATATCAGGGTTTGTTCTCCCAGGATGCAGACGGACTTCGGAAACAGCCTGCAGGTAGGAAATGATTTATTTAAGAAATAAATCAGACGGGAACAAACAAAAACAAGCAAAAACCAAACCAGGTCATGGTGGATCTCACTCTTGATTGATCAGTATCCGTAGCTTAAGAAGTTTTTGGGATTCTTTCGTACGATCTTGGTGCGCCCAAAAGGAAATCTGTATATCACTTGCGGTGTAGACACCAGCTTTTTTATGTAGTATTACAAGGGCTCGGTGTTAGCGCTAAACGCTACTTACCATCCACTTACGTGTTGGAACGCAAATCCCCCGGGATAGATTGCGACCGTCCATGCACTGCCAGGTGTCTAGACGCTTCTACTTGCCGAGGTACGTTAATCCTATTTGATTTACGAGCTTTGGGGCGCCTGTTTATGAGCCACTCCGACACCAGGACGCGCCGCTCGTTACGGGACATTAGGAAGAAACCTGTGAGAGATCGCGCTGAAAGCCGATGAGTCATTTCTGGCGAATACCATTCCAGATCTCGTCGCATTCTCCCGGCATCCAGGGGTGGGGACGGCTCTTTCAACGGACTTCAATCAGTGACCTCTTCAATCAATCAATCAATGTTTATTTATATAGCCCCAAATCACAAATGTCTCAAAGGACTGCACAAATCATTACGACTACAACATCCTCGGAAGAACCCACAAAAGGGCAAGGAAAACTCACACCCAGTGGGCAGGGAGAATTCACATCCAGTGGGACGCCAGTGACAATGCTGACTATGAGAAACCTTGGAGAGGACCTCAGATGTGGGCAACCCCCCCCCTCTAGGGGACCGAAAGCAATGGATGTCGAGCGGGTCTAACATGATACTGTGAAAGTTCAATCCATAGTGGCTCCAACACAGCAGTGAGAGTCCCGTCCACAGGAAACCATCTCAAGCGGATCAGCAGCGTAGAGATGTCCCCAACCGATACAGGCGAGCGGTCCATCCTGGGTCCCGACGAGCGGTCTATCCTGGGTCTCGACTCTGGACATTCAGTACTTCATCCATGGTCATCGGACCGGACCCCCTCCACAAGGGAGGGGGGGACATAGGAGAAAGAAAAGAAGCGGCAGATCAACTGGTCTAAAAAGGAGGTCTATTTAAAGGCTAGAGTATACAGATGAGTTTTAAGATGAGACTTAAATGCTTCTACTGAGGTAGCATCTCGAACTGTTACCGGGAGGGCATTCCAGAGTACTGGAGCCCGAACGGAAAACGCTCTATAGCCCGCAGACTTTTTTGAGCTCTAGGAATCACTAATAAGCCGGAGTCTTTTGAACGCAGATTTCTTGCCGGGACATACGGTACAATACAATCGGCAAGATAGGATGGAGCTCTTAGCGCTGGCGTTTTTTTTCCCCGTTTCTTTGTCATGATCGTAACGTGCACTGCAAAAAACTGAAATCTAAGTAAGATGAAATATCTCAAGCTTATTTTCTGTCTGATAAGATAATTATTCTCACAAAGCAGATTCTATGTTAGTGTTTTACTTGTTTTAAAGGTTTTGGTCATAAATTATCTTGATTGTCAGATTCAAACACTGATGACATTTATTAACACAGACAAGAAGCAAGGAATCATGCAGAGACAGAGTCCAATTCGGCTCAAATGAGGAGAGACTTTTTTTGGGCTGTACTCTAGTTACAGATCCAAACTATGCTCTAAAGTCCAGCCCACGTGCTTCCTCTATTTATCTGGGAGGTCCCTGGCTACATCACTGAGGCTTCTTCTGAAGGAAGGGGGGTAATTTCAGCAGCCCCAGTTAGACACCATATATGATTATTCAGAAATAAAAATGTGCTAACACTCGTGATATTCCCCGGTCTGTGCTTCGTCTGCGTCACGGTACGGGGCGGTATAGCTCGGTTGGTAGAGCGGCCGTGCCAGCAACTTGAGGGTTGCAGGTTCGATCCCAGCTTGCACCATACTAGTCACTGCCGTTGTGTCCTTGGGCAAGACACTTTATCCACCTTCTCCCAGTGCCACCCACACTGGTTTTAAATGTAACTTAGATATTGGGTGTCACTATGTAAAGTGCTTTGAGTCACTTGAGAAAAGCGTTATATAAATATAATTCACTTCACACTTCACTACTTGACGTTTCTTGGCAGTCAACAAGCAGATTCAGGGTCTGAAAACATTGATACGAGACGACTGGCTTTGCACGGATAGAAAAAGTACAACTTCAGCACAATTGATAATAACCATAGCAACGACCCTTAAGTATAAGAGTTGTGTGATAATATATCAAAATTGGTCTAACAGTAAGATATATCAGCTTGTTGCTGGGATTTGATGACATATATTGAGTAAAACATGCTTTAAACTAGAATATCAAGTGTTGCAAAGTTGTGTCATCAATACTCAAGTATAAAACTACTTTTTTAAAGTAATAATTTCTTACTTCAAGCATGAACAAAAAAATCATGCTGCAAAGTGCATATCATGATGTCAAGATAATCGCACCAGCATTTACTTCATTTAAGAATATTTTTCAACATATTGAGCAAAAAGGTCTATTTTTCTTTGGTACCAGGAAAAGTGCACTTGTTATTAGTGAGAATACACTATTTTTAAAGGGGAACATTATCACAATTTCAAAAGAGTTCAAAACAATAAAAATCAGTTCCCAGTGGCCTGTTGTATTTTTTGAAATTTTTTTCAACATTTTACTGGTCCCCGAATATCCCTAAAAAAAGCTATAAAGTGCTTGATTTTCGCTATTTGCGATGCCACTATCCATTTCCCTGTGACGTCATACAGTGCTGCCAATGTAAACAAACAACGGCGAATATCACAGCAAGATATAGCGACGTTAGCTCGGATTCAGACTCGGATTTCAGCGACTTAAGCGATTCATCAGATTACGCATGTATTGAAACAGATGGTTGGAGTATGAAAGTATTGAAGAAGAAACTGAAGCTATTGAGCGAATTCATAGCCATAGCATGGCCGAATAGCTGCGTTAGCATCGCCGGTAAAATGTGCGGACCAAACGATCAGGACTTTCGCATCTCGTGACACTGGAGCAACTTAAATCCTTCGATTGGTAAGTATTTGTTTCGCATTAAATGTGGGTGGAAGGAAACGTGATACAGTTGCAAATACATCTGCAGGTTATCCATACATCTCTGTTCCATGTCTGTAAATAGCATGTTAGCATCGATTAGCATAGCATGTTAGCATCAATTAGCTGGCAGTCAACATCAACAAAACTCACCTTTTTGATTTTGTTGACTTTATAGTTGCAAATGCATCTGCAGGTTATCCATACATCTCTGTGCCATGTCTGCTTTAGCACCGCCGGTAAATAGCATGTTAGCGTCGATTAGCGTAGCATTTTAGCATCGATTAGCTGGCAGTCAACATCAACAAAACTCACCTTTTTGATTTTGTTGACCTTATAGTTGCAAATGCATCTGCAGGTTATCCATACATCTCTGTGCCATGTCTGCTTTAGCACCGCCGGTAAATAGCATGTTAGCGTCGATTAGCATAGCATGTTAGCATCGATTAGCTGGCAGTCAACATCAACAAAACTCACCTTTTTGATTTTGTTGACTTTATAGTTGCAAATGCATCTGCAGGTTATCCATACACATCTGTGCCATGTCTGCTTTAGCACCGCCGGTAAATAGCATGTTAGCGTCGATTAGCGTAGCATGTTAGCATCGATTAGCTGGCAGTCACGCCGCGACCAAATATGTCTGATTAGCACATAAGTGAACATCAACAAAACTCACCTTTGTGATTTCGTTGACTTTATCGTTGCAAATGCATCTGCAGGTTATCCATACATCTCTGTGCCATGTCTGTAAATAGCATGTTAGCATCAATTAGCATAGCATGTTAGCATAGATTAGCTGGCAGTCAACATCAACAAAACTCACCTTTTTGATTTTGTTGACTTTATAGTTGCAAATGCATCTGCAGGTTATCCATACATCTCTGTGCCATGTCTGCTTTAGCACCGCCGGTAAATAGCATGTTAGTGTCGATTAGCGTAGCATGTTAGCATCGATTAGCTGGCAGTCACGCCGCGACCAAATATGTCTGATTAGCACATACGTCAACAACAACAAAACTCACCTTTGTGATTTCGTTGAATTTATCGTTACAAATGCATCTGCAGGTTATCCATGCATCTCTGTGCCATGTCTGCTTTAGCACCGCCGGTAAATAGCATGTTAGCGTCGATTAGCATAGCATGTTAGCATTGATTAGCTAGCTGTCACGCCGCGACCAAATATGTCTGATTAGCACATAAGTCAACATCAACAAAACTCACCTTTGTGATTTCGTTGACTTTATTGTTGCAAATGCATCTGCAGGTTATCCATACATCTCTGTGCCATGTCTGTAAATAGCATGTTAGCATCGATTAGCATAGCATGTTAGCATCGATTAGCTGGCAGTGAACAGCAACAAAACTCACCTTTTTGATTTTGTTGACTTTATAGTTGCAAATGCATCTGCAGGTTATCCATACATCTCTGTGCCATGTCTGCTTTTAGCACCGCCGGTAAATAGCATGTTAGCATCGATTAGCTGGCAGTCACGCCACGACCAAATACGTCTGATTAGCACATAAGTCAACATCAACAAAACTCACCTTTGTGATTTCGTTGAATTTATCGTTGCAAATGCATCTGCAGGTTATCCATACATCTCTGTGCCATGTCTGTCTTAGCATCGTCGGTAAAATGTGGAGACACTCTGGTACATTCAATGGGGGTCTGGCGGCAGATTTCTTGCCAGTGGTGCAACTTGAATCCCTCCCTGTTAGTGTTGTTACAACCTCCGACAACACACCGACGAGGCATGATGTCTCCAAGGTTCCAAAAAATAGACGAAAAAACGGAAAATAACAGAGCTGAGACGTCATCGCAAAAAGAGTGATGAACAGAAAGGCGTTTAATTTGCCAAAATTCACCCATTTAGAGTTCGGAAATCGGTTAAAGAATATATGGTCTTTTTTCTGCACCTTCAAGGTATATATTGACGCTTGCATAGGTCTGCTGATAATGTTCCCCTTTAAGGGATTTTTGGCTTCATTGAGGTTAGCTAATTTCACTTATTTTGGAAATTCTTGACAAGCCGAATGTTGTTGTTCTACACTGCAAAAAGACAGTGTTCAGAAACAAGAAGAAAAAAATGAGGGGTGTTTTATTTGAACTAAGCAAAATTATCTGCCAATAGAACAAGAAAATGTGGCTTGTCAAGACTTACCAAAACAAGTAAAATTAGCTAACCTCTCATTGAAGCAAAAATGCCTTAAAATAAGTGAAGTGAAGTGAAGTGAATTATATTTATATAGCGCTTTTCTCAAGTGACTCAAAGCGCTTACATAGTGAAACCCAATATCTAAGTTACATTTAAACCAGTGTGGGTGGCACTGGGAGCAGGTGGGTAAAAGTGTCTTGCCCAAGGACACAAAGCAGTGACTAGGATGGCACAAGCGGGAATCGAACCTGCAACTCCCAAGTTGCTGGCACGGCCACTCTACCAACCGAGCTCTCACTAATAACAAGTGTGCTACTATATGAGTACTTATTTTCTATTGTTTTATTGGAAATAAAACAGCAAAGTCCATTCGGCTGTCATCTGTTTTAATTATAAGTCACAATTGTGCTGAAGTCAGGATTTATTTTTCATGCTAGAAATAAGACGTGATTACTTTAAAAAAAGTAGTTTTATACTTGTGAGTGTCGATGGCACAGCTTTGCAACAGTTGATATTCTAGTTTCCAGCATGTTTTACTCAATATAGGTCATCAAATCTCATCAGATTTAGGACCAAAACCCTCAAAACAAGTAAAACAATAACACAATATTTTATGTATGGTCCCGGGATGCCCAAAATGTCCTTAACACACCCAGCCGAGTCCCACAGGGACGGGGGATAACATTTGGAAAAGTCGGCAAAAGTCCCAAAAATGTACAAAATACGAACCCTGTTTCCATATGAGTTGGGAAATATGTGTTAGATGTAAATATAAACGGAATACAATCATTTGCAAATCATTTTCCATGGACACTAGCTGCTAGGTCTCGGCCACACCTGAGTCAGTTTGGAGGGACTGGAGAGGATGCGAATGAAGAGACGGACGGGACGGACATGACAGGTGTCCTTTGTGTTTTTTTGATGTTTGATGTTTCCCTTTTACACACATGTAAGAGGGATGTGTGCTATGGCTATGAGTTGTTTTTTTCTCCTTGGCCTCAGTCTGGACCCCCTCTCCAGGGACCCAGGCTTTATTTCATTTTAATCTTCATTTTTTTCTCCCATTCCCCCCACTTGTTTACCTGTATCTCACCTTTTTTGTAAGGGGCGCCGGAGGTTGGCGGACCCGTCAGCGATCCTGTTCTGGCTCCCTGCAATGTTTGTCTGATCTTGAATGGGATTGTACTGAAAATTTTAATTTCCCCTCGGGGATTAATAAAGTATGTCTGATTCTGATATTCAGTTGAATATGCTACAAAGACAACATACTTGATGTTCAAACTGATAATCATTAACTTTAAAATGTGATGCCAGCAACATGTGACAAAGAAGTTGGGAAAGGTGGGAATAAATACTGATAATTTCGAGGAATTCTCATCAAACGATTATTTGGAACATCCCACAGGTGTGCAGGCTAATTGGGAACAGGTGGGTGCCATGATTGGGTATAAAAGCAGCTTCCATGAAATGCTAAGTCATTCACAAACAAGGACGGGGCGAGGGTCACCAATTTATAAGCAAATTGTCGAACAGTTTTAGAACAACATTTCTCAACGAGCTATTGCAAGGAATTTAAGGATTTTACCATCTACGGTCCGTAAATCATCAAAAGGTTCAGAGAATCTGGAGAAATCACTGCACATAAGCGATGATATTACAGACTATGATCCTCAAGTGGAACTGCATCAAAAACCGACATTAGTGTGTAAAGGATATCCCCACATTGGCTCAGGAACACTTCATAAAACCACTGTCAGTAACTACAGTTGGTCGCTACATCTGTAAGTGCAAGTTAAAACTCTACTATGCAAAGCGAAAGCCATTTATCAACAACATCCAGAAGCTGGGCCCAAGCTCATCTAAGATGGACTGATGCAAAGTGGAAAAGTGTTCTGTGGTCTGACGAGTCCAAATTTAAACTTATATTTGGAAACTGTGGACCTGGTGTCCTCCGGAACAAAGAGGAAAATAACCATCCGGATTGTTATAGGCGCAAAGTTGAAAAGCCAGCATCTGTGATGGTATGGGGGTGCATTAGTGCCCAAAGCATGGGTAACTTACACATCTGTGAAGGCACCATTAATGCTGAAAGGTACATACAGGTTTTGGAACAACATACGTTGTCATCCAAGCAACGTCAGCATGGACGCCCCTGCTTATTTCAGTAAGACAATGCCAAGCCAGGTCTTACAACAGCGTGGCTTCGTAGTAAAAGAGTGCGGGTACTTTCCTGGCCCGCCTGCAGTCCAGACCTGTCTCCCATGGAAAATGTGTGGCGCATTATGAAGCGTAAAATACGGACAGCGTACTGTTGAACGACTGAAGCTCTACATCAGGGGTAGGGAACCTGTGGCTCTAGAGCCAGATGTGGCTCTTTTGGTGACTGCATCTGGCACTCAGATAAATCTTAGCTGACATTGCTTAACTCGATAAGTAATGAATCCGCTGGTAATCACCATGTTAAAAATAGCGTTCAAAATATAAACCATTTTCATGCATTTTAATCCATCCATCTGTTTTCTACCGCACCTGTTGAAGAAATAACAATTTCATTAAAAAGTATTAAAGACTTTAGACACTCTAAAAATGTTGGTCTTACTTAAAAAATGCACGCATTTAGTTGTATTCAGTGTTAAAAAAATATGATATGGCTCTCACGGAAATAGATTTGAAAATATTTGGCTTTCATGGCTCTCCCAGCCAAAAAGGTTCCCGACCCCTGCTCTACATAAAACAAGAATGGGAGAGAATTCCACTTTCAAAGCTTCAACAATTAGTTTCCTCAGTTCCCAAACGTTTATTGAGTGTTGTTAAAAGAAAAGGTGATGTAACACAGTGGTGAACATGCCCTTTCCCAACTACTTTGGCACATGTTGCAGCCATGAAATTCCATCCATTTTCTACCGCTTATTCCCTTTCGGGGTGGCGGGGGGGCGCTGGCGCCTATCTCAGCTACAATCGGGCGGAAGGCGGGGTACACCCTGGACAAGTCGCCACCTCATCGCAGGGCTAACACAGATAGACAGACAACATTCACACACTTGGGCCAATTTAGTGTTGCCAATCAACCTATCCCCAGGTGCATGTCTTTGGAGGTGGGAGGAAGCTGGAGTACCCGGA
>NC_084624.1:46864425-46979425 GCF_033978795.1 Nerophis ophidion
TTGAACATCAAATATGTTGTCTTTGTAGCATATTCAACTGAATATGGGTTGAAAAGGATTTGCAAATCATTGTACTCTGTTTATATTTACATCTAACACAATTTCCCTACTCATATGGAAACGGGGTTTGTATTCTCCATTTACAAAACGTGCCAACTTCACTATTTTTTTGGTTTTGAACATTAGTGTCGTTGACTTTTTAAAACATGTGTCAAAATATGGGAAAAATGGTGCAGCCTTACAAGAATGAACTCACAAGTTGTAATGTTGCAAAAATGAAAAATTACACCCAATATCATGTTGCATTGCTAACTTTTGAATGCCAATCTGTGTAAATATTTATCTTTGACTGTGTGAGGAAAAATCCTCATTTTACAAAATATTATCTTCATAAAAAGCCCCCCAAATTGCTACAATATTAGATTTTATTAGAATGTGCAAGTGCACCTAATAAGTGGTGCTGCCTTGTATTACTGGCATTGCATATTTTTGTTGCTTGATAACTATAATTTTTTTTTTAAATGCTCATTTAGTAGATTTATGGTTATTCGACATAATCATGGTTATTACAGAGAGTAGCTGGGGGTGGGGGGGGGGGGCTGGTTGTATCTGTGCAGTGGCTCATGGGTTACCAGCGCATGGCCTGCAGCCACTGTGTCGCTCTCTTGAGCATTGAATTACTGCAGGGAGGCTGACAGTAATAAAATGTTGGTTTCATACGCGACATGCTGGGGAAACGGCGGTACAGCCCCTCAGGTGCAACAATATTTTGACACATACCCGAAATTTAGTGGTTCTTGACAACCACAACAACGAGGGAATGTACATAATAACTGAAATAAATGGCGTAGGTTCTACAAACCCCGTTTAGATGTAAATATAAACAGAATACAACAATTTGCAAATCCTTTTCAACACATATTCAGTTGAATGCACTACAAAGACAACATATTTGATGTTCAAACTCATGAACTTTAATTTTTTTTTGCAAATAATTGTTAACTTAGAATTTCATGGCTGCAACACGTGCCAAAGTAGTTGGGAAAGGGCATGTTCACCACTATGTTACATCACCTTTTCTTTTAACAACACTCAATAAACGTTTGGGAACTGAGGAAACTAATTGTTGAAGCTTTGAAAGTGGAATTCTTTCCCATTCTTGTTTTAAGTAGAGCTTCAGTCGTTCAACAGTCCGGGGTCTCCTCTGTCCTATTTTACGTTTCATAATGCGCCACACATTTTCCATGGGAGACAGGTCTGGACCGCAGGCGGGCCAGGAAAGTACCCGCACTCTTTTATTACGAAGCCACGCTGTTGTAACACGTGCTGAATGTGGCTTGGCATAGTCTTGCTGAAATAAGCAGGGGCGTCCATGAAAAAGACGGCCCTTAGATGGCAGCATGTGTTGTCCCAAAACCTGTTCCCAATTAGCCTGCACACCTGTGGGATGTTTTCAAATAAGTGTTTGATGAGCATTCCTCAACTTTATCAGTATTTATTGCCAACTTTCATTTTATTGTGGACATGAATAATCAATCAATCAATCAATGTTTCTAATAAACTTTAATTTTTTTTTTGCAAATAATAATTAACTTAGACTTTCATGGCTGCAACACGTGCCAAAGTAGTTGGGAAAGGGCATGTTCACCACTGTGTTACATCACCTTTTCTTTTAACAACACTCAATAAACGTTTGGGAACTGAGGAAACTAATTGTTGAAGCTTTGAAAGTGGAATTCTTTCCCATTCTTGTTTTATGTAGAGCTTCAGTCGTTCAACAGTCCGGGGTCTCCGCCGTCCTATTTTACGCTTCATAATGCGCCACACATTTTCCATGGGAGACAGGTCTGGACTGCAGGCGGGCCAGGAAAGTACCCGCACTCTTTTTTTAAGAAGCCACGCTGTTGTAACACGTGCTGAATGTGGCTTGGCATAGTCTTGCTGAAATAAGCAGGGGCGTCCCTTAGATGGCAGCATATGTTGTTCCAAAACCTGTTCCCAATTAGCCTGCACACCTGTGGGATGTTTTCAAATAAGTGTTTGATGAGCATTCCTCAACTTTATCAGTATTTATTGCCAACTTTCCCAACTGTTTGTCACGTGTTGCTGGCATATATATATATATATATATATATATATATATATATATATATATATTTATGAAATGAAATACTTGACTTGGTAAATTCTAGCTGTAAATATACTCCTCCCCTCTTAACCACGCCCCCGTCCCGCCCCTGACCACGCCCCCAGCACCACGAGCCTCCACTTCCCGAAATCGGAGGTGTCAAGGTTGGCAAGTAAGAAAACACCCCTCATTTTTCTTTTGTTTTTTTCTTGTTTTTGAACACTGACTTTTTGCAGTTTGATAATAAAAAGTATATCCATCCATCTATATATCCATCCATCCATTTTCTACCGCTTATTCCCTTTCGGGGTCGCGGGGGGCGCTGGCGCCTATCTCAGCTACAATCGGGCGGAAGGCGGTGTACACCCTGGACAAGTCGCCACCTCATCACAGGGCCAACACAGATAGACAGACAACATTCACACACTAGGGCCAATTTAGTGTTGCCAATCAACCTATCCCCAGGTGCATGTCTTTGGAAGTGGGAGGGGCCTATCCCCAGGTGCATGTCTTTGGAGGTGGGAGGGGCCTATCCCCAGGTGCATGTCTTTGGAGGTGGGAGGAAGCCGGAGTACCCGGAGGGAACCCACACGTTCACGGGGAGAACATGCAAACTCCACACAGAAAGATCCCGAGCCTGGATTTGAACCCAGGACTGCAGGACCTTCGTATTGTGAGGCAGACGCACTAACCCCTCTGCCACCGTGAAGCCCTCCATCTATATATAAATTTCTCTAAAATAAGACAAATAAGGCACAGCAATAAAATGTCACTTAGGCCAAAACTATGCTGAATATGCTTTCAAAACCTTTTTTGAACAAAAACATCCACGGTGTAGTGAAGTCTCAATATATATATATATTTTTTTTCTTGATTTTGAACACTGACTTTTTGCAGTGTACACTGTAATGTGGGCCTGCCATGACGTAGCGACTTGTCCAGGGTGTACCCCGCCTTCCGCCCGATTGTAGCGGAGATAGGCGCCCAAAAGGGAATAAGCGGTAGCTAATGGATGGATGGACTGTGATGTGGGTGCCTGCAATGTGCAAAGGTCCACGTAACGGACCACCGAGGACCCACAGAGTCGACGACATTAAAGCGATGCCAATATCGACTGTGACTACTTTGTGTGTCATGCGGTGATGCAATGTTGTCTTGTAGAGAGAAAGAAAAACCGGTTTTCGTTTTTCTTTGTTGAGAATGACATCATGGTTAGGGGACGAAAGACAATAATATTATATTCCTCTGGTGCCTTCGGGCGTCCAAGAATATGCCTGCTGTTCTTCCCCTGCCGCCCCGATTACTTCATTTTATTGTGGACATTAATAATCAATCAATGTTTCTTTGTATAGGCCTTAATCACAAGTGTCTCAAAGGGCCTCACAAGCCACAAAGACATCCTAGGTACAGATCCCACATCAGGGCAAGAAAAGACCCAACCCAGTGGGATACAATGAGAAACCTTGGAGAGGACCGCAGATGTGGGTGATCCCCCACCACCCCTCTAGGGGAGGCCAGATGGTCTAGCATAATATTGTGAAAGTCCAGTCCATAGTGGATCCAACAAAATAATGGCAGTCCAGTCCATAGTGGATCCAACATAATAGTGAGAGTCCATTTCATAGTGGATCTAACATAGTAGTGAGAGTCGAGTCCATAGTGGATCTAACATAATAGTGAGAGTCCAGTCCATAGTGGATCCAACATAATATTGAGAGTCCAGTCCATAGTGGATCTAACATATTAGTGAGAGTCCAGTCCATAGTGGATCTAACATAATAGTGTGAGAGTCCAGTCCATAGTGGATCCAACATAATAGTGAGAGTCCAGTCCATAGTGGATCTAACATAATAGTGAGAGTCCAGTCCATAGTAGATCTAACATAATAGTGAGAGTCCAGTCCATAGTGGATCTAACATAATAGTGAGAGTCCAGTCCATAGTGGATCTAACATAATAGTAAGAGTCCAGTCCACAGTGGATCTAACATAATAGTGAGAGTCCAGTCCATAGTGGATCTAACATAATGGTGTGAGAGTCCAGTCCATAGTGGATCTAACATAATAGTGTGAGAGTCCAGTCCATAGTGGATCTAACATAATAGTGAGAGTCCAGTCCATAGTGGATATACATTAATAAAATAGTGAGAGTCCAATCCATAGTGGTTCCAGCTCAATATTGTGAAAGTCCAGTCCATAACGGATCGAACATAATAGTGAGAGTCCAGTCCATAGTGGATTTAACATAATAGTGAGAGTCCAGTCCATAGTGGATCTAACATAATAGTGAGAGTCCAGTCCATAGTGGATCTAACATAATAGTGAGAGTCCAGTCCATAGTGGATCTAACATAATAGTGAGAGTCCAGTCCATAGTGGATCTAACATAATAGTGAGAGTCCAGTCCACAGTGGATCTAACATAATAGTGAGAGTCCAGTCCATAGTGGATCTAACATAATAGTGAGAGTCCAGTCCACAGTGGATCCAACATAATAGTGAGAGTCCAGTCCTATGTTCACTTTAGGGTTGTGTGGTGTAATACTGCGATACTAACGGATCATGTTCGGTACGATACCGTCTCTGAAACGTCATTTGTATCACATTACCAAATACAAAACGACATACCTGTATCGTAACAGAATGTGAATCTTCCATCAAAACATGATTAATTTTATATTCTGATTCTCAGGGTTTACGATTTGATTCAGAAGGGAATCCCTCTTCAAAACGATGCTTTATCTTCCAGGCTCGACACTTGATAAACCAACTTCCGCAAAGCAGGATTATTAAAGAATACGTTTATTATGTTCCCAGTTGGAGCAGGAACAAACTGTTGACAACCTTTTAAATAATATTTTGAACACATTTCGAGCCCTCCGATGGTGCAGGTGAAACTCATGCAATGCATGTCAATAATAAATGGTCTATTCCAAATATGGTCGCTGCTTCCTACAGAGATCACACAACAACACACACTCGCTGCGGTCTCGACAAATTCCCGCCTCTGTCGAATCGAGACAAAAATATTCACGCGCTATGTTTACTCTTGATTTGCATTTACTTTTTCAATGGTGTGTCAGAGTTCTGTCACCTGACAGAAGAAAGCAACAACATGTCTGTCATGGCAGTGGTGTGTACCTCTATGTCGTCTTCAACACATTCCCACCGGAATATTTCCGCACATTAATACGTAGAAAATTCTATTTTTACTTACTCTAAACAGCTGCAGCTCAGTTGTATACGAGAGAAAACTACAACCGTTTTTCCGACAGTGCTACGCTAGTATTTAATAATAACAAATGAGATACCTGACGAGGTGTCACCTTGAGCTGACCATGACGATTTTTACAAGGGGTAACCCCGAGAGGGACAAGCGGTAGTAAATGGATAGATCTAGAAAACATAAACCTTACGTGAAAAAAAGCAATGAAGTAACACATTTATTTTTACGAAAACAAAATTCCTAAAAACATGTCAAATTACCAGAAAAAAATGTGCAACTTTACAAAAACAATGTTGTATTATTACCAGTCTTACAGTTTGAAGAAAAAAGTGGTAATATTATGTTAGAATAATTGTTACACAACTCTAATGCTTAAGGGCTGTTGCTATAGTTATTATCAATGGTGCAGAAGTTGTATTTTTCTTTGTCTGTGCAAAGTTGGCAATCCAAAAAGATTTCAAGCCAGTCTCGTATCAGTGTTTGTTTCCAGAATCGGCCTGCTGACTGCCAGGGCTGAACATCGAGTACCGTGACGCAGACAGAGCAGAGACAAGGCGATATCGCCAGTGTCGATACATTTGCATTATCATATATTGTGTCTAACTGGAGCTGTCGAGATTACCCTCTTCCCTCAGCGACAGCTTCAGTGATGTAACCAGGGACCTCCCAAATAAAAAGAGGAAGCACGTGGGCTGGACTTCAGAGCGTAGTTTGGATCTGAGAGTACAGCACAAAAAACGTCTCTCCTCAATAGAGCAAAAATTATCTACAAAATATAATGGGTGATCTACAAAATATAAACATTACGTGAAAAAAGCAATGAAGTTAGCCATTTATTTTTTACGAAAACAAACGTCCTAAAAACATGTCAAACTACCAGATAAAATGTGAAACATTACAAAAGCAATGTTGTACTATTACCAGTCTTACAGTTTGAAGAAAAAAGTGGTATAACTATGTTGGAATAATTATTACACAACTCCTATGCTTAAGGGCCGTTGCTATAGTTATTATCAATTGTGCTGAAGTTGTATTTTTCTTTGTCTATGGAAAGCTGGCAATCCAAAAGATTTCAAGCCAGTCTCGTATCAGTGTTTGTTTCCAGAATCGGCCTGCTGACTGCCAAGGCCGAACATCGAGTACCGTGACGCAGACAGAGCAGAGACAAGGCGATATCGCCAGTGTCGATACATTTGCATAATCATAAATTGTGTCTAACTGGAGCTGTCGAGATTAACCTCTTCCCTCGGCGACAGCTTCAGTGATGTAACCAGGGACCTCCCAAATAAAAAGAGGAAGCACGTGGGCTGGACTTTAGAGCGTAGTTTGGATCTGTAACTAGAGTACAGCACAAAAAACGTCTCTCCTCAATCGAGCAAAAATGATCTACAAAATATAATGGATCGTTCTACAAAATATAAACATTACGTGAAAAAAGCAATGAAGTTAGCCATTTATTTTTACGAAAACAAACGTCCTAAAAACATGTCAAACTACCAGATAAAATGTGAAACATTACAAAAGCAATGTTGTACTATTACCAGTCTTACAGTTTGAAGAAAAAAGTGGTAATAGTACGTTGGAATAATTATTACACAACTCTTATGCTTAAGGGCCGTTGCTATAGTTATTATCAATGGTGCTGAAATTGTATTTTTCTATGTCTCTGCAATGAGAATGACTATGAGAAACCTTGGAGAGGCCCGCAAATAGGGGTAACCCACCCCTCTAGGGGAGACTGGATGCAATGGACGTCGAGTGGCTCTAACATAATAGTGAGAGTCCAGTCCCTAGTGGATCTAATATAATAGTGATAGTCCAGTCCATAGTGGATCTAACATAATCGTGAGAGTCCAGTCCTCAGTGGATCTAAAATAATATTGAGAGTCCAGTCCATAGTGGATCTAACATAATAGTTAGAGTTCAGTCCGTAGTGACTCTAAAATAATACAGTCTAGTCCGTTGTGAATCTAACATAATCGTGAGAGTCCAGTCCATAGTGGATCTAACATAATAGTGAGAATACAGTCCATAGTGGATCTAACATAATAGTGTGAGAGTCCAGTCCATAGTGGATCTAACATAATAGTGAGAATACAGTCCATAGTGGATCTAACATAATAGTGTGAGAGTCCAGTCCATATTAGCTCTAACATAATAGTGAGAGTCCAGTCCATCGTGGATCCAACATAATCGTGAGAGTCCGAGACCATAGTGAATATAACATAATCGTCAGAGTCCTGCCCATAGTGGATCTGACATAATAGTGAGAGTCCAGTCCATAGTGGATCTAACATAATCGTGAGAGTCCAGTCCACAGTGGCTCTAACATAATAGTGAGAGTCCAGTCCATAGTGGATCTAACATAATAGTGAGAGTCCTGTCCATAGTGGATCTAACATAATAGTGTGAGAGTCCAGTCCATAGTGAATCTAACATAATAGTGTGAGAGTCCAGTCCATAGTGGAGCTAACATAATAGTGAGAGTCCAGTCCATAGTGGATCTGAAATAATAGTGTGAGAGTCCAGTCCATAGTGGATCTAACATAATAGTGAGAGTCCAGTCCATAGTGGCTGTAAAATAATACAGCACAGTCCATAGTGGATCTAACATAATAGTGTGAGTCCAGTCCATAGTGGATCCAACATAATAGTTAGAGTCCAGTCCGTAGTGACTCTAAAATAATACAGTCTAGTCCGTGGTGGATCTAACATAATAGTGTGAGAGTCCAGTCCATAGTTGATCCAACATAATAGTGAGAATCCAGTCCATAGTGCATCTAACATAATAGTGTGAGAGTCCAGTCCATAGTGGATCTAAAATAATCGTGAGAGTCCTGCCCATAGTGGATCTAACATAATAGTGAGAGTCCAGTCCATAGTGGATCTAACATAATAGTGAGAGTCCAGTCCATCGTGGATCTAACATAAACGTGAGAGTCCGAGTCCGTAGTGAATATAACATAATCGTGAGAGTCCTGCCCATAGTGGATCTGACATAATAGTGAGAGTCCAGTCCATTGTGGATCTAACATAATAGTGAGAGTCCAGTCCATAGTGGATCTAACATAATCGTGAGATTCCTGTCCATAGTGGATCTAGCATAATAGTGAGAGTCCAGTCCATAGTGGATCTAAAATAATAGTGAGAGTCCAGTCCATAGTGGATCTAACATAATAGTGTGAGAGTCCAGTCCTTAATGGATCTAACATAATAGTTAGTGTCCAGTCCATAGTGGATCTAACATAATACAGTCCAGTCCGTAGTGGATCTAACATAATAGTGTGAGTCCAGTCCATAGTGGGTCCTGCAGGACATCATCCCAGGCGGAGACAGATCAGCACACAGAAATGTCCCCAACATATACACAGGAGAGGGTCCACCCCAGGTCCCGACTCTGGACAGCCAGCACTTCATCCATGGCCACCAGACCCTGGATGAAGTCAAACTATTTGATGAATTAACAGGCAAACAAAGTCTGCTTTACATCCAAGTGTCTAAGTGTCTTTTCATGTCTGTTCTCAGGAAATAACCTGGTTCTTCCTCGGAGCGCCGCACGAAGTTGCTTATATCCTGCGGCATCAAACAGTTGTCTCGTTTCGAGTTTTGCAGGTGCCAGCTGTTGCCAAAAGATTAAGATCAGAAAATTTGCCTGTCCAGTACGCGTGGACTCTTTTGAGCGGCAAACAACTGAAACAAAAACACCGTCTCCCCCCCACTGTGAGGGCGGCGAGCGGTCCGTCCACGATCTCGCGCTGAGATGAAAGACGGGTTTTGATGACGGGCTGCATGAGAATTTAATGAGGCAGGATGGGAGCCAGCCTCAAGTTATGGCCGCCTATTGGTGGGCGAGGATTTTAGGGAGGGGGGCTTTTATGAACTGTATTCTGATGTTTGAATCTTGTAGTTTTGGGAGTCAGAGTCCATGATGAGTCGGGTTGGAACCGACCCCGACGTGAACTGTTTCATAGTCCCAGCATGGCAGTAATTGCTGAGACGTGAAGGGGTTAGGAACACAAACCCCGTTTCCATATGAGTTGGGAAATTGTGTTGAAAATATAAACAGAATACAATTATTTGCAAATCATTTTCAACTCATATTCAGTTGAATATGCTACAAAGACAACATATTTGATGTTCAAACTGATAAACTATTTTTGTTAACTTTGGAATTTGATGCCAGCAACACGTGACAAAGAAGTTGGGAAAGGTGGCCGTAAATACTGATAAAGTTGAGGAATGCTCATCAAACACTTATTTGGAACACCCCACAGGTGTGCAGGCTAATTGGGAACAGGTGGGTGCCATGATTGGGTATAAAAACAGCTTCCCCAAAAAATGCTCAGTCTTTCACAAGAAAGGATGGGGCGAGGTACACCCCTTTGTCCACAACTGTGTGAGCAAATAGTCAAACAGTTTAAGAACAACCTTTCTCAAAGTGCAATTGTGAGAAATTTAGGGATTTCAACATCTACGCTCCATAATATCATCAAAAGGTTCAGAGAATCTGGAGAAATCACTCCACATAAGCAGCATGGCCGGAAAACAACATTGAATGACCCTGACGTTCGATCCCTCTGACGGTACTGCATCCAAAACCGACATCAACCTCTAAAGGATATCACCACATGGGCTCAGGAACACTTCAGAAAACCGCTCTCACTAAATACAGTTCATCGCTACATCCGTAAGTGCAAGTTAAAGCTCTACTTTGCAAAGCGAAAGCCATTTATCAACAACATCCAGAAACGCCCGCCGGCTTCTCTGGGCCCGAGATCATCTAAGATGGACTGATGCAAAGTGGAAAAGTGTTCTGTGGTCTGACGAGTCCACATTTCAAATTGTTTTTGGAAATATTCGACATCGTGTCATCCGGACCAAAGGGGAAGTGAACCATCCAGACTGTTATCGACGCAAAGTTGAAAAGCCAGCATGTGTGATGGTATGGGGGTGCATTAGTGCCCAAGGCATGGGTAACTTACACATCTGTGAAGGCACCATTAATGCTGAAAGGTACATACAGGTTTTGGAACAACATATGCTGCCATCTAAGTGCCGTCTTTTTCCCGGACGCCCCTGCTTATTTCAGCAAGACAATGCCAAGTATCATTCAGCACTTGTTACAACAGCGTGTCTTTGTAAAAAAAAAAGAGTGCGGGTACTTTCCTGGCCCGCCTGCAGTCCAGACCTGTCTCCCATGGAAAATGTGTGGCGCATTATGAAGCGTAAAATACGATAGCGGAGATCCCGGACTGTTGAAGAACTGAAGCTCGACATAAAACAAGAATGGGAAAGAATTCTACTTTTAAAGCTTTAACTATTAGTTTCCTTAGTTCCCAAACGTTTATTGAGTGTAGTTAAAAGAAAAGGTGATGTAACACAGTGGTGAACATGCCCTTTCCCAACTACTTTGGCACATTTTGCAGCCATGAAATGCTAAGTTAATTATTATTAGCAACCAAAAAAAACAAAGTTAATGAGTTTGAACATCAAATATGTTGTCTTTGTAGTGCATTCAATTGAATGGACTTTCATTGTATTCTGTTTATATTTACATCCAACACAATTTCCCAACTCATATGGAAACGGGGTTTGTTAATTAGATATTGGATTGTGCAAGCGCATATTCGAGAACAAATAAAACCGCTCCCATGGTTTGATACTGCGAATCACCTCAAGGTGCCCGCGGCAGCGTGAGGAAAATCAGCATCTGTTGCTCTGATATTGCACAACCAACCCAACCTGCACGTCTTGCTCGCCGAATTTCGGTTCGAACGCGCAAAAAGAAAAACGACCCAACATGCTTTCTGTCCATTTCCTCTCCTTCTATTGTTTGTAACGCAGGCATCCTCTCCAGCTTTCCAGTAACAGGTCTCAGAGAGGTCAATTAACGATAATGAGGCAATAATGTGGTTTCCTTGGAGCCTAATTAGATTCCGTGTGGCCGCCGGGCACTCAGATATCCTGCATAAGAAGCTAGACCACGGTATGTTTTCTTTCATTTCGCTCCACTCGGACTATAAGTGGTTTTCATGCACTGACGCCGAACCACCATGGAGACGTCTGTTTGCTCTTTAAGTCCCCTCGCCGTCGTATTCCTCTACTTCCTGTAAATGTTCTCAGATGCTAGTGACGTAACGCACATTTACCGCCTCCCCCTTTTTCCCCTCGCGGTCTAACTGCGGGAGGATGAAGACGTCCCGATACGGATCCAGGTGACCGCGATTTCACTAAGAATTTCTCTTCAGGTATTGGTTTGGCTCTTGAAAATGAACCTGGCAGGCCATCTACTGCTTGTCCCTCACGGGGTACACCCTGGACAAGTCGCCACCTCATCACAGGGCCAACACAGATAGACAGACAACATCCAGACTCACATTCACACACTAGGGACCAATTTTGTGTTGACGATCAACCTAACCCCAGGTGCATGTCTTTGGTCTTTGGAGGTGGGAGGGGCCTATCCCCAGGTGCATGTCTTTGGAGGTGGGAGGGGCCTATCCCCAGGTGCATGTCTTTGGTCTTTGGAGGTGGGAGGAAGCCGGAGTACCCAGAGGTATGTATCTTGCCGATTGTATTGTTCCATATGTCCCGGCAAGAAATCTGCGTTCAAGGAACTCCGGCTTATTAGTGATTCCCAGAGCCCCAAAAAAGTCTGCGGGCTATAGAGCGTTTTCTATTGGGGCTCCAGTACTCTGGAATGCCCTCCCGGTAACAGTTCGAGATGCTACCTCAGTAGAAGCATTTAAGTCCTATCTTAAAACTCATTTGTATACTCTAGCCTTTAAATAGACCTCCTTTTTAGACCAGTTGATCTGCCTTGGCACTCAACATCAAAGGTTGGAAATGGGGGTTAAATCACCAAAAATAATTCCCGGGCGCGGCCGACGCTGCTGCTCACTGCTCCCCTCACCTCCCAGGGGGTGATCAAGGGTGATGGGTCAAATGCAGAGAATGATTTCGCCACACCTAGTGTGTTTGTGTGACTATCATTGCTACTTTAAATTTATAAGTCAAATTTGATTTAGGAACTTGCATACAAAGCAACACTGGAGGTGCGCATTTTCCGTACCAGGGGGTTTTAAACGACCAATGTTTGTGCATGGACGAGGATAAGATTAGGTGGGATTTACCCTAAATACCCTGAAAGGGCCTAAATAACTGGTGTCTTGCCAGGGTTATTTGCTGTTGAACCCCAAAATGCAGAGATGGAGGCAGGCATGGAGTGAGCAAACATGATTTTAATATAAATACTAAGACAAACCCAAACGAAGGGTCCAAACCAAAAGCGCGCACGTGGGCGGATAACAAAACAAAAGGCCTTTAGCATAGAAGCTAACAAGAAACCAAAATGAACTTTAGCACGGGAGCTAGAGGATCACAAACAGAAAAACTGGAAATAGCTATGGCTAACAAAAACAGCTTACCGCTACGACGACCAGGACAAGATGTAGCACGACAGGTAATAGCTGTAACAAAACGACAGGTAGCACGACAAGAGTGAGATGAGGCAACGACAATACAATAATCCAGCAACTGACACAAGACAAAGGAGGTACAAGTAGGAGCGGGCTGATTGGCAGCAGGTGTGGCCAGATGCCAGTCAGCCGCAGCTGAAGGGGAACACAGCACTCAGGGAACAAGACAGGAAGCTGACAAATTAAGAGCACCTGACAGGAACTAAGGACAGGAAATACTAAACACACTGAGAAGTAACAAGACAGGAAGCTGACAAATTGAGAGCACTTGACAGGAACTAAAAGACAGGAAATACAGAGGAAAACACTGAAACATAGACAAACTGTCAGGGGCAAGCCTGACATGTCTATTCTGAATGTTTTGGGTCCAGAACTGTGAAATAAGTGCCAGCGTTAGTGCGAGAGGCCCTTTTTTATTGCGGAGGGGGTTTCTTTTGCACACGTGTGACACCGGTGAAGGCGTCTAAAGAAGAGTCTTAGGATTTGACCGGAATTAAGACGAAGGTGCGAATGGGCGATATTGCTCAGGATTTGCTCCAGTGAGGGCGCAGGAAGGCTCTCCCGAGTCTCCTGCAGATATGAATAAATGAAGAGGCGGGCAGGAAAGTGTTGCTTTCATGCAAATTCCATCGAGTGAAATGTTTCACACTAAACTCCTTAAGTGGCCTTTAAGGTCATTTGAGCGTTTGCCGGCGCGGACATCGTCTATATTTGTAACACGACACTCCTGTGCACCAAGCTTATCGTGCAGAGTCTGGCCTCGAGCCAGCGAGCCTCGGCGGGGGGGTTGGGGGGGTTCGCCAAGCTCGCTGCATCCATCTAGCAGCCGTGCTCGGGCGCCCGGTGATCCGACTTCTGTTGCTCTTCCACCCTCGCCATCCATCAAGAAACACATGAAAATCTCTTTTGGAGGAAAAATTAACATATTTCCTCCAAAAGAAGTCATATTATGATGTGAAAAACACACCCTTGTGGTCTACGTAACATGTAATGGTGCTGCTTTGGTCAACATTTTGCATGCAATTTGCCTTTCAGACATACTTGCCAACCCTCCGCCGAAATCTGCGTTCAAAAGACTCCGGCTTATTAGTGATTCCTAAAGCCCCAAAAAAGTCAGTTTAGAAGACGAGTAGTAAAGTGTTGTTATGTACCGGGGGGGAGTAGACGGCACAGACCACAAGGGGGTATAGTTAAGCTCTAGATGTATTTATATACCTACTATATATATATATATATATATATATATATTATATATATATATATGTATATATATATATATATATATATATATATATATATATATATATATATATATAAAATAAACCAAGGGAAATGGAGTGTGACTAAATCCAAACAGTGTGTGACTATGTGTGGTGATTAACTGTTGATTGGTACAAAATGCGGCTGCTAGACTTTTGACAAGAACAAGAAAGTTTGATCACATTACGCCTGTACTGTATATACCTTTATATACATATATACATACATATATACCTATACTGTATATACCTTTATATACATATATACATACATATATACCTATACTGTATATACCTTTATATACATATATACATACATATATACCTATACTGGCTCACCTGCACTGGCTCCCTGTGCACTTAAGATGTGACTTTAAGGTTTTACTACTTACGTATAAAATACTTTACGGTCTAGCTCCATCCTATCTTGCCGATTGTATTGTACCATATGTCCCGGCAAGTGACCGTGTCGCGTTTGATCTACCAAGACTGTGTGCAATTGATAACTGGTGCAAAAATGGTGCAGACACTCCTGTTTGATTACAATCAGAATCAGATTTATTGGTTAATTGTTATGTACCGGGGGGGGGGGAGTAGACGGCACAGACCACAAGGGGGTATAGTTGAGCTCTAGATTTATTTATATACCTACAATATATATATATATATATATATATATATATATATATATATATATATATATATATATATATAATAAACCAAGGGAAATGGAGTGTGACTAAATCCAAACAGTGTGTGACTGTGTGTGGTGATTAACTGTTGATTGTTACAAAATGCGGCTGCTAGACTTTTGACAAGAACAAGAAAGTTTGATCACATTACGCCTGTACTGGCTCACCTGCACTGGCTCCCTGTGCACTTTAAGGTTTTACTACTTACGTATAAAATACTACACGGTATAGCTCCATCCTATCTTGCCGATTGTATTGTACCATATGTCCCGGCAAGAAATCTGCGTTCAAAGGACTCCGGCTTATTAGTGATTCGTAAAGCCCAAAAAAAGTCTGCGGGCTATAGAGCGTTTTCCGTTCGGGCTCCAGTACTCTGGAATGCCCTCCCGGTAACAGTTCCAGATGCTACCTCAGTAGAAGCATTTAAGTCTCACCTTAAAACTCATCTGTATACTCTAGCCTTTAAATAGACCTCCTTTTTAGATCAGTTGATCTGCCGCTTCTTTTCTTTTTTCTTAATGTCCCCCCCTCCCTTGTGGAGGGGGTCCGGTCCGATGACCATGGATGAAGTACTGGCTGTCCAGAGTCGAGACCCAGTATGGACCGCTCGTCGGGACCCAGGATGGACCGCGCGCCTGTATCGGTTGGGGACATCTTTACGCTGCTGATCCGCCTCCGCTTGAGATGGTTTCCTGTGGACGGGACTCTCGCTGCTGTCTTGGATCCGCTTTGAACTGAACTCTCGCGGCTGTGTTGGAGCCACTATGGATTGAACTTTCACAGTATAATGTTAGACCCGCTCGACATCCATTGCTTTCGGTCGCCCAGAGGGGGGCGGGGGGGGTTGCCCACATCTGAGGTCCTCTCCAAGGTTTCTTATAGTCAGCATTGTCACTGGCGTCCCACTGGATGTGAATTCTCCCTGCCCACTGGGTGTGAGTTTTCCTTGCCCTTTTGTGGGTTCTTCCGAGGATGTCGTAGTCGTAATGGTTTGTGCAGTCCTTTGAGACATTTGTGATTTGGGGCTATATAAATAAACATTGATTGATTGATTGATTGATTTATTGATTTATTATCCGGGAGACTCCGGAAATTCAGCGCCTCTTCCGAAAACTTCCCGGGACAAATTTTCTCCCGAAAATCTCCCGAAATTCAGGCGGAGCCGGAGACCACGCTCCCTCCAGCTTCATTCGGTCCTGATTGAGGACAGCCTGTTTTCACGTCCGCTTTCCCACAATACAAACAGCTGCCCAATGACATTATAACTGTAGAAAGGTCATGGGAGAGTTCTTGGTTTCTTATGTGGGTTTATTGTTAGGCAGTTTCATTAACGTCCTCCCAGCGTTGTAACAACACACAACAACAGCAGTCACGTTTTCGTTTACCGTAAAGCAGTTCGTCTGCCGTAAACAGCAATGTTGTGACACTCTTAAACAGGACAATACAGCCATTTACTGTACATACACCACAACACCTCCAAGCAACTTAAACCCTTTACCAATACCCTCCTCCATTCACATCCCATCTCCCCGGATTATAAACAACTCAAATGTACTTCTAATGTATATACTTGTTCTTATGCTATGTGAACTCACTATGTTCTCTGCTGGCTGTACATATCCTACCAAGTAATACCTACACTTTTTCAATGTCCATTTCTCTGTTGATGACTGAAGTTCTGATATCAACGAGAGCGCCTCATCCCACCCCCTGGATTGTTAATAATGTAAACAATTCAATGTACATACTATGATGATTAACTTATGTGATGACTGTATTATGCCCCCGACCTCCCGAAATTGGAGGTGTCCAGGTTGTCAAGTATGCTTTCAAGGTGGTTTCTTAGGCTACATGCACACTGACCATTTAAAATTCTTGTTTTATCATTTTTTTCATGGGCAAAAACATCGGAATTAACTGAAAATGAGCCGTTTTGAAATGCGGATCTTATTAATGGTATTAGTAATTGGGATTTGTTATACATTGTACATATTATATACAAATATAATATAATATATTACTATATATCATATACTGTATCTCAGGGGTGTCCAAACTTTTTCCACAGAGGGCCGCACACAGAAAAATTGAAGCATTCGTGGGCCATTTTGATATATTTAATTTTCAAGCCATAACAAAATATATGGAATTTTTTTTTTAATCCTTAGAGGTCCTGGGGAGGTCTCAGTCACTAAAATGTTAAAAATAAGTCAAATTATTATTATTTTTTTTAATTTAATGCTTAAAGTAAATCTTTATATTAACTTGAGGTTGATATAAAGTAAAACCAATAATGTTTTATGCCTTTTCTGTCAAAGACAACTTTGTTTTTTATAGTAAAACTGAAATATGCAATATTTTTAGATAGATAGATAGTACTTTATTGATTCATTCAAGAGAGTTCCTTTATTTAGTGATTAAAGCCCTCAAAGATCAATAATGCAGGACACCATTGATTTTAATTATTTAATATTTTTGAGCAATCACAGTGAAAAGTTAAATAAAATCCTACTAAATATATTTGAGATCCGAAGTGATGCATTTTTATTAGTTTTTGTTTAACTTTTAACACTTAAATTTCAAGATCAACTTCCGATATATCTGTCGATTTTAAGTTTGAACTATTATTTTGTTTGTTTTATGCTCTTTTGTCAAAACTTTGATGTTTTTATATGGCAACCACACAACATATGCAATATTTTTTTCTACGTAAAACATTTTAAAGTGATAATTTTAAAGTAATAATTCATTATAACATAGATTTTTTTTTTGTCCTTTTTTTTTTGAGCAATGGAAAAAAAGAAAATAAAGACAAAAGGAAAACAAAAACTTGTTAAGATCCGTACTCCGATTTTCCCATATTATGGTTTATAATTCCATTTTTGTATCACCCTGTTTGACGTCTTTATTTCCTGTTTAGTCCGTCACCATGGTAGCTCATTAGTTCACCTGCCACTTGTTATTTACGCACACCTGTTTTCTTCTAATCACCCCCCTTATTTAAACTCGCCCCTTTTCGTTATTCATTCTCGGATCCTAATTTGCCCACGCGCAACAGTGACGACTCTCATCCTTCGTATGTATTTTCTCGCTAGCTCTTACGCTAGGCCACTTTATATTCCAGCTTTCATGCTGAATGTTTTTGTTTACTCTTTTGTGTCCTCGTGCCAAGTTTTAGTTTTCATTGTGTTTATCCTAACTTTCCCGCTGGCGTCTTTTGTTTGTCTTTTCTTTTTACACCAGTGTTTTTGTTCCTAGCCTTTTTATTATTTAATAAATCCATTTAAAACTTACCTTGTTGTGTTCATCGCTTCGACGCATCCCTGGAAGAACCAATCCGGCATTAAAATGCCATACAAGCGTCACAAAACTGCCTGCATGGCAGTTTTGTGTCAACATTGCAACTCTTTCCTCATTAGATTTCACCTCATTCCACTTTTTTAATTTTTTTTTTTTTTTAATTTTGGCAATTCTATCAATTTTGCAATTTTTGCAGAATGTGTGACGGGCGGGTAAACGAGTAGCTGCGGGCCCCAAATGGTCCCCGGGCCGCACTTTGGACACCCCAGCTGTATATAAAATATGTTAATATAACATATATGTTATATTCTATATTGCTACTATGGTACATTTTTAGTCTACTTTATACCTGTTATGATCCATTTTCAGTATCTTGTGTTGTTCTGTTAGTTTTGAAAACCTCAGATCTGTTTTTTGCACCCCTGGGTTTGTGTTTCAGTTGCCATGACTGCAGATTAGTCTCACCTGCCTCTGATTAGTGTTCCGGTCGCTCACCTGCTCCTGGGCACTAATCAGAGAGCTATTTACTCCCATTTTTTTTCCCCACAATCTGTTTGTCTTCTTTGTTTGGATGTTGGATTTTTTCCTTCCAGAAAGGTAATCTAATGTTCTATTTTACAATATTTTGTGTGTATCTTTTTGCATGTCGATGTGTGTTACCTGATGGTCTCGAGATTGCTTTTTACGTGTATCGTTAGCACAGTGCAAAAAGTCAGTGTTCAAAAAGAAGAAATATATATATATGTGTGTGTGTATGTATATATATATATACAATATTTGGGTATATTTTCTAATAATGTCTGTACTGTAAACCTTGAGTTGTTAAAGTTCAAGTGCACCTCTCTCCTCAAGTGTGTATGTGTGTGTGTATGAGTGGATGTGACTGTTTGTCATTTTAACTGTAAAATCTAATAAAATATATTTGCACAAAAAGAAGAAAAAAAAATACAAAAATGAGGGTTGTTTTATTTGAACTAAGCAAAATTATCTGCCAATAGAACGAGAAAATTTGACTTGTCAAGACTTACCAAAACAAGGAAAATTAGCTAACCTGAATTAACCCAAAAATGCCTAAAATAAGTATATTCTCACTAATAACAAGTGCACTTTTCATGTAAAAAAAAAAAGGGGGACATTTTTGCTCAATATGTTGAAAAATATTCTTAAATTAAGTAAATGCTAGTGAAGTGAATTGTGAATTATATTTATATAGCGCTTTTCTCTAGTGACTCAAAGCGCTTTACATAGTGAAACCCAATATCTAAGTTACATTTAAACCAGTGTGGGTGGCACTGGGAGCAGGTGGGTAAAGTGTCTTGCCCAAGGACACAACGGCAGTGACTAGAATGGCGGAAGCAGGAATCGAACCCGGAACCCTCAAATTGCTGGCACGGCCACTCTACCAACCGAGCTATACCGCCATAGTAGTGCCATTATATTGACATAATGATATCATGATTTCTTTTAGTAAGACAATATTACTTTAAAAAAGTAGTTTAATACTTGAGAGTGTTGATGACACAGCTTGGCATCTGTTAAAATTCTAGTTCCAAGCATATTTTACTCAATATAGGTCATACAATCTCAGCAACATCTTATCTTACTAAGATAATCTAGGACCAAAACCCTTAAAACAAGTAAAACACTAACATAAAATCTGCTTAGTGAGAAGAATTATCTTATCAGACAAAAGATAAGCAAATATCACCCTTATGTGAGATATTTCATCTTACTTGGATTTCAGTTTTTGCAGTATAGAGACATAGTTTGTGGGTTTTGCATTTGGATTTTTGTTCAATCTTTGGTGATGATACAGTTTAGCAACATAAATGAGTATTTCATAATTAGAGTTCGAATAAGAAACACGTACCTGTGACGACAACATTTATTTTCTGCAACAAAACACGAACCTGGGGTACCTTCGAGGCAACTTCAGACTGTCAACAACCTATGCGTGTGCACCTAGAGCTCTTGTATGCAACTTTGTGGACTTCCAGAAAGAACGGGAATGGGAGGGACTATCAGCAAGGTGCGCAAAGTAGGAGGCTGGGTTTACAGTTTGAATTCTGCCAGGTGACACAATATTCAAGTACTCCAATTCAAAGTGCAGTGTTCCATAAATCTTACCGACACTAAAGATAATTCATCAGTTTCAAACTACACGGTGTTGATGGATCAACTCAACCATCTTTCCTCTGTAGATTGGTTCACTGGTCAATGGTCAGAAGATGAAACGCCCATTTCCATTTTCTGCAACAAAACACGAACCTGGGGATCCTTCGAGGCAACTTCAGACTGTCAACAACCTATGTGTGTGCACCTACAGCTCTTGTACGCAACTTTGTGGACTTCCAGAAAGGAGGATAGTGGGAGGGACTATCAGCGAGGTGCACAAAATAGGAGGTCGGGTTTACAGTTAGAATTCTGCCTGGCGACACAATATTCCAGTACTCCAATTCAAAGTGTAGAGTTCCATTAATCTTACTGACACTAAAGATAAATCCCTGTCATCAGTTTCAAACTACATGGTGTTGATGGATCAACTGAACCATCCTTCTTCTGTAGATTGGTTGCCTTATCACAGGTTTGAGGATGAAAGGTCGATTTCCATTTTCTGCAACAAAACACAAACCTGGGGATCCTTCGAAAATACTTCAGACTGTCAACAACCTATGCGTGTGCACCTACAGTTCTTGTACGCAACTTTGTGGACTTCCAGAAAGGAGGATACTGGGAGGGACTATCAGCTAGGTGCACAAAGTAGGAAGCCCGGTTTACAGTTTGAATCCTGCCTGGTGACACAATATTCAAGTACTCCAATTCGAAGTGTAGTGTTCCATAAATCTTACTGACACTAAAGATAAATCCCTGTCATCATTTTCCGACACAACACGGTGTTGATGGATCAACTGAACCATCTTTCCTCTGTAGATTGGTTCACTGGTCAATGGTCAGAAGATGAAAAGCCCATTTCCATTTTCTGCAACAAAACACGAACCTGGGGATCCTTCGAGAATACTTCAGACTGTCAACAACCTATGCGTGTGCACCTACAGTTCTTGTACGCAACTTTGTGGACTTCCAGAAAGGAGGATACTGGGAGGGACTATCAGCAAGGTGCACAAAGAAGGAGGCCCGGTTTACAGTTTGAATTCTGCCTGGCGACACAATATTCCAGTACTCCAATTCGAAGTGTAGTGTTCCATTAATCTCACTGACACTAAAGATAATTAATCAGTTTCAAACACAACACTGTGTTGATGGATCAACTGAAGCATCTTTCCTCTGTAGATTGGTTCACTGGTCAATGGTCAGAGGATGAAACGCCCATTTCCATTTTCTGCAATAAAACACGAACCTGGGGTACCTTCGAGGCAACTTCAGACTGTCAACAACCTATGTGTGTGCACCTACAGTTCTTGTACGCAACTTTGTGGACTTCCAGGAAGGAGGATAGTGGGAGGGACTATCAGCGAGGTGCACAAAGTAGGAGGCCGGGTTTAAAGTTAGAATTCTGCCTGGCGACACAATATTCCAGTACTCCAATTTAAAGTGTAGTGTTCCATACATGTTACCGACACTAAAGATCAATCCCTGTCATCAGTTTCAAACTACACGATGTTGATGGATCAACTGAACCATCCTTCTTCTGTAGATTGGTTGCCTTATCACAGGTTTGAGGATGAAAGGTCGATTTCCATTTTCTGCAACAAAACACGAACCTGGGGATCCTTCGAGGCAACTTCAGACTGTCAACAACCTATGCGTGTGCACCTACAGCTCTTGTACGTAATTTTGTGAACTTCCAGAAAGAAGGATAGTGGGAGGGACTATCAGCTAGGTGCACAAAGTAGGAGGCCCGGTTTACAGTTTGAATCCTGCCTGGTGACACAATATTCAAGTACTCCACTTTAAAGTGTCGAGCTCCATAAATCTTACCAACACTAAAGATAAATCCCTGTCATCATTTTCCGACACAACACGGTGTTGATGGATCAACTAAACCATGGGTGTCAAACTCTGGCCCGCATTCAACGCTAATTCTCATACTTGCCAACCCTACCGATTTTTCCAGGAGTATCCCGAATTTCAGTGCCTCCCCCGAAAATCTCCCGGGCCAACCATTCTCCCGAATTTCCACCCGGACAACAATATTGTGGGAGTGCCTTAAAGGTACTGCTTTTAGCATCCTCTACAACCTGTCGTCACATCCGCTTTTCCTCCATACAAACAGCGTGCTGGCCCAGTCACGTAATATATGCGGCTTCTACACACACACACAAGTTAATGCAAGGCATACTTGGTCAACAGCCATACAGGTCACACTGAGGGTGGCCGTATAAACAACTTTAACACTGTTACACCACACTGTGAACCCACACCAAACAAGAATGACAAACACATTTCGGGAGAACATCCGCACCGTAACACAACATAAACACATCAGAACAAATACCCAGAACCCCTTGCAGCACTCACTCTTCCGGGACGCTACAATATACACCCCCGCTATCAACAACACTCGATTTTGCATGTCACTATAAAATTATATAAGCCTTGCTTGTTCAATATTCAATGCAAAACTTGTTTGGGTCCCTATTAAAAGGTTAAGTTGTTCAACTTTGGCCCGCGGCTTTGTTCAGTTTAGAATTTTGGCCCACTCTGTATTTGAGTTTGACATCCCTGAACTAAACCATCTTTCCTCTGTAGATTGGTTCACTGGTCAATGGTCAGAGGATGAAAGGCCGATTTCCATTTTCTGCAATAAAACACGAACCTGGGGTACCTTCGAGGCAACTTCAGACTGTCAACAACCTATGCGTGTGCACCTACAGTTCTTGTACGCAACTTTGTGGACTTCCAGAAAGGAGGATAGTGGGAGGAACCAGAAAGGAGGATACTGGGAGGAACTATCAGCTAGGTGCACAAAGAAGGAGGCCCGGTTTACAGTTTGAATTCTGGCAGGTGACACAATATTCAAGTACTCCAATTCGAAGTGTAGTGTTCCATAAATCTCACTGACACTAAAGATAATTCATCAGTTTCAAACACAACACGGTGTTGATGGATCAACTGAAGCATCTTTCCTCTGTAGATTGGTTGCCTCATCACCGGTCAGAGGATGAAAGTCCCATTTCCATGTTAAGTGGCTGGCTCGCCTCGTTCCTATCGTTCATCCTACCGTCTTTACCGCATTACTCCAAGCGCGCTGCAACGCTCAAACTAGAACAAACTTTTGATTAAAATGCATAAGTATGTCTTGGATTTGTGCTGCAGAGTGTCTGTGTATAATTTGATTCGGGTTTCATCAAAAGCGTTCAGAAGAACGCCGCGTCGTCCCCGGCGGAGTATGTTTTTTGTTTATTTTTTTCCTGCTATTAGGTTTTTCATTGCAGCCTCTGTCAAATCATGGAAGTAGAAACACTTTTAGACGAATATTTCCTATCGGATGTTTGCAGAGAAATGAAGCTGAAAAAGACAATCCTGAAGTGGGAATCCTGGGGTTTATGTTGGTGTTTTTGAGCAAAATGTCATTGTTTTGAAATGATACAGTGTTTGACTCAAGGCCAAAGAATGTCAAAAGGTTTTTCTGTGGGATGATTGAATGCTTCTGTGGTATTGTTCAACACCAGCTTCTTTCAAACTTAGATTGTCTGTCAAATGTTGTAGTAAAGTCTTGTGGCTATTTTGTAGCAAACCACGAGAATGACTCACCTCCCTCGGGGAAACCCATGTTTTTCTTATTATATCCCTCTTTTGGATCTAATGGGGTCTCTAATCCCAAGCATGTAGAACCTTTCCCGAGGCTTCATGAGAAACATCCGCACGCTCCCAAATCCCCTAATAGACGTCAGGAGGAAAACATTTATTCACTGCTACTGGCAGTTTTATCATTATTGTTCGCACGCCGTCAGAACTCTTCGGGGTTCCAGACTAAGGACTTGTCTTACTGCTATCAAACACTTGTATAAATAAGGTATAGAGAAAACTGTTTGCCCAGAAAAAATCCAAATATAAAATTTGAAATTACGCAGTTTCCAATCCCTGCTATTTTTACTATGATGTGCTGTAAAACAAGAGTCTAACCAGTTTAGAAGACAAGTAGTAAAGTGTTGGCAACCTCAGGTGTTTTATGTTTATCACATGAACACATAATCCCTGAAAGTTAGTTTTCTGGACAACGTAATTGAAGCATTTTAGTGAGCTTTTAACATCTATAAGGCTCTTGCTTTGAAATAGTAGTTCTTATCAGTCCTGATCCGATTTTGTTATCAAATATCAGCCCAATGTCAGCAAAAAACACACAAGGCCGGATTTACTAAACGCAACACGTTAAGCTGCGTATTCAAAAATATAAAATTGCATGTACGATGAGTGACCGTGTTGCGTTTGATCTACTAAGACTGTGTGCAATTGATAACTGGTGCAAAAATGGTGCAGAAACTCCTGTTTGATTACAATCAGAATCAGATTTATTGGTTAATTGTTATGTACCGGGTGGGAGTAGACGGCACAGACCACAAAGGGGCATAGTTAAGCTCTAGTTTTATTTATATACCTACAATATATATATATATATGTATATATATATATATATATATACATATATAATAAACCAAGGGAAATGGAGTATGACTAAATCCAAACAGTGTGTGGTGTGTGACAGGGTGTTGATTAACTGTTGATTGTTACCAGTAGTGTTGAGCGAACAATCCAAGGCGAGAGAACGACATTAGAGTCTGTGTTCATGCAAGGGGGTCGAGATCCGGAAAGGCAGTCGAGATCCAGGGGCAGTGCAAGGGAGCGAGACACACATCTCGAATCCAAGGTGACGGAAGAAAACACAAAAGGCCGGATTTACTATATGCAACACGTTAAGCGGCATATTCAAAAATATAAAATTGCATATACTATGAGTGACCATATTGCGTTTGATCTACCAAGACTGTGTGCAATTGATAACTGGTGCAAAAATGGTGCAGACACTCCTGTTTGATTACAATCAGAATCAGATTTATTGGTTAATTGTTATGTACCAGGGGGGAGTAGACGGTACAGACCACAAAGGGGCATAGTTAAGCTCTAGTTTTATTTATATACCTATAATATATATATATACATATATATATATATAATAAACCAAGGGAAATGGAGTGTGACTAAATCCAAACAGTGTGTGACTGTGTGTGGTGATTAACTTTGATTGTTACCAGGAGTGTTGAGCGAACGATCCAAGGCAAGAGAGCGACATTAGAGTCTGTGTTCATGTGAGGGGGTCGAGATCCAGAAAGGCAGTCAAGATCCAGGGCGAGTCCAAGGGAGCGAGACACACATCTCAAATCCAAGGTGACGGAAGAAAATACAAGGGAGAAGACAGGGGACAAATGAGCATGGAAGTGGGAGGACACTGAATGCGAGAATGCACAAGGAGCTTGACAGGTTTGGCTTTGTGTACAGGCCAGGTAGCTAAGTTCTCGCACTGGCTTAAGAAGCCCAGGGATCTCATCAACAGGTGTGCAGATTGCAGACATCCATCTGTGCTCCCCACATCTGCGGTCCCCTCTAAGGTTTTTTTCATTGAATCCCATTGGGTTGAGTTTTTTTCTTGCCCCGATGTGGGATCCGAGCCGAGGACGTCGCTGTGGCTTGTGCGGCCCTTTGAGACACTTGAGATTGAGGGCTATATGAATACACTTTGATTGATTGAATGTTTTACAACTTCTTTAAGAAAATGGAATTGGAAAAACAGAATTCACAACCTGCGTGTGATCATGGGTTGTCAAGCAAGGACTGTGGATGTTTGTGCTTCCTCGATGCAAGGATGATGTGGGACTAGTCAGTACATGATATTTATTAAATAAACAAACAAACTACAAAAAGGCAAACCAAGGACGCGCTCCATGGCGGATAAAAATCTATACTATACTTAAAACAAAACAGCACAATGGCATGACTATATACAAACAAAACAAAACTAGCACAATGGCATCAATACAAAAACGTACACGGCATGGAACTGTGGACGAGGACGTGAAGGTTCAAACAGCATGGGTAGGGTGCGTGTGAGGCTGAGAACAGGGACATGACAGGTGAAAACTAATGAGGTTGGCATGGAAACAAATAAAACGTGACTGATTGTCCAAAATCAAAAACATAACATGACAAAACAAAACATGATCCATAGGTGTGACATGGATGGACCTACGCATTGCCTGCTTTAATTATTATTGGTATTTAAAAGTGCAGATTTCACCAAGTTTTAGAGAACAGATCTAACAAATAATTGTCTAAATTTAGCACAATTAGAAGTGTGTGTGGATGGGGGGGGGGGGGGTTTATATCAGGGTGGGTTATGGGTACTGGTTTTGGTACTTTTATAGGTACCCACCAAATTCTTCCGGTACAATCAAACAAACAGGTATATTTGTAGTGGACTGTCTCTAGTAAACATTGCAATTTTCCATGCCAACGAAGCAAAGATGCTGGATAAAAAACTCAGTCGTAAGGCTCAGCTATTCAAAATAGAGGAGCACGTGGGACTGTACCTTGGAGCGTAGGGCAGTGGTTCTTAACCTGGGTTCGATCGAACCATAGGATTTCGGTGAGTTGGCCTCAGCCTCCGCCACGAAGGTCAAGACACACCCGACTCGTCGTGTAAATAAAAACGTCTCCCTATCGGCATATTAAGTATACGGCAACCCCAAAAGTCACACTAATTTGCAGGTGTTTAATTTGTTGTGAGTTCACGCTCTGTGTTGGTTTTGTTCTTTGAACAAGGTGATGTTCAGCCACGGTTCATTTTGTGCACCAGTAAAAAAAACATATAACTTCCATCCATTTTCTACCGCTTATTCCCTTTGCGGTCGTGGGGGGCGCTGGTGCCTATCTCAACTACAATAAGGCGGAAGGCTGTGTACACCCTGGACAAGTCGCCACCTCATCGCAGGAACATATAACTTGTTCTTGAATTTGAAAAAAAACAAAAACCTTTTATATTTCATTAAAGAAACCGGTGGGGTTCGGTACCTCCAAGGTTAAGAACCACTGTAACTGTCTCTCCTCATGAGTAAAATTCAACTCTTGTCTCTGCTTGATTCCTTCTTCTTGTCTTGTGTCATAGACAGTTCAGTGTTTGAACCTGACACAAGGGCAAGAAACTTTACCCACCTGCTCCCAGTGCCACCCACGGGTGGTATAGTGAAACCCAATGGTTTCACTATGTAAAAGTCACTAGAGAAAAGCGCTATATAAATACAAACCCCGTTTCCATATGAGTTGGGAAATTGTGTTAGAAGTAAATATAAACAGAATACAATGATTTGCAAATCCTTTTCAACCCATATTCAGTTGAATATGCTACAAAGACAACATATTTGATGTTCAAACTCATTAACATTTTTTTTTTTTTTTTGCAAATAATCATTAACTTTAGAAATTGAGGCCAGCAAAACGTGACACAGTTGGGAAAGGTGGCAAAAAAAACTGATAAAGTTGAGGAACCCTCTTATTTGGAACATCCCACAGGTGTGCAGGCTAATTGGGAACAGGTGGGTGCCATGATTGGTTATAAAAACAGCTTCCCAAAAAATGCTCAGTCTTTCACAAGAAAGGATGGGGCGAGGTACACCCCTTTGTCCACAACTGTGTGAGCAAATAGTCAAACAGTTTAAGAACAACGTTTCTCAAAGTGCAATTGCAAGAAATTTAGGGATTTCAACATCTACGGTCCATAATATCATCAAAAGGTTCAGAGAATCTGGAGAAGTCACTCCACGTAAGCGGCGTGGCCGGAAACCAACATTGAATGACCGTGACCTTCCATCCCTCAGACGGCACTGTATCAAAAACCGACATCAATCTCTAAAGGATATCACCACATGGGCTCAGGAACACTTCAGAAAACCACTGTCACTAAATACAGTTTGTCGCTACATCTGTAAGTGCAAGTTAAAGCTCTGCTATGCAAAGCGAAAGCCATTTATCAACAACATCCAGAAACAGCGCCGGCTTCTCTGGGCCCGAGATCATCTAAGATGGACTGATGCAAAGTGGAAAAGTGTTCTGTGGTCTGACGAGTCCACATTTCAAATATTTTTTTTTCAATATTCGACATCGTATCATTCGGACCAAAGGGGAAGCGAACCATCCAGACTGTTATCGACGCAAAGTTGAAAAGCCAGCATGTGTGATGGTATGGGGGTGCATTAGTGCCCAAGGCATGGGTAACTTACACATCTGTGAAGGCACCATTAATGCTGAAAGGTACATACAGGTTTTGGAACAACATATGCTGCCATCTAAGCGCCGTCTTTTTCATGGACGCCCCTGCTTATTTCAGCAAGACAATGCCAAGCCACATTCAGCACGTGTTACAACAGCGTGGCTTCGTAAAAAAAAGAGTGCGGGTACTTTCCTGGCCCGCCTGCAGTCCAGACCTGTCTCCCATGGAAAATGTGTGGTGCATTATGAAGCGTAAAATACGACTGTTGAACGACTGAAGCTCTATATAAAACAAGAATGGGAAAGAATTCCACTTTGAAAGCTTCAAAAGTTAGTTTCTTCAGTTCCCAAACATTTATTGAGTGTTGTTAAAAGAAAAGGTGATGTAACACAATGGTGAACATGCCCTTTCCCAACTACTTTGGCACGTGTTGCAGCCATGAAATTCTAAGTTAATTATTAATTGCAAAAAAACTAAAGTTTATGAGTTTGAACATCAAATATCGTGTCTTTGTTAACTGAATATGGGTTGAAAATGATTTGCAATTCATTGTTTTCCGTTTATATTTACGTCTAACACAATTTCCCAACTCATATGGAAACGGGGTTTGTATAATTCACTAAACTAACATAAGCTCGCCGGTGGTGTTTTTGTTATGTTATTTCCTTGAAAAATGTTCCTGAGAGCAAGTGGCAAACCGCACCTTTAAGTTGAGGTACCACCATATAACTAATTACTTGTTGAAGGTATTTTGCCAACACTTCTTGGTAGATAGATTGCAGCTCCTCGGCGGAACCTGCCGGATCTTAATTGCGCGCACATCGACTTCTTCCCCTCCTTACGATAACAGAGCCGGGCGCTGACCTTCAAGCTTTGCCTCCAAAAAAAAGTACATCATTTCCACGGTAATGACTTTTTCTCCGCGATGATAAATAATCAACCTATGAATTGATCATGAACGGTTGCCATGCCAACAAGCACCAAGTGAGGAGAAGAGGATAGTCCGGGTACGGTTTTTGTAGTCACCTACGTTTCTTTCTAGCTCATTATTTCTAGTCAGCGACATCGTTTCAGCGACCGCTAATGCCAGAAGGACCTCTCAATGATTTTAACACGTGGGTGAGGTATATGCCAACATATATCCAAAATGACATTTTCAGTCTGATATACTATCCCTTTTTTTTTTTTTAACAGAAAAGGTGAGCGGGATTCAGACCGCAATCAAATGTATTATGGACTGGACTCTCACACTATTACATTGACATCCTACTGGGATGTCGATGTAATAGGATAGGTTGCCAATCAACCCATCCTGGGGTTGATTGGCAACATTAAATGGTCCCTAGTGTGTGAATGTGGGTGTGAATGTTGTCTGTCTATCTGTGTTGGCCCTGTGATGAGGTGGCGACTTGTCCACGGTGTACGCCACCTTCCACCCAAATGTAGCTGAGATAAGCTCCAGCAACCCCAAAGGGAATAAACTGTAGAAAATGGATAGCTAGAATTCAGTGAAAGTAATATATATATATATATATATATATATATATATATATATATATATATATATATATATATATATATATATGCACCGCATTTTTCGGACTATAAGTCGCAGTTTTTTTCAAAGTTTGGACGGAGGTGCAACATATAGTCCGGAGCGACTTATGTGTGAAATTATTAAAACATTACCCTAAAATATCAAATATTATTTATCTCATTCGCGGACAGAGGTGGGTAGTAAAGCGCTACATTTACTCCGTTACATTTACTTGAGTAACTTTTGGGATATTATTTATAAATATTATATGAGATAAATATTATTTATATCATTCGCAGACAGAGGTGGGTAGTAACGCGCTACATTTATTCCGTTACATTTACTTGAGTAACTTTTGGGATGGGCTTCACGGTGGCAGAGGGGTTAGTGCGTCTGCCTCACAATACGAAGGTCCTGCAGTCCTGGGTTCAAATCCAGGCTCGGGATCTTTCTGTGTGGAGTTTGCATGTTCTCCCCGTGACTGCGTGGGTTCCCTCCGGGTACTCCGGCTTCCTCCCACCTCCAAAGACATGCACCTGGGGATAGGTTGATTGGCAACACTAAATTGGTCCCTAGTGTGTGAATGTTGTCTGTCTATCTGTGTTGGCCCTGCGATGAGGTGGCGACTTGTCCAGGGTGTACCCCGCCTTCCGCCCGATTGTAGCTGAGATAGGCGCCAGCGCCCCCCGCGACCCCGAAAGGGAATAAGCGGTAGAAAATGGATGGATGGATGGAACTTTTTGGATAAATTGTACTTCTACGAGTAGATTTTATGCAACATACTTTTTACTTTTACTTGAGTATATTTATAGAGAAGAAACGCTACTTCTACTCCGTTCCATCTATCTACATTCAGCTCGCTACTTTTTTTTTATCGATCTTTTAATGTTTGTTTTGGTTAATGACAGAGCTTCAAAGTAGGAACTACGCATGCCTGCGTTTCACCAATCACATGCAGTCACTGGTGACCTTGGACCAATCAAACAGAGCCAGGCGGTCACATGACCGTGATACGTAAAACCCGACTTAAACAAGTTGAAAAACTTATTGGGGTGTTACCATTTAGTGGTCAATTGTGCGGAATATGTACTGTACTGTGCAATCTAATAATAAAAGTTTCAATCAATCATTCAAAAGTGTAAAGGAAAAAAGACACTTTTTTTATTTCAACCGTACTTCCCGTCAAAAGCCTAAAGACTGATCGCACAGTTCCTGTCTTCACAATAAAAGCGCCGCCCCATCGCGCCTGCGCTAACAAAATAAGAGTCTCCAAAAGCCAGCGCAAACAAGCTAGCAAGCTACGGAGTTTGCCGCCAATGTATTTCTTGTAAAGTGTATAAAAACCAATATGGAAGCTGGACAAATAAGATGCCAAAAACCAACGACTTTCATGTGGTATTAGACAGAAAAGAGAAACTTTTTTTTCTCCTCCATTTGAAAACGTGGACGTTATCAGCACTACTGATTCCAATCAATGCAAGTCATCAGAATCAGGTAATACACCAACTTATATTCTTGTCTTCATGAAAGATAGGAATCTATATGCTAAACATGCATGTATATTCATTAAAACACCTTCAACATGTCAACAAAAACGGCAAAATAAATAAATATAAAGTATATACTGTATATATAAATGTGTGTCTATATATATATATATATATATATATATATATATATATATATTTATATGATATGTGTGTGTATAAATGATTTGTGTGTGTATGTATGATATGTGTGTGTGTGTATATATGATATGTGTGTATGTATATGTATATATGAGGTAGATCACCTCGACTTGGTCATTTATTAAGTAATTGATAAACAAGTTGACAAACTTATTGGGGTGTTACCATTTAGTGGTCAATTATACGGAATATGTACTGTACTGTGCAATCTAATAATACACGTTTTAATCAATCAATCAATTAAATCAATGAATGCCTACTGATCCTATGGTGCTGTTAAGTTAATGTGGCTCAACGTACCATTTTTTTATTTTATTTTAATGTAATATTATTCAATATATATTATTGTTTTAGTTGCTTAAGAGATATTCCTGGCTCTGAATTTTTTCATTGCTATTTTTATGTTTTTGTGCATTATTTCTTGCCGTAATCAGGTTACTCATCCGTTACTCAGTACTTGAGTAGTTTTTTCACAACATACTTTTTACTTTAACTCAAGTAAATATTTGGGTGACTACTCCTTACTTTTACTTGAGTAATACATCTCTAAAGTAACAGTACTCTTACTCGAGTACAATTTCTGGCTACTCTACCCACCTCTGTTCGCGGAAGAGACGAAGAAAATGTCAGCAACCGTCACACATTCATCAACCAATAAGAATTTGGCGGGGGAGGGTCATGGCAGAAGTGCATTGTGGGTCATGGGATGCTAACTGCTATATGCTACTGCCGTAGCTATTAAAAATGGATTGTTTCATTGTTGGCGGTAACTTATAAATACTGAGAAGGTCTGAACAAAAATGGCACCGAAAAGGAAATCATGTACTGCAGATTACAAGCTGGACGTAGTGAAATATGCAGCAGGAAACGACAAGAGGAAGCGGCGCATACCTTTTGGAGTTGGCAGAGTTGTTTAGAAGCGACATCGAGGAGGAGGATTTCATGGGTTTTATGGATTAGGAGTGACAGTTTGGTAAAGGTATAGCATGTTCTATATGTTATAGTTATTTGAATGACTCTTACCATAATATGTTATGTTAACATAGCAGGCACCTTCTCAGTTGGTTATTTATGCCTCATATAACGTACACTTATTCAGCCTGTTGTTCACTATTCTTTATTTATTTTAAATTGCCTTTCAAATATCTATTCTTGGTGTTGGGTTTTATCAAATAAATTTCCCCCAAAAATGTGACTTATACTACTACAGTGCGACCTATAAATGTTTTTCTCCTTCTTTATTATCCATTTTCGGCAGGTGCGACTTATACTCCGGAGCGATTTATAATCCGAAAAATACGGTCTATATATATATATATATATATATATATATATATATATATATATATATATATATATATATATATATATATATATATATATATATATATATATATATATATATATATATATATATATATATATATATATATATATATATATATATATATATATATATATATATATATATAATCAATGGCGGTATAGCTCGGTTGGTAGAGTGGCCGTGCCAACAATTTGAGGGTTGCAGGTTCGATTCCCGCTTCCGCCATCCTAGTCACTGCCATTGTGTCCTTGGGCAAGACACTTTACCCACCTGCTCCCAGTGCCACCCACACTGGTTTAAATGTAACTTAGATATTGGGTTTCACTATGTAAAGCGCTTTGAGTCATTAGAGAAAAGCACTATATAAATATAATTCACTTGACTTTACTTATATAGCCTATTTATATATATATATATATATATATATATGTATATGTGTGTGTGTGTATGTATGTATGTATATGTGTATACATATATGTGTATATATATATATATGTGTAAATATATATATATGTGCATATATGTATATGTGTATATTTAGATGTGTGTATATGTATATGTGTATATATATATATATATATATATATATATATATATATATATATATATACATATGTGTATATATACATATATATATATATATGTGTGTTTCCCACAGGTCAAGCATCTATTTGTGGTGAATGGGGGGGGCGGGGGTGGGGGGGTTGAAGCGGTGCCGGCGGCTGCGGCGGCGATGACCAAGAAGAACGCGGGGTTGAAATATAATTAAAACACTTTATGTACATATTTATATAATATTTATATAATATGTAACTACAAGCTCTATTCACAGACGGAGTCTCATTGCTTTTATGAGCGGTCGAGCGAGTCAAAAGCCGAAAAAAATAAAATAACTAAAAAGATCATTTTTATTTTATTTTTTTATTTTTTGTGGCGGCGGTAATTATTTCGTGGCTGGCCGCCACAAATAAATGAATGTGTGGGGAAACCCTGGATATATATATATATATATAAAGAAATACTTGAATTACAGTGAATTCTAGCCATGAATAAACCCTGCCCCCCGGCCACCTCAAACCCACCCCCGTGATCTCCGGAATTCGAAGGCTTTGAGTCACTAGAGAAAAGCGCTATATAAATATAATTCACTTCATTCTTGCTCTTTTTTCCCATAATACTTTTCGGTGGTTGCCTTTGCATGTCTGTCAAGTTACAAAGAGTGATGAAGTGTCTCTACATGTGTTTGTCTGCTGGAATAAATCAATTCATTCATTCAAACATGCTGTGGTGATGATGCAGGTGTGGTGATGATGCAGGTGGTCCCACACAGGGCACCATCGCAACAGACCTCCTGATGCAATTTTTTAAATTTTTTTTACCATAATTAAGAAATATGGCGTTTATGCTGTGGCTGCATTCGGCATTAATTACGTTATGTGTAGCGTGGGATTTTTAAATGAGGTTCCTTTTTACAAATGCAGTTAGGAGACCCTCGCCGGCTCTCCCTTTTCCTCGCCGCGTCCAATTAAGTTTGCTTGTACTCGCGGGGGTCCCGGGAGGAGCGCGTTCGGATCAGACGGTCCGCTGGCTTGTTTGTTTCCATTTGATTGTCAATGACGTCTTTGTTTTAAATTGGCAAGCAGCTCGTGTTCAGGGGGGAAAAAAAAGCAGAAATGAGGATTAATTTGCAGCCGTCCCTGACAGGCGGGCTGCTGATTGGCCGGTCCGTGTCGGTGTCGGTGGGATCCTGGCGTGTGCAATAATGCAATTGGGGGAACAATCTTACAGCCGGCTGCCAAACATCTGACACATAATTCTTCTTTTTTTTCCTCCTGCTGTATGAATTAGAATTGCATCATGCGGAAAGCGTTGGCCGTCCTGTGTGTTCTGTTGATTTCTTAGAATAAGTTCCACTGAAGCCATAAGCCTGCTTATTTTATCCATCCATCCATCTTCCGCTTATCCGAGGTCGGGTCGCGGGGGCAACAGCCTAAGCAGGGAAACCCAGACTTCCCTCTCCCCAGCCACTTCGTCTAGCTCTTCCCGGGGGATCCCGAGGCGTTCCCAGGCCAGCTGGGAGACATAGTCTTCCCAACGTGTCCTGGGTCTTCCCCGTGGCCTCCTACCGGTTGGACGTGCCCTAAACACCTCCCTAGGGAGGCGTTCGGGTGGCATCCTGACCAGATGCCCGAACCACCTCATCTGGCTCCTCTCCATGTGGAGGAGCAGCGGCTTTACTTTGAGTTCCTCCCGGATGGCAGAGCTTCTCACCCTATCTCTAAGGGAGAGACCCGAACTCATTTGGGCCGCTTGTACCCGTGATCTTATCCTTTCGGTCATGACCCAAAGCTCATGACCATAGGTGAGGATGGGAACGTAGATCGACCGGTAAATTGAGAGCTTTGCCTTCCGGCTCAGCTCCTTCTTCACCACAACGGATCGGTACAACGTCCGCATTACTGAAGACGCCGCACCGATCCGCCTGTCGATCTCACGATCCACTCTTCCCTCACTCGTGAACAAGACTCCTAGGTACTTGAACTCCTCCACTTGGGGCAGGGTCTCTTCCCCAACCCGGAGATGGCACTCCACCCTTTTCCGGGCGAGAACCATGGACTCGGACTTGGAGGTGCTTATTTTATTTTATTTTAAATTTTTTTTTTGCCTTTGTTCTGCGAGATCAGTCCGGAAACGTGGAAAGCTTGCCGCTAAACCTTCATCTGCAGATTGCTTCCCACTCTGCTCTCAAGGCCGCTTTTACGCTTCTAAGCTGAGAAGGAAAAATAAAGAGCTCCTTTCGCTTCTTCTTGCCCTCGACAAGGTTCAGGAGGAACTGTGTGGTTTTCGTTCTGGTCGTGGAACTGTGGACCAGCTCTATACTCTCGAGGGTGCATGGGAGTTTGCCCAACCGGTCTACATGTGCTTTGTGGACTTGGAGAAGGCATTCGACCGTTTCTCTCGGTTAGTCCTGTGGGGAGTTTTCAGAGAGTATGGGGTATCGGATCGATCAGTGCCAGAGTTTGGTCCGCATCGCCGGCAGTAAGTCGGACACGTTTCCAGTGAGGGTTGGACTCCACCAAGGTTGCCCTTTGTCACAGATTCTGTTCATAACTTTTATGGACGGAATTTCTAGGCGCAGTCAAGGCGTTGAGGGAATCCGGTTTGGTGTCCGCAGGATTAGGTCACTGCTTTCTGCAGATGATTTGGTCCTGATGGCTTCATCTGGCCAGAATCTTCAGCTCTCACTGGATCAGTTCGCAGCCGAGTGTGAAGCGACTGGGATGGTAATCAGCACCTTCTAGACCGAGTCCATGGTTCTTCCTGGGAAAAGGGTCGACTGCCGTCTCTAGGTTGGGAAGGAGACCCTGCCCCAAGTAGAGGAGTTCAAGTACCTCGGGGTATTGTTCACAAGTGAGGGAAGAGTGGACCGTGAGATCGACAGACTGATCGGTCCGGCGTCTTCAGTAATGCGAACCCTGTATCGATCCGTTGTGGTGAAGAAGGAGCTGAGTCGGAAGGCAAAGCTCACAATTTACCGGTTGATGTACTTATGGTCATGAGCTTTGGGTTATGACCAACAGGACAAGATCACGGGTACAAACAGCCAAAATTAGTTTCCTTCGCCGGGTGGCAGGGATCTCCCTTAGAGATAGGGTGAGAAGCTCTGCCATCCGGGAGGAACTCAAAGTAAAGCCGCTGCTCCTCCACATGGAGAGGAGCCAGATGAGGTGGTCCGGGCATCTGGTCAGGATGCCACCCGAACGCCTTCCTTGGGAGGTGTTTAGGGCACGTCCGACTGGTAGGAGGCCACGGAGAAGACCCAGGATACGTTGGGAAGACTACGTCTCCTGGCTGGCCTGGGAACGCCCCAGGATCCCCGAGGAAGAGCTGGACGAAGTGGCTGGGGGGAGGAAAGTCTGGGCTTCCCTGCTTAGGCTGCAGCTCCCACGAGCTGACTTCGGCTAAGCGGAATAATATGGATGGATGGATGGATAGATCCTGGAGCATTCACAGTTCCTTTCACTGAAACTAAGGAGCCAAGTCCTACTCCTGAAAAAAGCAACCCCACACCATAATTCCTCCTCCACCAAATTTCACACAATTCACAATACAGTCCGAAATGTAGCGTTCTTCTGGCAACCTCTAAATCCAGACTGGTCCATCAGAATGCCAGATGGAAAAACGTGATTCATCACTCCAGAGAAGGCGTCCCCACCGCTCTAGAGTCCAGTGCCGACGTGCTTTACACCACTGCATCCGAGGCTTTGAATTGGACTTGGTGATGTATGGCTTAGCTTCAGCTGCCCGACCATGGAAACCCATTCCATGTAGCTCTCTGCGTACTGTACGTGGGCTAATTGGAAGGTCACATGTAGTTTGGAGCTCCGTATCAACTGCCTGTGCAGAAAGTCTTTGCGCTATGCTCTTCAGCATCCACTGACCCCTCTGTGTCAGTTTGCATGGCCTACCACTTTGGTGGCTGAGTTGCTGTTGTTCCCAAACTCTTCACTTTCCTTATAATAAAGTTGACTTTGGAAACGACTGGATTTGTTGCAAAGGTGGCATCCTAGGGCAGTTCCATGCTGGAAATCCCTGAGAGCGGCCCATTCTTGCACAAATGTTTGTAGAAACAGTCTCCATGCCTAAGTGCTTGATTTAATACATCGGGCCAAGTGATTAGGACACCAGAATCTCATCATTTGGATGGGTGTCCAAATACTTTTGACAATTTAGTGTATATCAAAAAGACGACAATGCTTATAATGAAGTAGCTGTGAAGTACCGTCTTTACTTTGACTGTATTGTGTGCAGGTGTACCTCCTGATCCTTCCTATACGCAACTCAGCGCTGTGCTTATATCTTCTGTCCGGCTCTCAAAGAAGGCGGTCGCTTCCCTTCCCTCTTGCTTATCTCTCCTTCTTTTGATTCCTTGTCTTGTCTTCATTTTCTTGGAGCCTCCTTTTTTGCAATGCTCTCCAAAATCCGAACAATGGTATTAATCAACGGGCCTCTCCTTGTGACAGTTGCTTGCTGTCGTTGCTCGGGTTACATGGACCACCCAGGAAGGACATCGCTTTTAGCACAGGTTTGACTGTTTATTTTTCAATAAGTTTTTCTGCAGCTCGGATCGCTCTTTCAGCTCCTCTCCTATGCTCTCTCCTCGGTCACTCTCGTGTGCTGAACTCTTTTGCTCTCGTTTCTCCCGCACTGCTGCATCTGCTGCGGACACTCCACCTCCTCCTTTCATCTTTCCTCCTTCTCCCCTTTTATACTCTGCGAGGAGATACGTAGATTGTGAACCGTTGTGTGAGCCACACACCTGATTTGGATTGCAGCGGCGTTGCTCCCCGCTCGCCCCGCCTCTCCGTTCCGCCGCATTCTCCGCCTCCTTGCCGCCATCTTGAGCAGGGCTACAGCTTGCCCCGCCCCGCCGTCGGCCCGTCTGCTTCGCCTCTCCACACTCCTCAATGAGAAGTTGGGGTTCGGGGGAAACCTGTATGTTCTGACCGAACGTTTGTTGCTGGAGACACGATGGAGTCTTTGGGAGAAGTGCGCCATGTGCCTGGCGATTCTTCCAGTCCAGGATGTTGAAGACATCTAACTATTCGGAATCATGATAACAGGACTTCTGCTGATTGGAGTAAGCGTTGCCCTGGTGCATCGACAAATCCAGAAGATGCTGGCGGCCATTCACGGTACCCCAAGGTTGCCACAAATGAGCTGTGGGCCCTCAAACTCTAATGATTGTGAACTGGATTGCAAATTGGATAACATCTCGGAGAAGCTGTCTGCTTTGCAAGGTGAATATACCATAAATTTGAGGACCATGTTAAATTAGTTTTTGCTCACTCAAACATGAACATTCTAATCAGGATTTCATCTTCCGGCTGGAGTGGCTGGATCGGTCGTTACGATGAGACTACCTCAGAAGTCAGCGCAGCAAAGAAGCGCTAGTTTATATCCCAATCTTTCATGGACATACCTGTCGGTTGTTGACATTTTTTGGCGATCCTCCTGGAAGGGGTGTATCCAATCATGGAGGATGCCTGTGCGTGACTTTGTTAAACGTGGGGAGACAGGTGCACCACAGGATCCTTGACAGAATCGGGTCAGGGTCCAGTGGCATGGACTCCAAGACTAAGACAAGTGGGGACCTATTTCTGCTGCAGCCTTCACCGCCATCGCAGCCGTTGTGGTAGTTCTTAAATCTACCGTCTTCCGCCTGCTCCGCCGTTGAGGTCTTTACCGTATCCCTGGCTAGGGGTAAGTCAGGTACTAGGCCTCTGCCAAAGGCCACCTGGGGTGACAGTAGTAAAGGTGGTTAACCTCCTAGTGCACCTGTGGAGAGGCGGAGCAACACGTAGAGACTTTTTATTATTGAAAAATAAAAGAAAGTCTAACCTGCGCCACAATGTCCTTCCTTGTTGGTCCTGAGAACCCGCATGACAGCAAGAGATTGTCACATGCCCCAAGACCCCATAGAGGAGCCTCCACTATAAATGCACTTTAACGTCAGTCATGCCCAGGACACAATGAAGAAACCATATAAGTAGAAACGCTATGGATGACGGAATAGCATTTGTAATGACGGTTCAAGGCAATAAAGTGAAGAAAATACTGTAGATGTTTTACCTGCATTGAGGTAATTCTTCCAAAAGACACTGTGACCGCCTTAAGTGAAGTGAAGTGAAGTGAATTATATTTATATAGCGCTTTTCTCAAAGTGACTCAAAGCGCTTTACATAGTGAAACCCAATATCTAATTTTTACATTTAAACCAGTGTGGGTGGCACTGGGAGCAGGTGGGTAAAGTGTCTTGCCCAAGGACACAACGGCAGTGACTAGGATGGCAGAAGCGGGGATCGAACCTGCAACCCTCAAGTTGCTGGCACGGCCGCTCTACCAACCGAGCTATACCGCCCCTAAAAGCCGTCGTGCGGGTTCAATGGACCACCCAGGAAGGACATTCTCGATCAGCAGGTTTGTCTCTCGTTTATTTTGCAATAAAGAATGTCTTTTGCGCCGTCGCCGCTCCCACTGCTCGCTCTCCGTGTCTCGCTCCTCGTCTCTCGCTCTCCGGTCTCCATCTCTCGTGTCTTGCTTCCTGTTGCTTCTGCTTTCCAGCCACTGCTGCGGACTCTCCACTTCCTTCAGCCTCATCCTCCAACCGCTGCTGCCCATTTATACAGGCAGAGGAGATTTATTAATTGTCTGTAGGTGCGCGATTCACGCAGCTGAACTCGATTGTGGCGTTGCTCTCCGCTCGGCCGCATTCTCCGCCTCCTTGCCCTGCCCCGCTGCTTGTTTGCTGGCTGCGCTTCTCCACAGACACCTTTTCAGTGTTTCTGTCTCCATCCATCCATTTCCTACAGCTTATTCCCTGTGGGGTGGCAGGGGGCGCTGGTGCCTATCTCAGCTACAATCGGGCGGAAGACAGCGTACACCCTGGACAAGTCGCCACCTCATTGCAGGGCTAACACAGATAGACAGACAACATTCACACACTAGGACCAATTTAGTGTTGCCAATCAACCTATCCCCAGGTTCTTGTGTTTGAAAGTGGGAGGAAGCCGGAGTACCCGGAGGGGAGAACATGCAAACTCCACACAGATGGATCCCGAGCCCAGGATTGAACCCTGACTACTCAGGGCTTTTGTATTGTGAGGCAGATGCACTAACCCTCTCGTTTTATCAATCAATCAATCAATCAATGTTTATTTATATAGCCCCAAATCACAAATGTCTCAAAGGACTGCACAAACCATTACGACTACAACATCCTCGGAAGAACCCACAAAAGGGCAAGGAAAACTCACACCCAGTGGGCAGGGAGAATTCACATCCAGTGGGACGCCAGTGACAATGCTGACTATGAGAAACCTTGGAGAGGACCTCAGATGTGGGCAACCCCCCCCCTCTAGGGGACCGAAAGCAATGGATGTCGAGCGGGTCTAACATGATACTGTGAAAGTTCAATCCATAGTGGCTCCAACACAGCCGCGAGAGTTCAGTTCAAGCGGATCCAAGACAGCAGCGAGAGTCCCGTCCACAGGAGACCATCTCAAGCGGAGGCGGGTCAGCAGCGTAGAGATGTCCCCAACCGATACAGGCGAGCGGTCCATCCTGGGTCTCGACTCTGGACAGCCAGTACTTCATCCATGGTTATCGGACCGGACCCCATCCACAAGGGAGGGGGGGACATAGGAAAAAGAAAAGAAGCGGCAGATCAACTGGTCTAAAAAGGGGGTCTATTTAAAGGCTAGAGTATACAAATGAGTTTTAAGGTGAGACTTAAATGCTTCTACTGAGGTAGCATCTCGAACTGTTACCGGGAGGGCATTCCAGAGTACTGGAGCCCGAACGGAAAACGCTCTATAGCCCGCAGACTTTTTTTGGGCTCTAGGAATCACTAATAAGCCGGAGTCTTTTGAACGCAGATTTCTTGCCGGGACATATGGTACAATACAATCGGCAAGATAGGCTGGAGCTAGACCGTGTAGTATTTTATACGTAAGTAGTAAAACCTTAAAGTCACATCTTAAGTGCACAGGAAGCCAGTGCTGGTGAGCCAGTATAGGTATATATGTATGTATATATGTATATAAAGGTATATACAGTATAGGTATATATGCATGTATATATGTATATAAAGGTATATACAGTATAGGTATATATGTATGTATATATGTATATAAAGGTATATACAGTATAGGTATATATGTATGTATATATGTATATAAAGGTATATACAGTATAGGTATATATGTATGTATATATGTGTATAAAGGTATATACAGTATAGGTATATATGTATGTATATATGTGTATAAAGGTATATACAGTATAGGTATATATGTATGTATATATGTATATAAAGGTATATACAGTATAGGTATATATGCATGTATATATGTATATAAAGGTATATACAGTATAGGTATATATGTATGTATATATGTGTATAAAGGTATATACAGTATAGGTATATATGTATGTATATATGTATATAAAGGTATATACAGTACAGGCATAATTTGATCAAACTTTCTTGTTCTTGTCAAAAGTCTAGCAGCCGCATTTTGTACCAACTGTAATCTTTAATGCTAGACATGGGGAGACCCGAAAATAATGGAAACTATTTGTCGCAAAAAAAAAAAATGACGAAGACAAATCCACAAATTCAACGCACCGTTTTATAAGCCGCAGGGTTCAAAGCGTAGGGATGTTGCTAAGTATTGTGTTGTGATGCTTTATTAATAGCATATCTATGTCCTAACCACATTTCCTAATGAGTATTTCTTACGCAATTAAAAAAAAAAGGGGATCAGACTGTTCTCCTGTGAAAATGCACACTTCCAGACCTCCACATGGTAAAAGTCTGCCGGACACGATGACTCAGGTTTTGTGTTCGTTCTTATTTTTTTTTACGTTCTTCTCCCAGTCACGTATTGCACAACAGCAGACTATCACGTCGCTCCAGCGCTGCACGGCGGCGGCGGCATGACTCACACTCCAAAATGGACGCCTTTATTGCCCAGGGTGATCTTTATTTTGTTGTGAGACGCTCGGTCTGTCTGGCAAGACGAGGCTGAGCGGCTCGGAATTTATGTTGAGGAATAAAACAGGAGGGGGAAACAACGCTCAGTCTTACTTGCCGATATTACATGAATATATATCAGAAGGTATTAAAAAAACACTTGAAAACGCAGCTGAAATATGGGGAATTGGTCAAAAGAGGAAATGATAACACAAACCCCGGAAATTGTGTTAGATGTAAATATAAACAGAATACAATGATTTGCTGATCATTTTCAACCCATATTCAGTTGAATATGCTACAAAGACAACGTATTTGATGTTAAAACTAATAAACTTTTTTTTTTTTTGCAAATAATCCTTAACTTTAGAATTTGATGCCAGCAATAATAAAGGCGATTAGGTAACAAGGCCCACCTGGGCCATCTACTCACCTGCCGCTGTCTTCGAGGCCGGTCCTTGCACAACCCGTTCCAGGGCTATATAAGTAAACATTGATGGATTGATTGATCATTACAAAGTACAAACCCCGTTTCCATATGAGTTGGGAAATTGTGTTAGATGTAAATATAAACAGAATACAATGATTTGCAAATCATTTTCAACCCATATTCAGTTGAATATGCTACAAAGACAAACTGATAAACATTTTTCTGTTGTTGCAAATAATCATTAACTTTAGAAGCCAGCAATACGCGACAAAGAAGTTGGGAAAGGTGGCAATAAATACTGATAAAGTTGAGGAATGCTCATCAAACACTTATTTGGAACATCCCACAGGTGTGCAGGCTAATTGGGAACAGGTGGGTGCCATGATTGGGTATAAAAACAGCTTCCCCAAAAAATGCTCAGTCTTTCACAAGAAAGGATGGGGCGAGGTACACCCCTTTGTCCACAACTGTGTGAGCAAATAGTCAAACAGTTTAAGAACAACCTTTCTCAAAGTGCAATTGCAAGAAATTTAGGGATTTCAACATCTACGCTCCATAATATCATCAAAAGGTTCAGAGAATCTGGAGAAATCACTCCACGTAAGCGGCATGGCCGGAAACCAACATTAAATGACCGTGACTTTCGATCCCTCAGACAGCACTGTATCAAAAACCAACATCAACCTCTAAAGGATATCACCACATGGGCTCAGGATTACTTCAGAAAACCACTGTCACTAAATACACTTGGCCGCTACATCTGTAAGTGCAAGTTAAAGCTCTACTATGCAAAGAAAAAGCCATGTGTATTGGCTGGGGACATCTCTGCGCTGCTGATCCGCCTCCGCTTGGGATGGTTTCCTGCTGGCTCCGCTGTGGACAGGACTCTCGCTGCTGTGTTGGATCCGCTTTGGACTGGACTCTCGCGACTGTGTTGGATCCATTATGGATTGAACTTTCACAGTATCATGTTGGACCTGCTCGACATCCATTGCTTTCCTCCTCTCCAAGGTTCTCATAGTCATCATTGTCACCGACGTCCCACTGGGTGTGAGTTTTCCTTGCCCTTATGTGGGCCTACCGAAGATGTCGTAGTGGTTTGTGCAGCCCTTTAAGACACTAGTGATTTAGGGCTATATAAGTAAACATTGATTGATTGATTGATTGATTGATTTATCAACAACATCCAGAAACGGCGCCGGCTTCTCTGGGCCCGAGATCATCTAAGATGGACTGATGCAAAGTGGAAAAGTGTTCTGTGGTCTGACGAGTCCACATTTCATATTGTTTTTGGAATAATTCGACATCGTGTCATCCGGACCAAAGGGGAAGCGAACCATCCAGACTGTTATCGATGCAAAGTTGAAAAGCCAGCATCTGTGATGGTATGGGGGTGCATTAGTGTCCAAGGCATGGGTAACTTACACATTTGTGAAGGCACCTTTAATGCTGAAAGGTACATACAGGTTTTGGAACAACATATGCTGCCATCTGAGCGCCGTCTTTTTCATGGACGCCCCTGCTTATTTCAGCAAGACAATGCCAAGCCACATTCAGCATGTGTTACAACAGCGTGGCTTCGTAAAAAAAAGTGTGCGGGTACTTTCCCGGCCCGCCTGCAGTCCAGACCTGTCTCCCATGGAAAATGTGTGAAGCATAAAATACGACAGCGGAGACCCCGGACTGTTGAAGGACTGAAGCTCTACAAAAAACAAGAATGGGAAAGAATTCCACTTTCAAAGCTTCAACAATTAGTTTCCTCAGTTCCCAAACGTTTATTGAGTGTTGTTAAAAGAGAAGGTGATGTAACACAGTGGTGAACATGCCCTTTCCCAACTACTTTGGCACCTGTTGCAGCCATGAAATCCTAAGTTAATTATTATTTGCAAAAAATAAAGTTTATGAGTTTGAACATCAAATATGTTGTCTTTGTAGCATATTCAACTGAATATGGCTTGAAAAGGATTTGCAAATCATTGTATTCTGTTTATATTTACATCTAACACAATTTCCCAACTCATATGAAAAAGGGGTTTTCAACATTATCATCATAATACCTCTTGTTGTACCACTCATTGGTACAACAAGAGGTATTAAATGTGGCACTTTTCGCAAAGAATGCAATCAAAAAAATATAGAAAAAATACTCAAATAATTAGGTCCAGTTGCAAATATTTAATCAGATTTTTGCCGCCATCTTTAGCAGGGCTCCGGCGTGTCCTGCCCTGCTGCTCGTTCGCCGGCTCTGCCTCTTCTACAGACTCAAAAAACATTTTCCCTGTTGACTATAATTACATGAACACAATAAGGGCAATAATGTAATCGATAAAGAGAAAAATAAATAATGATAATGAGCAGGATATATTAAATATAGTGGGAGTTGTTTGTAATTAGCATAATATTTTTTAACAATATTTAAATATTACTAACAGCCTCCATATTGCGGTCACTTGTGTGTACTTTCTATCCAGTCTTATGTCTCGCATTCATGATGAATTTCGCCGTTCTCATGGTTGCTGCCTCGCCTCCAGCGGTAACCATGGCACCCCATCCAAGGAACTCACTTTGCAACACTTTTATTTTTTTGTTGTTGTTGTTTTTTTAAACGCATGCCCCTTTCTGATATTTTCACACTGGGTCGCTCGCAACAATACATTTGTTTGATTAGGGATATTTTTACATTTTGCATGAAACTTTTTTTTTATTCCAGAGCTTTTTTAGGAGCAATACAATTAATAAAAAAAAAATGTTTGGTTTTTTTGAATGCATCCCCCTTTCTGATCTTTTCACTGCAAAAACTGAAATCTAAATAAGATTAAATATCTCTAATAAGTGTGATATTTGCTTATTTTTCTGCTGATAAGATCTTTCTTCTTACTAAGCAGATTTTATGTTAGAATGTTTTAGTTGTTTTAAGTGTTCTACATGATCTCAGTTAAATATTACAGCTTGTTGCTGAGATTTGATGACCTATATTGAGTAAAACATGCTGGAAACTAGAATATCAAGTGTTGCAAAGCTGTGTCATCAACACTCACAAGTATAACACTATTATGTTGGATCCACTGTGGACTGGACTCTCACTATTATGTCAGATCCACTATGGACTGGACTTTCACAATATTATGTTAGATCCACTATGGACTGTTCTTTTACAATATTTATTATATTAGATCCACTATGGACGGGACTCTCACTATTATGTTAGATCCACTATGGACTGGACTCTCACTATTATGTTAGATCCACTATGGACTGTACTCTCACTATTATGTTAGATCCACTATGGACTGTACTCTCACTATTATGTTAGATCCACTATGGACTGGACTCTCACTTTTATGTTACATCCACTATGGACTGGACTCTCACTATTATGTTAGATCCACTATGGACTGGACTCTCACTATTATGTTAAATCCACTATAGACTGGACTTTCACAATATTATGTTAGATCCACTATGGACTGGACTCTCACACTATTATATTAGATCCACTATGGACTGGACTCTCACTATTATGTTAGATCCACTATGGACTGTTCTTTCACAATATTTATTATATTAGATCCACTATGGACTGGACTCTCACTATTATGTTAGATCCACTATGGACTGTTCTTTCACAATATTTATTATGTTAGATCCACTATGGACTGGACTCTCACTATTATGTTGGATCCACTATGGACTGGACTCTCACACTATTATGTTAGATATACTATGGACTGGATTCTCACTATTATGTTAGATCCACTATGGACTGGACTCTCACTATTATGTTAGATCCACTATGGACTGGGCTCTCACACTATTATGTTAGATCCACTATGGACTGGACTCTCACTATTATGTTAAATCCACTATAGACTGGACTTTCACAATATTATGTTAGATCCACTATGGACTGGACTCTCACACTATTATGTTGGATCCACTATGGACTGGACTCTCACACTATTATGTTAGATCCACTATGGACTGTTCTTTCACAATATTTATTATGTTAGATCCACTATGGACTGGACTCTCACTATTATGTTGGATCCACTATGGACTGGACTCTCACACTATTATGTTAGATCTACTATGGACTGGATTCTCACTATTATGTTAGATCCACTATGGACTGGACTCTCACTATTATGTTAGATCCACTATGGACTGGGCTCTCACACTATTATGTTAGATCCACTATGGACTGGACTCTCACTATTATGTTAAATCCACTATAGACTGGACTTTCACAATATTATGTTAGATCCACTATGGACTGGACTCTCACACTATTATGTTAGATCCACTATGGACTGGACTCTCACACTATTATGTTAGATCCACTATGGACTGTTCTTTCACAATATTTATTATATTAGATCCACTATGGACTGGACTCTCACTATTATGTTAGATCCACTATGGACTGTTCTTTCACAATATTTATTATGTTAGATCCACTATGGACTGGACTCTCACACTATTATGTTAGATCCACTATGGACTGTTCTTTCACAATATTTATTATGTTAGATCCACTATGGACTGGACTCTCACTATTATGTTGGATCCACTATGGACTGGACTCTCACACTATTATGTTAGATCTACTATGGACTGGATTCTCACTATTATGTTAGATCCACTATGGACTGGACTCTCACTATTATGTTAGATCCACTATGGACTGGGCTCTCACACTATTATGTTAGATCCACTATGGACTGGACTCTCACTATTATATTAAATCCACTATAGACTGGACTTTCACAATATTATGTTAGATCCACTATGGACTGGACTCTCACACTATTATGTTAGATCCACTATGGACTGGACTCTCACACTATTATGTTAGATCCACTATGGACTGTTCTTTCACAATATTTATTATATTAGATCCACTATGGACTGGACTCTCACTATTATGTTAGATCCACTATGGACTGTTCTTTCACAATATTTATTATGTTAGATCCACTATGGACTGGACTCTCACTATTATGTTGGATCCACTATGGACTGGACTCTCACACTATTATGTTAGATCTACTATGGACTGGACTCTCACTATTATGTTAGATCCACTATGGTCTGGTCTCTCACACTATTATGTCAGATCCACTATGGACTGGACTCTCACTATTATGTTAGATCCACTATGGACTGGACTCTCACACTATTATGTTGGATCCACTATGGACTGGACTCTCACTATTATGTTGGATCCACTATGGACTGGACTCTCACTAGTATGTTAGATCCACTATGGACTGGACTCTCACTATTATGTTAGATCCACTATGGTCTGTTCTCTCACACTATTATGTTAAATCCACTATGGACTGGACTCTCACACTATTATTTTAGATCCACTATGGACTGGACTCTCACTATTATGTTGGATCCACTATGGACTGGACTCTCACTATTATGTTAGATCCACTATGGACTGGACTCTCACTAGTATGTTAGATCCACACCCACATCTGTGGTCCTTTCCAAGGTTTCTCATACTCCTTCACAGTGACGTCCCACTGGGTTATGAGTATTTCCTTTCCCCTTTGTGAGCTCTGAGCCAAGGATGTCGTTGTGGCTTGTGCAGCCCTTTGAGATACTTGTGATTTGTGGCTATATAAATAAACATTGATTGATTGATTGAACCCATGCAGTCTCAATGTTAGAATAATTATGTTCATATTATCACAAAACTCTTGTCTTTAAGAGCCGTTGCTATAGTTATTATCAATTGTGCTGAAGCTGTATTTTTTCTATCCGTGCAAAGGGACAGCTGGCAGTCCAAAAGATTACGGGTATTCTCGTATCAGTGTTGTGTCCAAACATTTCCAAAACTATGCAGATTATGCTTTCAAAACCTTTTTTTGAACAAAAACAATCCACGGTGTAGTGAAGTAGTACAAATACCACGATGGATGGCGACTTCATCCTTACAACAGACTCAACTCGGATAACTGACTAGTTTTGCATCAAGGCTTCTTGGCGAGGAAAAGGTGAGCCCAGCTCCCTCTCAAAGTCAGCTGTGACAGGCAGCAAAGTCTTCGCCTCAGGTCTGTTGTTGACCTGGATCGTGAAATCCCGGCGCTTACACTTTGTTTTTTTGTTTAGTTTTTTTGTTTGTGTTGTGCGATGCTTGGAAATGAGCCCCAGGTCGCACGCCACGGAACGCACGTCAGTAATTACCTCACTCAAACTACGCGTTTAATCTGTATGTCAGCGTTAATCTGCCGCCGTCTATATACGGATGCACCTGAAGGCACCGCCATTACTCTTGTTTTTGCCTTGTTTTTTTTTTTATGCTTTAAAGTGGGTCATTAAACGCAAGAGAGAGAAATGTTGCCAGACTTCCAGAAATGTCTGACAAACATGATCCTCGTGAAAAGAGGTGTTTCCATCCAATAAATGATCGTGAAAAAAACATGGTGAGCAGAGGGTGTGGATGATGGAATAGTTTAAATTGGATGAGAAATGGTTTAAAAAGGCTGGAGTATACAAGTGAGTTTTAAAATGGGACTTAAAGGCCTACTGGAATGAGATGTTCTTATTTAAACGGGGATAGCAGGTCCATTCTATCTGTCATACTTCATCATTTCGCCATATTGCCATATTTTCGCTGAATCCAATCCAATCCAATCCACTTTATTTATATAGCACATTTAAACAACAATAACATTTCCAAAGTGCTGCAAAGCGATGTTAAAAACAATTGTAAAAAAATAAATAAATAAATAAATAAAATAAAATACAAAAAAGTATATATATATATATATATATATATATATATATTATGCTCCACCAATGACTGAATAAAAACAAAAAATAAATAAATATAAAAACAATATAAAAACAAATATGACGGTAAACTCAATTAAAACAGTAAAATAGAAATCAAAGTGTATAAAAGACACAGAGGACCACACAACTCACGCAGTGTTAAAAGCCAAAGAATAAAAGTGGGTCTTAAGACGAGACTTAAAAGTCTTTAGTAGAGAACATCCACGATAAAGTTGGCAACTTTTGGTCGCTAATAAAAAAAGCCTTGCCTGTACCGGAAGTAGCAGACGATGTGCGCGTGACGTCACGGGTTGTGGAGCTCCTCACATCTGAACATTGTTTACAATCATGGCCACCAGCAGCAAGAGCGATTCGGACCGAGAAAGCGACAATTTCCCCCACTAATTAGAACGAAGATTAAAGATTCGTGTTCGAGGATATTAATAGCGACGGACTAGGAAAAAAAAAAAAAAGTTCCATCCTATCTTGCCGATTGTATTGTACCATATGTCCCGGCAAGAAATCTGCCTTCAAAAGACTCCGGCTTATTAGTGATTCCCAAAGCCGAAAAAAAGTCTGCGAGCTATAGAGCATTTTCATGTCGGGCTCCAGTACTCTGGAATGCCCTCCCGGTAACAGTTCGAGATGCCACCTCAGTAGAAGCATTTAAGTCTCACCTTAAAACTCATTTGTATACTATAGCCTTTAAATAGACTCCCCTTTTAGACCAGTTGATCTGCCGTTTCTTTTCTTTTTCTCCTATGTCCCACTCTCCCTTGTGGAGGGGGTCCGGTCCGATCCGGTGGCCATGTACTGCTTGCCTGTGTATCGGCTGGGGACATCTCTGCGCTGCTGATCCGCCTCCACTTGGGATGGTTTCCTGCTGGCTCCGCTGTGAACGGGACTCTCGCTGCTGTGTTGGATCCGCTTTGGACAGGACTCTCGCGACTGTGTTGGATCCATTATGGATTGAACTTTCACAGTATCATGTTAGACCCGCTCGACATCCATTGCTTTCCTCCTCTCTAAGGTTCTCATAGTCATCATTGTCACCGACGTCCCACTGGGTGTGAGTTTTCCTTGCCCTTATGTGGGCCTACCGAGGATGTCGTAGTGGTTTGTGCAGCCCTTTGAGACACTAGTGATTTAGGGCTATATAAGTAAACATTGACTGATTGATTGAACAAAAAAAAAACACGACTGAATTGGGACGGATTCCGATGTTTTTAGACACATTTACTAGGATAAATCTGGGAAATCCCTTATTTTTCTATTGTGTTGCTAGTGTTTTAGTTGGATAAAATAGTACCTGATAGTCGGAGCGGTGTGTCCGCGGGTGATTTGAGGCCAGTCTCTGAGGGAAGTCGACGGCAGCTTTATGGACGGCGTAAGCTCAGCTGATCTCCGGTGAGAGCCGACTTATTACCACAATTTTCTCACCGAAACCTGCTGGTTGACATTCGGTCGGGATCCATGTTCACTTGACCGCTCTGATCCATAGTAATGTTTCACCTCCGGGAATGTTAAGCAAGGAATCACCATGTGTTTGTGTGGCTAAAGGCTAAAGCTTCCCACCTCCATCTTTCTACTGTAACTTCTTCAATATTAGTTGAACAAATTGCAAAAGATTCATCAACACAGATGTCCAGATTACCGTGTAATTATTTCTTAACAGTCTGTGACATCACGCGAACATGTCATCATTCCGCAACCTTTTTTAAGAAGAAACTCCCGGGAAATTTAAAATTGCAATTTAGTAAACTAAAAAGGCCGTATTGGCATGTGTTGCAATGTTAATATTTCATCATTGATATATAAACTATCAGACTGCGTGGTCGCTAGTAGTGGCTTTCAGTAGGCCTTTAATACCACCATTTTCTCACCGAAACCTGCCGGTTGACATGTGGTAGGGAACCATGTTCGCTTGACCGTTCTGTTCCGCATAGTAAAGCTTCAGGAATGTAAACAAGGAAACACCGGCTGTGTTTGTGTTGCTAAAGGCGGCCGCAATACACCGCTTCCCACCTACATCTTTCTTCTTTGACGTCTCCATTATTAATTGAACAAATTGCAAAAGATTCATTAACACAGACGTCCAGAATACTGTGTAATTATGCGATTAAAGTAAACGACTTATAGCTGGGATTGGTGCTGGATCAAAATGTCCGCAACGATCTGTGACATCATCATACCGCAACGTTTTCAGCAGGATAATTTGCGGGAAATTTAAAATTGCAATTTAGTAAACTAAAAAGGCCGTATTGGCATGTGTTGCAATGTTAATATTTCATCATTGATATATAAACTATCAGACTGCGTGGTCGCTAGTAGTGGCTTTCAGTAGGCCTTTAATACCACCATTTTCTCACCGAAACCTGCCGGTTGACATGTGGTAGGGAACCATGTTCGCTTGACCGTTCTGTTCCGTATAGTAAAGCTTCACCGTCATCTTTCGGGAATGTAAACAGGAAACACCGGCTGAGTTTGTGTTGCTAAAGGTGGCCGCAATACACCGCTTCCCACCTACATCTTTCTTCTTTGATGTCTCCATTATTAATTGAACAAATTGCAAAATATTCAGCAACACGGATGTCCAGAATACTGTGTAATTATGCAATTAAAGCAGACTACTTTGAAAAATGTCCGCTACAATCCGTGACGTCACGCACAAGCCTCATCATACCGCAACGTTTTCAGCAGGATAATTCGCGGGAAATTTAAAATTGCAATTTAGTAAACTAAAAAGGCCGTATTGGCATGTGTTGCAATGTTAATATTTCATCATTGATATATAAACTATCAGACTGCGTGGTCGCTAGTAGTGGCTTTCAGTAGGACTTTAATACCACCGAGGGTGGACGCTCCCCTTTTCTCTTCTGCTTGCTTCTTTGTTTTGTCTTGTCTTAACTTTCTAGTTGCCTCTTTTTGCACTATCCTCTCCAAATCTAAACATTGGAACTATTCAACTGGCCTCAACAAAATTGACAAGATCTTGGGTTTGGGGGAACCTGCTGACGTGACAAAGCGGTTGTTGCTGGACACACCACGGACTCTTGGGAAAAGAAGGAGTGCCGCGTGCCTGGCGACCCTTTTCTGTCGAGGACGTGAAGATATCCACCTATTGAGAATCATGACAACATGACATCTGCTGATTGGAGTAAGTGTTGCTCTGGTTTGTCGACAAATTGGAAGTTGCAGGCAGTCTTCAAAGTACCCCGAAGCTGCCACAAATGATTGGAGGATGCGGGAAGAACTGTGGATCGCATCGGACTGTCCACCCCGCAGTTTTTGAGGACCATTCAGAGACAATTTAGATTAAAAAACATTCGAACTTGGATTGTTTCCCTGGATTCCAGACTCTCCCGAAGGACAGTGCAGCGAAGACACAACAAACTCCCTTCTTGTCTCTCATGAACACACACCTGTTGTTGTGAACTTTGGACTATCCATCCATCCATCCATCCATCATCTTCCGCTTATCCGAGGTCGGGTCGCGGGGGCAACAGCCTAAGCAGGGAAACCCAGACTTCCCTCTCCCCAGCCACTTCGTCTAGCTCTTCCCGGGGGATCCCGAGGCGTTCCCAGGCCAGCCGGGAGACATAGTCTTCCCAACATGTCCTGGGTCTTCCCCGTGGCCTCCTACCGGTTGGACGTGCCCTAAACACCTCCCTAGGGAGGCGTTCGGGTGGCATCCTGACCAGATGCCCGAACCACCTCATCTGGCTCCTCTCGATGTGGAGGAGCAGCGGCTTTACTTTGAGTTCCTCCCGGATGGCAGAGCTTCTCACCCTATCTCTAAGGGAGAGCCCCGCCACACGGCGGAGGAAACTCATTTCGGCCGCTTGTACCCGTGATCTTATCCTTTCGGTCATGACCCACAGCTCATGACCATAGGTGAGGATGGGAACGTAGATCGACCGGTAAATTGAGAGCTTTGCCTTCCGGCTCAGCTCCTTCTTCACCACAACTTTGGACTAGCGACGGCAAATACATCAAGGCCACGGAACAGAGACACACTATGGGCTTATACACACACATAAATATGCGTCACACATACACCCTCCTGTCCCCCAACCCAACGCCCTCGACGCAATCCCATAGGGGAGATGAATGGATGGTCAGCGCCTGAGAGCTGCGTCCTGCCACCATGACCTTGAACTCCCTTCCCTCTGTTGCTAGATATCTCGAGATGTACGTTGTTATATGTATATGTGCTTTTATGGAGGGTTTTTTCCCACTCCGAACTGGGCCCCCTTAAGAGCCCAGTCTGGATTGTATTTATGTTAAGGTAACGTGTGGCGTTCCCCAGGGTTCGGTCCTTGGCCCTGTACTCTTCAGCATCTACATGCTGCCGCTGGGTGACGTCATACGCAAATACGGTATTAGCTTTCACTGTTATGCTGATGACACCCAACTCTACATGCCCCTAAAGCTGACCAACACGCCGGACTGTAGTCAGTCTTAATGAAATCAAACAATGGATGTCCGCTAACATTTTGCAACTTAATGCCAAAAAAACGGAAATGCTGATTATCGGTCCTGCTAGACACCGACCTCTATTTAATAATACAACTTTAACATTTGACAACCAAATAATAAAACAAGGCGACTCTGTAAAAAATCTGGGTATTATCTTCGACCCAACTCTCTCCTTTGAGTCACACATTAAAAGCGTTACTAAAACGGCCTTCTTTCATCTCCGTAATATCGCTGAAATTCGCTCCATTTTGTCCACTAAAGACGCCGAGATCATTATCCATGCGTTTGTTACGTCTCGTCTCGATTACTGTAACGTATTATTTTCGGGTCCCCCCATGTCTAGCATTAAAAGATTACAGTTGGTACAAAATGCGGCTGCTAGACTTTTGACAAGAACAAGAAAGTTTGATCACATTACGCCTGTACTGTATATACCTTTATATACATATATACATACATATATACCTATACTGTATATACCTTTATATACATATATACATACATATATACCTATACTGTATATACCTTTATATACATATATACATACATATATACCTATACTGTATATACCTTTATATACATATATACATACATATATACCTATACTGTATATACCTTTATATACATATATACATACATATATACCTATACTGTATATACCTTTATATACATATATACATACATATATACCTATACTGGCTCACCTGCACTGGCTTCCTGTGCACTTAAGATGTGACTTTAAGGTTTTACTACTTACGTATAAAATACTACACGGTCTAGCTCCATCCTATCTTGCCGATTGTATTGTACCATATGTCCCGGCAAGAAATATGCCTTCAAAAGACTCTGGCTTATTAGTGATTCCTAGAGCCCAAAAAAAGTCTGCGGGCTATAGAGCGTTTTCCGTTCGGGCTCCAGTACTCTGGAATGCCCTCCCGGTAACAGTTCGAGATGCTACCTCAGTAGAAACATTTAAGTCTCACCTTAAAACTCATCTGTATACTCTAGCCTTTAAATAGACCTCCTTTTTAGACCAGTTGATTTGCCGCTTATTTTCTTTCTCCTATGTCCCCCCCTCCCTTGTGGAGGGGGTCCGGTCCGATGACCATGGATGAAGTACTGACCGTCCAGAGTCGAGACCCAGGATGGACCGCTCGTCGGGACCCAGGATGGACCGCTCGCCTGTATCGGTTGGGGACGTCTCTACGCTGCTGATCCGCTTGAGATGGTTTCCTGTGGACGGGACTCTCGCTGCTGTCTTGGATCCGCTTGAACTGAACTCTCGCGGCTGTGTTGGAGCCACTATGGATTGAACTTTCACAGTATCATGTTAGACCCGCTCCACATCCATTGCTTTTGGTCCCCTAGAGAGGGGGGGTTGCCCACATCTGAGGTCCTCTCCAAGGTTTCTCATAGTCAGCATTGTCACTGGCGTCCCACTGGATGTGAATTCTCCCTGCCCACTGGGTGTGAGTTTTCCTTGCCCTTTTGTGGGTTCTTCCGAGGATGTCGTAGTCGTAATGATTTGTGCAGTCCTTTGAGACATTTGTGATTTGGGGCTATATAAATAAACATTGATTGACATTGATTGATATTTTTTTACTCATCCTTCCCCAGCGTTTACCTTTTTCCCATCTTTTACGGGGCGCGACCCATCAGCGTTCTTGTTCTGTAACCCTGTACACTGTTTGTTTGTCAAATCTTGAACAGGTTTGTGCTGAAAACAAAGTTTCGTTGTACTTGTTGCAATGACAAAAAAGATCTACCTACTGAGGTAGCATCTCTAACTGTTACCGGGAGAGTACTGGAGCCCCAATAGAAAACGCTCTATAGCCCGCAGACTTTTTTTGCTTTCGATAAATTAGAAAAGTTGTGTGGGTGGATGGTGAAATTGTCGGAATCAAGTATAAACTGGCGCAACATTTAGAGAATATAAGGCATTCGTTTGAATGGGAATTTCTCTGACATTTGGGAATATGGGGAAATCGAGGAACTTTTTAAATATTCATCCTATCACAATTGCACCCCCCGTGACTCCAAAAGGGACAAGCGGTAGAAAAATGGATGGATGGATGGATGGATGGATACGAATTGGTTGGTGTTGCGATTTTCGGAATTGGTTGAACGATGTTGACGTAACAACGGCTAGAATTGAGAATGCGTATTTCGGAATTCCTGGAATTTCGGGGGAAAGCGGGAATTTGTATGAAGAAAAAAAACACTAACTTTTTTTGACCCAACTTCGAAGATTGGTTTGACGGTGGAATAGTCAAAAACGGTTAAAAAATGTCGACTGTGAAAACTTTCCGGCAAGAGGTGAAAATATGGCTTTGGAAAACCCCCAACCCGGAGTGCCATCTCCGGGTTGGGGAGGAGACCCTGCCCCAAGTGGAGGAGTTCAAGTACCTAGGAGTCTTGTTCACGAGTGGGGGAAGAGTGGATCGTGAGATCGACAGGCGGATCGGTGCGGCGTCTTCAGTAATGCGGACGTTGTATCGATCTGTTGTGGTGAAGAAGGAGCTGAGCCGGAAGGCAAAGCTCTCAATTTACCGGTCGATCTACGTTCCCATCCTCACCTATGGTCATGAGCTTTGGGTCATGACCGAAAGGATAAGATCACGGGTACAAGCGGACGAAATGAGTTTGGGTCTCTCCCTTAGAGATAGGGTGAGAAGCTCTGCCATCCGGGAGGAACTCAAAGTAAAGCCGCTGCTCCTTCACATGGAGAGGAGCCAGATGAGGTGGTTCGGGCATCTGGTCAGGATGCCACCCGAACGCCTCCCTAGGGAGGTGTTTAGGGCACGTCCAACCGGTAGGAGGCCACGGGGAAGACCCAGGACACGTTGGGAAGACTATCTCTCCCGGCTGGCCTGGGAACGCCTCGGGATCCCCCGGGAAGAGCTAGACGAAGTGGCTGGGGAGAGGGAAGTCTGGGTTTCCCTGCTTAGGCTGTTGCCCCCACGACCTGACCTCGGATAAGCGGAAGATGATGGATGGATGGAAGGCATTCGTTTGAATTGGAATTTCTCGGATATTTGGGAATATGGGGAAATCGAGGAACTTTTTAAATATTTATCCTATCACAATTGCACCCCCCCGTGATTCCAAAAGGGACAAGCGGTAGAAAAATGGATGGATACGAATTGGTTGGTGTTGCGATTTTCGGAATTGGTTGAACGATGTTGACGTAACAACGGCTAGAATTGAGAATGCGTATTTCGGAATTCCTGGAATTTCGGGGGAAAGTGGGAATTTGTATGAAGAAAAAAAACCCACTAACTTTTGTTGACCTAACTTCGAAGATTAATTCGACGGTGGAATAGTCCAAAACGGTTAAAAAATGTGAAAATAGGGCTTTGGAAAATAGGGCTTTGGAAAACCGGGAATGCCCGGAATTTTTTTTAACTTAGAAAATGGTAGTTTGATTGTGTTGGTGGTGGAACAGTTTGAATCTAAGTGAGAAGTGTGGGCATGTTTGAAAATTGGCTTATTCATTCTCAATGGGCAAAATGTCCTGGAAAACTGGGAACTCCTACCATCAGGCAGACCATACTGGAGCCTGTGATCCAGGACTACGAGACTGACAAACAGTTTTCTACCCACAGCCCATCAGGTTTGGAAAATCTAGAAGAAATAATGATTTGTCTTTGGTAGAAATATAGCTTGGTCCAATTTGTTATATATTCTAACAAAATGCAGATTGGATTTTAACCTATTTAAAACATGTCATCAAAAATATATATTTATAGTGAGAAATCATTAGGATGATCAGTGTTTCCACAAAGATAAATATCATTAATTATTAATTATAACATAGAGTTAAAAGTCAATTGAGCAAAGTGGCTATTTCTGGCAAATTATTTAAGTGTATCAAACTGGTAGCCCTTTGCATTAATCAGTACCCAAGAAGTAGTTCTTGGATTTAAAAAGGTTGATGTAGTGTATATTACGGTAAATGGAAAAACAGTACTGCTGTTTTTATGGTAGGAAAAAAAAACCCGCAGCTCAGTTGCCCAAATTTTATTTTTATTTTTGTTTTTTTACATCCATCCATCCATCCATTCATTTTCTACCGCTTATTCCCTTTTGGGGGTCGCGGTGGGTGGTGGCGCCTATCTCAGCTACAATCGGGTGGAAGGCGGGGTACACCCTGGACAAGTCGCCACCTCATCACAGGGCCAACAGAGATAGAAAGACAACATTCACACACTAGGGACCATTTAGTGTTGCCAATCAACCTATCCCCAGGTGCATGTCTTTGGAGGTGGGAGGGGCCTATCCCCAGGTGCATGTCTTTGGAGGTGGGAGGGGCCTATCCCCAGGTGCATGTCTTTGGAGGTGGGAGGGGCCTATCCCCAGGTGCATGTCTTTGGAGGTGGGAGGGGCCTATCCCCAGGTGCATGTCTTTGGAGGTGGGAGGGGCCTATCCCCAGGTGCATGTCTTTGGAGGTGGGAGGGGCCTATCCCCAGGTGCATGTCTTTGGAGGTGGGAGGGGCCTATCCCCAGGTGCATGTCTTTGGAGGTGGGAGGGGCCTATCCCCAGGTGCATGTCCTTGGAAGTGGGAGGGGCCTATCCCCAGGTGCATGTCTTTGGAGGTGGGAGGGGCCTATCCCCAGGTGCATGTCTTTGGAGGTGGGAGGGGCCTATCCCCAGGTGCATGTCTTTGGAGGTGGGAGGGGCCTATCCCCAGGTGCATGTCTTTGGAGGTGGGAGGGGCCTATCCCCAGGTGCATGTCTTTGGAGGTGGGAGGGGCCTATCCCCAGGTGCATGTCTTTGGAAGTGGGAGGGGCCTATCCCCAGGTGCATGTCTTTGGAGGTGGGAGGGGCCTATCCCCAGGTGCATGTCTTTGGAGGTGGGAGGGGCCTATCCCCAGGTGCATGTCTTTGGAGGTGGGAGGGGCCTATCCCCAGGTGCATGTCTTTGGAGGTGGGAGGGGCCTATCCCCAGGTGCATGTCTTTGGAGGTGGGAGGGGCCTATCCCCAGGTGCATGTCTTTGGAGGTGGGAGGGGCCTATCCCCAGGTGCATGTCTTTGGAAGTGGGAGGGGCCTATCCCCAGGTGCATGTCTTTGGAGGTGGGAGGGGCCTATCCCCAGGTGCATGTCTTTGGAAGTGGGAGGGGCCTATCCCCAGGTGCATGTCTTTGGAGGTGGGAGGGGCCTATCCCCAGGTGCATGTCTTTGGAGGTGGGAGGGGCCTATCCCCAGGTGCATGTCTTTGGAAGTGGAAGGGGCCTATCCCCAGGTGCATGTCTTTGGAGGTGGGAGGGGCCTATCCCCAGGTGCATGTCTTTGGAAGTGGGAGGGGCCTATCCCCAGGTGCATGTCTTTGGAGGTGGGAGGGGCCTATCCCCAGGTGCATGTCTTTGGAGGTGGGAGGGGCCTATCCCCAGGTGCATGTCTTTGGAGGTGGGAGGGGCCTATCCCCAGGTGCATGTCTTTGGAAGTGGGAGGAAGCCGGAGTACCCGGAGGGAACCCACGCAGTCACGGGGAGAACATGCAAACTCCACACAGAAAGATCACAGAAAGATCCCGTGCCTGGATTTGAACCCAGGACTGCAGGACCTTTGTATTGTGAGGCAGACGCACTAACCCCTCTGCCACCGTGAAGCCCTGTTTTTTTTACAGTAAATGAAAAAAAACCCTGCAATTTTACAGTGAAATGCTGCCACCTAAGCTGACAGTTTTGTTGTTGTTTTTTTAATGCAAATCAACATCTGTAGATTTTTCGGTGTATTACCGCCAAAACGGCACCACAAATTATTACAATAAAAAAATAACATATTTTGCAACCCTACTAGCCGGTGGTTCAATGTTTGTATTCCTGGTTTTAAAGGCGAAAAATTATATTTTCATAATATTATCACAATTTTTTAAGGATGCTTTTTTTTTTTCTTCCCTGCACATAAACACTGCACATCATGTTGTGATCATTACAATTTGAAGCAGGCACTTCCAGTCGCCAGTATGGATGTACAGTCTGGGTGACACTTTGACAGCAGCATTAATTAGAGTGGACCAATCATGCGTGCGACAGCCAGTTCATCAGATTTACAGGCGCTGGAAGCTCTCGACGTGTCTGCAACCTGCACCTCGACGCCTCACCCCTCTTTTGTCTTTGACATCACCTCTTTAAGGATTCATAAGCCGGACGGGCTCATTTGCATAAAGCTTCCAGGACTGATTAGTGCTATTACTGTACGAGCCCCCCGGGACCCTGCAGGGGCCGCAGCATTTGGCCAAGGTTAGACCCGTTCGACAGAGATTGTGGATTTTTGGAAGAAAACTAAGAGGAGCGCTCTGTAGTGATCCTCTGCGAACTTTTTGTTCAGCTGAATTAATAATGAGCGTCCCAAGTCATAGATCCTCTCTAACAGGATCAGTCTGCTGTTTTTGAGCACCGACTGCCAAAACGCTAGTCAGAGATCCTCTCTAACAGGATCAGTCTGCTGTTTTTGAGCACCGACTGCCAAAACACTAGTCAGAGATCCTCTCTAACAAGATCAATCTGCTGTTTTTGAGCACCTACTGCCAAAACGCTAGACAGTGATCCTCTCTAATAAGAGCAATCTGATCATTTTAAGCACTTACTGCCAAAATGCTAGACAGAGATCCTCTCTAACAAGAGCAATCTGCTGTTTTTGAGCACTGACTGCCAAAATGCTAGTCAGAGATCCTCTCTAACAAGAGCAATCTGCTGTTTTTGAGCACCGACTGCCAAAACACTAGTCAGAGATCCTCTCTAACAAGAGCAATCTGCTGTTTTTGAGCACCGACTGCCCAAACGCTAGTGAGAGATCCTCTCTTAACAAAACCAATCTGCTGTTTTTGAGCACTGACTGCCAAAATGCTAGTCAGAGATCCTCTCTTACAAGATTAATCCGCTGCTTTTGATCACCATCTGCTAAAACACTAGTCAGAGATCCTCTCTAACAAGATCAATCTGATGTTTTTGAGCACCGACTGCCAAAACGCTAGTCAGAGATCTTCTCTAACAAGAGTAATCCACTGTTTTTGAGCACCTACCGCCAAAACGCTAGTCAGAGATCCACTCTAAAAAGAGCAATCTGATGTTTTTGAGCACCGACTGCCAAAACACTAGTCAGAGATCCACTCTAAAAAGTGCAATCCGATGTTTTTGAGCACCTGCTGCCAAAACGCTAGTCAGAGATCCTCTCTAATAAGAGCAATTTGACGTTTTTGAGCACCATCTGCCAAAACGCTAGTCAGAGATCCTCTCTAACAAGATCAATCTGCTGTTTTTGAGCACCATCTGCCAAAACGCTAGTCAGTGATCCTCTCTAACAAGAGCAATTTGCTGTTTTTGAGCACTTACTACCAAAACGCTAGTCAGACATCCTCTATAACAAGAGTAATCTGCTGTTTTTGAGCACCGACTGCCAAAACACTAGTCAGAGATCCACTCTAACAAGAGCAATCTGATGTTTTTGAGCACTGACTGCCAAAAGGCTCGTCAGAGATCCTCTCTAACAAGAGCAATCTGATGTTTTTGAGCAATTACTGCCAAATTGCTAGTCCGAGATCCTGTCTAATAAGAGCAATTTGATGTTTTTGAGCACTTACTGCCAAAATGCTAGTCAGAGATCCTCTCTAACAAGAGCAATCTGCTGTTTTTGAGCACCGACTGCCAAAAGGCTAGTCAGATATCTTCTCTAACAAGAGCAATCTGCTGTTTTTGAGCACTGACTGCCAAAAGGCTAGTCAGAGATCCTCTATAACAAGAGTAATCTCCTGTTTTTGAGAACTTACTGCCAAAATGCTAGTCAGAGATCCTCTCTAACAAGAGCAATCTGCTGTTTTTGAGCACCGACTGCCAAACACTAGTCAGAGATCCTCTCTTACAAAATTAATCTGCTGCTTTTGGGCACCATCTGCCAAAACACTACTCAGAGGTCCACTCTAACAAGATCAATCTGATGTTTTTGAGCACCTACTGCCAAAACGCTAGTCAGAGCTCCTCTCTAACAAGAGCAATCTGCTGTTTTTGAGCACCGACTGCCAAAACACTAGTCAGAGATCCACTCTAACAAGAGCAATCTGATGTTTTTGAGCACCATCTGCCAAAACGCTAGTCAGAGATCCTCTCTAATAATAGCAATGTTCTCTTTTTGAGCACCGACTGCCAAAACGCTAGTCAGAGATCCGCTCTACCAAGATTAATCTTCTGTTTTTGAGCACCATCTGCCAGATCGCTAGTCGGAGATCGTCTATAACAAGAGTAATCTGCTGTTTTTGAGCACCATCTGCCAAAATGCTAGTCGGAGATTCCGTCTAACAATAGCAATGTGCTGTTTTTGAGCACCTACTGCCAAAATGCTAGTCAGAGATCTTCTCTAACAAGAGCAATCTGATGTTTTTGAGCACCTACTTCCAAAACGCTAGTCAGTGATCCTCTCTAACAACAGCAATCTGCTGTTTTGAGCACTGACTGCCAAAAGACTAGTCAGAAATCCTCTCTAACAAGAGCAATCTGCTGTTTTTGAGCACCGACTGCCAAAAAACTAGTCGGAGATTCACTCTAACTACAGTAATCTGCTGTTTTTGAGCACTGACTGCCAAAAGACTAGTCAGAAATGCTCTCTATAAGAACAATCTGCTGTTTTTGAGCACCGACTACCAAAACACTAGTCAGAGATCCTCTCTAACAAGAGCAATCTGCTGTTTTTGACCACCTAGTGCCAAATTGTAGTCAGAAATCCTCTCTAACAAGAGCAATCTGCTGTTTTTGAGCACCAAATGCCAAAACACTAGTCAGAAATCTTCTCTAACAAGAGCAATCTGCTGTTTTTGAGCACCAACTGCACAAATAGTCCGCCAGAATCAGCTTTATTGGCCATGTATGTTTAACACACAAGGAATTAGACTTGGTATGTCTGTTTTCTTTGGTAAATGCAAGAGACCAAAAAAAAAAACAGTTTGGGCAGTAGGTGTTATTTTTGAGCACCTACTGCCCAAACACTAGTCAGAGATCATCTGCAACGAGCACTCTGTTGTGTCGCTGATGATGTGATAAGACGAGAACGGGGGTTATTTTCATTGCCTGAGGCTGTGAGCACAATGCTGTTGCTCCAAACACTGCAATTGCAACTATTCATCGGGATTGAACGGGGGTCATTAAGTCAACATTTGCATTTAAATTGCGGCATTAAAGCATGACACGGTATTAGCGAATAACGCGCTCAATCGCGCTGCCACCGGCTAATTAATGGGTGTTTCCAGGGGAACCTGAGGAGCCTAATTGCTGGAGGGTGGTCTCATTACGGCGGAGTAGCCTGTTTGACCACAAACGGCAACACTTTATTAAAGTTGCCGCCTCTCTCGATGCAGTAAATAAGAAGCCTGGAACTAATTGGTCATTCTTTGCCTTCTGTATTGATTAGTCACGTTTGGCCGGCTTTTCAAAACAACGCTGGCCTGTCGTCGCTGGCTCTCCTTAGGACAAGTCGGAATGACTCAGCATTTGTCGCGATAATGTTAATAATCTCTTTGATTGGCAGCTCTTTTTTAAAGACAACTGAGAAATATGGAAATAAGTCCAGACGAAATGAGAGCATCACAACAGTGTAATGTCCTCTCTGCGGGTGATGCGATGTGACTTGGACCTAAAACAGGAATAAGTATGGCAGTCATTCATCCTCCAAGGCGATTTAATCCCAATTAGAAATATAAACTTTGAGTGCAAAATGAGTTTGTGCTACCTTGATTGTCTGAGCCAAAAAAAGACACTTTTGGTGTTGTTGCTTCATAATATGACTTTATACCCGCAAAATGATTACAGATTGAGATAGCCCTCATTGCAATCTTTAATTTGAGGTACGACTCGATATGGTTCTGGGAAAATGTATTTTTAACGAGATTTTGAGTGAACATCCAAATGATTAAGGTCATCCTGTGCGAAATTATGCTATATAGCACAACCTCGATTTACGAGCTTAATTGATACAGGGTTCGGAAATGGAAAAGTTTCTGTCAAGTTCAAACAGAGATGATATTTATCAAACAGACAAGAAGCAAGGAATTAAACAGAGACAGAATTCAATTCAGCTCATTGAGGAGAAACGTCTAGGCTGTACTCTTCGTACAGTCTTCCATTACGCTCTGACGAAAGGCTACACGCCTCTTTTATTTGGACTTTCCCTGATTACACGGCAACAGCTGTTTCTAAGAGAAGGGGGGTCGTAAATAACCGCGATCATTTTAATAATCTCTTTGATTGGCAGCTCTTTTTTAAAGACAACTGAGAAATATGGAAATTAGTCCAGACGAAATGAGAGCATCACAACAGTGTAATGTCCTCTGTGCGGGTGATGCGATGTGACTTGGACCTAAAACAGGAATAAGTATGGCAGTCATTCATCCCCCAAGACGAATTAATCCCAATTAGAAATATAGACTTTGAGTGCGAAATGAGTTTGTGCTACTTTGATTGTCTAAGCCAAAAAAAAGACCACTTTTGGTGTTGTTGCTTCATAATATGACTTTATACCCGCAAAACGATTACAGATTGAGATAGCCCTCATTGCAATCTTTAATTTGAGGTACGACTCGATATGGTTCTGGGAAAATGTATTTTTAACGAGATTCCGAATGATTAAGGTCATCCTGTGCGAAATTATGCTATATAGCATAATCTCGATTTACGATCCTAATTGATACTTGCACAGGGTTCGGAAATAGAAAACTTTCTGTCAAGTTCAAACAGAGATGATATTTATTAAACAGACAAGAAGCAAGGAATTAAACAGAGACAGAATTCAATTCAGCTCATTGAGGAGAAACATCTAGGCTGTACTCTTCGTACAGTCTTCCATTACGCTCTGACGAAAGGCTACACGCCTCTTTTATTTGGACTTTCCCTGATTACACGGCAACAGCTGTTTCTAAGAGAAGGGGGGTCGTAAACATCCGCGATCATGTTAATAATGGCTTTGATTGGCAGCTCTTTTTTAAAGACAACTGAGAAATATGGAAATAAGTCCAGACGAAATGAGAGCATCACAACAGTGTAATGTTCTCTCTGCGGGTGATGCGATGCGACTTGGACCTAAAACAGGAATAAGTATGGCAGTCATTCATCCTCCAAGGCGAATTAATCCCAATTAGAAATATAAACTTTGAGTGCGAAATGAGTTTGTGCTACCTTGATTGTCCAAGCCAAAAAAAAGACACTTTTGGTGTTGTTGCTTCATAATATGACTATATACCCGCAAAACGATTGCAGATTGAGATAGCCCTCATTGCAATCTTTAATTTGAGGTACGACTCGATATGGTTCTGGGAAAATGTATTTTTAACAAGATTCCGAATGATTAAGGTCATCATGTGCGAAATTATGCTGTATAGCATAATCTCGATTTACGATCCTAATTGATACTTGCACAGGGTTCGGAAATAGAAAAGTTTCTGTCAAGTTCAAACAGAGATGAAATTTATTCAACAGACAAGAAGCAAGGAATTAAACAGAGACAGAATTCAATTCAGCTCATTGAGGAGAAACGTCTAGGCTGTACTCTTCGTGCAGTCTTCCATTACGCTCTGACGAAAGGCTACACGCCTCTTTTATTTGGACTTTCCCTGATTACACGGCAACAGCTGTTTCTAAGAGAAGGGGGGTCGTAAACCTCCGCGATAATGTTAATAATGGCTTTGATTGGCAGCTCTTTTTAAAGACAACTAAGAAATATGGAAATATGTCAACAGTGCAGTGTCCTCTGTGCGGGTGATGCAATGTGATTTGGACTTAAAACAAAAATACATATGGCAGTCATTCATGCGCCAACCTCCCCCAAGGCGAATTAATCCCAATTAGAAATATAAACTGTAAGAGCGAAATGTGTTTGTGCTATCTTGATTGTCTAAGCCAAAAAAAAAGACACTTTTGGTGTTGTTGCTTCATAATATGACTTTATACCCGCAAAACGATTACAGATTGAGATAGCCCTCATTGCAATCTTTAATTTGAGGTACGACTCGATATGGTTCTGGGAAAATGTATTTTTAACGAGATTCCGAATGATTAAGGTCATCCTGTGCGAAATGATGCTATATAGCATAATCTCGATTTACGATCCTAATTGATCCTTGCACAGGGTTCGGAAATAGAAAAGTTTCTGTCAAGTTCAAACAGAGATGATATTTATTAAACAGACAAGAAGCAAGGAATTAAACAGAGACAGAATTCAATTCAGCTCATTGAGGAGAAACGTCTAGGCTGTACTCTTCGTAAAGTCTTCCATTACGCTCTGACGAAAGGCTACACGCCTCTTTTATTTGGACTTTCCCTGATTACACGGCAACAGCTGTTTCTAAGAGAAGGGGGGTCGTAAACATCCGCGATCATGTTAATAATCTCTTTGATTGGCAGCTCTTTTTTAAAGACAACTGAGAAATATGGAAATATGTCAACAGTGCAGTGTCCTCTGTGCGGGTGATGCAATGTGATTTGGACTTAAAACAAAAATACATATGGCAGTCATTCATGCGCCAACTTCCCCCAAGGCGAATTAATCCCAATTAGAAATATAAACTGTGAGAGCTAAATGTGTTTGTGCTACTTTGATTGTCCAAGACCAAAAAAAAAAAAGACACTTTTGGTGTTATTGCTTCACAATATCAGCGTATATTCGCAAAACGATTACAGATTGAGATAGCCCTCATCGCAGGCTTTAATTTGAGGTATGACTCAATATGGTTCTGGGAAAATTTATTTTGACGAGATTTTGAGTGAACATCGGAATGATGCTATATATCATAACCTCGATTTATGAGCTTAATTGATTCTTGCACAGGGTTCGGAAATAGAAACGTTTCTGTTAGGTTAAAACGCAGATGATGTTTATGAAACAGACAAGAAGCAAGGAATCAAACAGAGACAGAATTCAATTTAGCTCATTGAGGAGAAACGGCTGGGCTGTACTCTTTGTACAGTCTTCCACCACGCTCTGACGAAAGGTTGCACGCCTCCTCTTTTATTTGGACGTTCCCTGATTACATGTTTCTAAGGGATGGGGGGTCGTAAATAGCCGTTACACTCGGTCCCAAAACAGTTCAAAGAAAAGATACCTGGAGCTTGCTTTCTCTCTGCTTAGTGGATCCCAGGTTAAGAGACAATCACCTTGCTGTCGCTTACTATCGTACACAGAGGAGTTTTACAAGCATTTTGCTCGATAAAATCAAAGACAGCCTTTGTCTCCTCGCCGGGAACAGAAAGTTTTGTGATAACTTGGATACAATTATTCTGACACAAGAGAAACAATGTAAAAATGAATACTGGGTTCCAAACTTGACAAAAGTCCATATTTTAATAAAAGTTGGTACACACTGATCATACTATATCCAACAAACATCAAAGGGGTGATAAATCAACAATACTAAATGTCCTCACTAGCCCAGAGGTGTACTCGCAGTTCGAAATCACAAAACTCCCTAACTTTAACAGCCAGTTCCCTACAATTGTTAGTATTAAAACTAATAACTAGATTTTACCTTATTGGTAGGCTAAAACTTTGTGGACTTGGAGAAGGCATTCGACCGTGTCCCTCGGGAAGTCTGTTGGGTAGTGCTCAGAGAGTATGGGGTATCGGACTGTCTTATTGTGGCGGTCCGGTCCCTGTACGGTCAGTGTCAGAGCTAGGCAATAAGTCGGACCCATTTCCAGTGAGGGTTGGTTTACGCCAAGGCTGCTCCTTGTCCCCGATTCTGTTCAGAACTTTTATGGACAGACTTTCTAGACACGGTCAAGGCGTTGAGGGGCTCCGGTTCCCGGACAGCCAGTTCCCTACAATTGTTAGTGTTAAAACAAATAACTACATTTTACCTTGTTGGTAGGCTAAAACTTTGTGGACTTGGAGAAGGCATTCGACCGTGTCCCTCGGGAAGTCCTGTGGGGAGTGCTCAGAGAGTATGGGGTAATGGACTGTCTGATTGTGGCGATCCGCTCCCTGTATGATCAGTGTCAGAGCTAGGCAATAAGTCTGACCCGTTTCCAGTGAGGGTTGGTTTCCGCCCCTTGTCCCCGATTCTGTTCAGAACTTTTATGGACAGACTTTCTAGACACGGTCAAGGCGTTGAGGGGCTCCGGTTCAGTGGCTGCAGGATTAGGTCTCTACTTTTTGCAGATGATGTGGTCCTGATGGCTTCATCTGGCCGGGATCTTCAGCTCTCACTGGATCGGTTCGCAGCCGAGTGTAAAGCCACTGGGATAAGAATCAGCACCTCGAAGTCCGAGTCCATGGTTCTCGCCCGGATAAGGGTGGAGTGCCATCTCCGGGTTGGGGAGGAGCTCTTGCCCCAAGTAGAAGAGTTCAAGTAGCCCGGAGTCTTGTTCACGAGTGAGGGAAGAGTGGATCGTGAGGTCGACAGGCGGATCGGTGCGGCGTCTTCGGTAATGCGGACGCTGTATCGATCCGTTGTGGTGAAGAAGGAGCTGAGCCGGAAGGCAAAGCTCTCAATTTACCGGTCGATCTACGTTCCCATCCTGAGCTTTGGGTTATGACCGAAAGGACAAGTTCACGGGTACAAGCGGCCGAAATGAGTTTCCTCCACCGGATGTTGGGGCTCTCCCTTAGAGATAGGGTGAGAAGCTCTGTCATCCGGGAGGAGCTCGAAATAAATCCGCTGCTCCTCCACATGGAGAGGAGCCAGATGAGGTGGTTCGGGTATCTGGTCAGGATGCCACCCGAACGCCTCCCTAGGGAGGTGTTTAGGGCACGTCCGACCGGTAGGAGGCCACAGGGAAGACCCAGAACACGTTGGGAAGACTATGTCTCCCGGCAGGCCTGGGAACACCTCGACATCCCCCGGGAGGAGTTAGACGAAGTGGCTGAGGAGAGGGAAGTCTGGGCTTCCCTGCTTAGGCTGGTGACCCCGCGACCTAACCTCGGATAAGCGGAGGAAGATGAACAGATGGATGGATCTGCGATTAATAACCTAATTAACTTCATACAAAATTGGGGTGCAACAATTCAATATCAGTCTGGGGTCATTGTTTGCTGTATGCACTTCTGTTTGTTCATGCCACAGCTTGTAAGTTTTCCTTGCCATAGTCCATGCTAAGTATTTGCTATGGCTTCGAGTGCGATCAGGCACGTCGTTCCGTTTTATTTTTGTGATACTTTGATTTGGAGGAATAAATCATGTTTTTACCTAACGGGGTCAATCTGCTGTTAGCTGCGTAATTCGAGATCAGCGACAGGTGCGTAGATGGCCCAGGTGGGCCGTCTACGTGTAACAGAGGTAATTTATGATCGCAATTGCTTACTCTCTTACTACTGTCATTTTATCTAATTTATTACATTCACACATTATGTAATGTGACTCTTTATTTCGCAATTTTTATTATTCTAAATTCAGTACTGTCATTTCCTACATTTTTATGGTCATTGAACATCACATGTCACAGCAGACTTCCAGGCTGAGACACATGTGTGTCGTCAGTCTGTTGTCTTCCACGTGACGGTAAGTTGCGCTCTCTGAATTAGCCTTCAGCTAACTCATTAGCAGGCTAGCTGTAAGCCTAAAAGAGAAGTATTTATGTTAAGTTTTGTTTTGTTTTATCTCTGTACAGATTTATGAATGTTAAGAAGGCTGATTGGAGACTCACTATGATTGTTTTCACCAGAATAAACCATGATTGAGTCAGAAGAATGACTGGGTGTCGTCTTTTGGGGGAAAACACAACACAAAGGAGTACTACATCGCTACATACGCACCCAGAATGAGATCAGCGACAGGTTCGTAGATGGCCCAGGTGGGCCCTTTGATAAACTCAATCGCCAGGTACCTAAAAATTTTAACATAAATCCAATCCATTACCAACGTCATACCCCAATTGAAACCTGTGTAAACACATTGCTGTATGGGGGGGGGGGGGACAAGATGGCTCCGTTTTACTGGCAGTGACATTCCCTTATTTGTTTTCCTCACCGTTTCGAGGTAGGTAGCGAGCATATGGCGAGTATTTATCAGTCGGTGGCCAGCTGCCACTGTGATTGAATGTGAGCTGAAGGTGAGGCTGCAGACAGCTGAGCGGGGAAGCGTGCCCCGGCCCCTCCGCCCCCGAGGTCTAGTACCGGGTTGTTCATCATCCCCCCTTAAAGGAAGGTCGGCGCTTCAATGAATGAAACGCCGCCGCCAAAACTTACAGCTTGTTCTCTGTCGGCTTTGCAGCGTTCGGCCGCCGTGTTGAGCGCCCAGCTAATCCACGCACGGGGGCCTTCAGCCGGGGGATTTGAGGAGACCGGAGATGCCCGATGTCCTTAACTCCGGGCGAGAATCTACAAAACTGCTGACCTCGCTAAGTCTCCTAAAATAAATCTTCTGTGAAAATATCATCAAATATTACATTTTGTGGCTAAATGCGTCATTTTAACAACAATTACAACCCTCTGTCATATTGTGGATTATTCCCCACGGATGTGATATCAGGACATTCAACAAAATACAGGACAAGGTATTTATCCAGACCCCGACTTTGGATTTTGAAGCCAGAAAAAAACTAAATGGAGGGTGGCTGTGAAAGACTGGGATAAAAAAAATATCGACCTTGTTGTATTTAGCGCCCCTATTCAGTAAACAATCAATCAACCAAAGTTTACTTATGTAGCCCTAAATCACGAGTGTCTCAAAGGGCTGCACAAGCCACAACGACATCAGATCCCACATCATGGCAAGGAAAAACTCAACCCAATAGGATGACAATGACAAACCTTAGACAGGAACACAGATATGGGGATATATCTGCTGTTTTTGAGCACCTACTGCCAAAACGCTAGTCAGAGATGCTATCTAACAAGAGAAATCTGCTGTTTTTGAGCACCGACTACCAAAATTCTAGTCAGAGATCCTCTCTAACAAGAGCAAGCTGCTTTTTTTCAGTACTGACTGCCAAAACACTGGTCAGAGATGCTGTCTAACAAGAAAAATCTGCTGTTTTTGAGCACCTACTGCCAAAACGCTAGTCAGAGCTCCAATCTAACAAGATCAATCTGCTGTTTTTGAGCACTTGCTGCCAAAATGCTAGTCAGAGATCCTCTCTAACAAGAGCAATCTGCTGTTTTTCAGTACTGACTGCCAAAACACTGGTCAGAGATGCTGTGTAACAAGAGCAATCTGCTGTTTTTGAAGACCTACTGCTGAAATGCTAATAAGCGATCTTCTCTAACAAGAGCCATCTGCTGTTTTTGAGCAGCATCTGCCAAAACGCTAGTCAGAGATCCTCTATAACAAGAGCATATCCTCTCTAACAAGAGCCATCTGCTGTTTTTGAAGACCTACTGCTGAAATGCTAGTAAGCGATCCTCTCTAACAAGAGCCATCTGCTGTTTTTGGGTACCAACTGCCAAAACGCTAGTAAGAGATTCTCTCTAACAAGAACAATCTGCTGTTTTTGAACACCATCTGCCAAAACGCTAGTCAGAGATCCTCTATAACAAGAGCATATCCTCTCTAACAAGAGCCATCTGCTTTTTTTGGGCACCTAATGCCAAAACACCAGTCAGAAATCCTCTCTAACCACAGCAATCTGCTGTTTTTGAGCAGCGACTGCCAAAATGCTAGTCAGAGATCCTCTCTAGCAAGAGCAACCTGCTGTGTTTGAGCAATATCTGCCAAAATATTAGTCAGAGATCCCCTCTAACAAGATCAATCCGCTGTTTTTGAGCACCATCTGCCAAAACGCTATTCACAGATCCTCTCTAACATGAGCAAACTTCTGTTTTTGAGCACCTACTTCCAAAACACTAGTCAGAGAGCCTCTCTAACAAGAGCAATTTGCAGTTTTTGAGCACTGACTGCAAAAACGCGAGTCAAAGATCTTCTCTAACAAGAGCAATTAGCTGTTTTTGAGCACCTACTGCCAAAACGCCAGTAAGAGATCCTTTCTAACATGATCAATCTGCTGTTTTTGAGCACCAACTGCCAAAACGCTAGTTAGAGGTTCTGTCTAACAAGAACAATCTGCTGGTTTTGAGCACCGACTGCCACAATGCTAGTCAGAGATCCTCTCTAAAAAGAGCAATCTGATGTTTTTGAGCACCGACTGCCACAATGCTAGTCAGAGATCCTCTCTAAAAAGAGCAATCTGATGTTTTTGAGCACCATCCACCAAAAAACTAGCCAGAGATCCTCTCTAGCAAGAGAAATCTGATGTTTTTGAGCACCATCCACCAAAATGTTAGTCAGAGATGCTGTCTAACAAGAGAAATCTGCTGTTTTTGAGCACCATCTGCCAAAACGCTAGTCAGAGATCCCCTATAAGAAGAGCATATCCTCTCTAACAAGAGCCATCTGCTGTTTTTGAGCACTGACTGCCAAAACACCAGTCAGAGATCCTCTCTAACCACAGCAATATGCTGTTTTTGAGCAACATATGCCAAAACATTAGTCAGAGATCCCCTCTAACAAGATCAATTCGCTGTTTTTGAGCACCATCTGCCAAAACGCTATTCACAGATCCTCTCTAATATGAGCAAACTTCTGTTTTTGAGCACCTACTTCCAAGACACTAGTCAGAGAGCCTCTCTAACAAGAGCAATTTGCAGTTTTTGAACACTGACTGCAAAAACGCGAGTCAAAGATCCTCTCTAACAAGAGCAATTAGCTGTTTTTGAGCACCTACTGCCAAAACGCCAGTAAGAGATCCTTTCTAACATGATCAATCTGCTGTTTTTGAGCACCAACTGCCAAAACGCTAGTTAGAGGTTCTCTCTAACAAGAACAATCTGATGTTTTTGAGCACCCTCCACCAAAAAACTAGTCAGAGATCCTCTCTAACAAGAGTAATTAGCTGTTTTTGAGTAACTACTGCCAAAATGCTAGTCAGAGATGCTGTCTAACAAGAGAAATCTGCTGTTTTTGAGCACCATATGCCAAAACGCTAGTCAGAGATCCCCTATAAGAAGAGAATATCCTCTCTAACAAGAGCCATCTGCTGTTTTTGAGCCCCAACTGCCAAAACGCTAGTCAGAGATCCTCTATAACAGGAGCATATCCTCTCTAACAAGAGCCATCTGCTGTTTTTGAGAACTGACTGCCAAAACGCTAGTCAAAGATCCTCTCTAACATGAGCAATTAGCTGTTTTTGAGCACCTACTGCCAAAATGCTAGTAAGAGATCCTTTCTAACATGATCAATCTGCTGTTTTTGAGCACCAACTGCCAAAACACTAGTTGGAGGTTCTCTCTAACAAGAACAATCTGCTGGTTTTGAGCACCGACTGCCACAATGCTAGTCAGAGATCCTCTCTAAAAAGAGCAATCTGATGTTTTTGACCACCATCCACCAAAAAACTAGTCAGAGATCCTCTCTAGCAAGAGCAATCTGATGTTTTTGAGCACCATCCACCAAAATGTTAGTCAGAGATGCTGTCTAACAAGAGCCATCTGCTGTTTTTGAGCACTGACTGCCAAAACACCAGTCAGAGATCCTCTCTAACCACAGCAATCTGCTGTTTTTGAGCAACATCTGCCAAAACATTAGTCAGAGATCCCCTCTAACAAGATCAATCCGCTGTTTTTGAGCACCATCTGCCAAAACGCTATTCACAGATCCTCTCTAATATGAGTAAACTTCTGTTTTTGAGCACCTACTTCCAAAACACTAGTCAGAGAGCCTCTCTAACAAGAGCAATTTGCAGTTTTTGAGCACCTACTGCCAAAACGCCAGTAAGAGATCCTTTCTAAAATGATCAATCTGCTGTTTTTGAGCACCAACTGCCAAAACGCTAGTTAGAGGTTCTCTCTAACAAGAACAATCTGATGTTTTTGAGCACCATCCACCAAAAACTAGTCAGAGATCCTCTCTAGCAAGAGTAATCTGCTGTTTTTGAGCACCGACTGCCAAAACACCAGTCAGAGATCCTCTCTAACAAGAGTAATTAGCTGTTTTTGAGTAACTACTGCCAAAATGCTAGTCAGAGATGCTGTCTAACAAGAGAAATCTGCTGTTTTTGAGCACCATCTGCCAAAACGCTAGTCAGAGATCCCCTATAAGAAGAGCATATCCTCTCTAACAAGAGCCATCTGCTGTTTTTGAGCACTGACTGCCAAAACACCAGTCAGAGATCCTCTCTAACCACAGCAATCTGCTGTTTTTGAGCAACATCTGCCAAAACACTAGTCAGAGATCCTCTCTAACAAGAGCCATCTGCTGTTTTTGAGAACTGACTGCCAAAACGCTAGTCAAAGATCCTCTCTAACATGAGCAATTAGCTGTTTTTGAGCACCTACTGCCAAAATGCTAGTAAGAGATCCTTTCTAACATGATCAATCTGCTGTTTTTGAGCACCAACTGCCAAAACACTAGTTGGAGGTTCTCTCTAACAAGAACAATCTGCTGGTTTTGAGCACCGACTGCCACAATGCTAGTCAGAGATCCTCTCTAAAAAGAGCAATCTGATGTTTTTGACCACCATCCACCAAAAAACTAGTCAGAGATCCTCTCTAGCAAGAGCAATCTGATGTTTTTGAGCACCATCCACCAAAATGTTAGTCAGAGATGCTGTCTAACAAGAGAAATCTGATGTTTTTGAGCACCATCTGCCAAAACGCTAGTCAGAGATCCCCTATAAGAAGAGCATATCCTCTCTAACAAGAGCCATCTGCTGTTTTTGAGCACTGACTGCCAAAACACCAGTCAGAGATCCTCTCTAACCACAGCAATCTGCTGTTTTTGAGCAACATCTGCCAAAACATTAGTCAGAGATCCCCTCTAACAAGATCAATCCGCTGTTTTTGAGCACCATCTGCCAAAACGCTATTCACAGATCCTCTCTAATATGAGTAAACTTCTGTTTTTGAGCACCTACTTCCAAAACACTAGTCAGAGAGCCTCTCTAACAAGAGCAATTTGCAGTTTTTGAGCACCTACTGCCAAAACGCCAGTAAGAGATCCTTTCTAAAATGATCAATCTGCTGTTTTTGAGCACCAACTGCCAAAACGCTAGTTAGAGGTTCTCTCTAACAAGAACAATCTGATGTTTTTGAGCACCATCCACCAAAAACTAGTCAGAGATCCTCTCTAGCAAGAGTAATCTGCTGTTTTTGAGCACCGACTGCCAAAACACCAGTCAGAGATCCTCTCTAACAAGAGTAATTAGCTGTTTTTGAGTAACTACTGCCAAAATGCTAGTCAGAGATGCTGTCTAACAAGAGAAATCTGCTGTTTTTGAGCACCATCTGCCAAAACGCTAGTCAGAGATCCCCTATAAGAAGAGCATATCCTCTCTAACAAGAGCCATCTGCTGTTTTTGAGCACTGACTGCCAAAACACCAGTCAGAGATCCTCTCTAACCACAGCAATCTGCTGTTTTTGAGCAACATCTGCCAAAACACTAGTCAGAGATCCTCTCTAACAAGAGCCATCTGCTGTTTTTGAGAACTGACTGCCAAAACGCTAGTCAAAGATCCTCTCTAACATGAGCAATTAGCTGTTTTTGAGCACCTACTGCCAAAATGCTAGTAAGAGATCCTTTCTAACATGATCAATCTGCTGTTTTTGAGCACCAACTGCCAAAACACTAGTTGGAGGTTCTCTCTAACAAGAACAATCTGCTGGTTTTGAGCACCGACTGCCACAATGCTAGTCAGAGATCCTCTCTAAAAAGAGCAATCTGATGTTTTTGACCACCATCCACCAAAAAACTAGTCAGAGATCCTCTCTAGCAAGAGCAATCTGATGTTTTTGAGCACCATCCACCAAAATGTTAGTCAGAGATGCTGTCTAACAAGAGAAATCTGATGTTTTTGAGCACCATCTGCCAAAACGCTAGTCAGAGATCCCCTATAAGAAGAGCATATCCTCTCTAACAAGAGCCATCTGCTGTTTTTGAGCACTGACTGCCAAAACACCAGTCAGAGATCCTCTCTAACCACAGCAATCTGCTGTTTTTGAGCAACATCTGCCAAAACATTAGTCAGAGATCCCCTCTAACAAGATCAATCCGCTGTTTTTGAGCACCATCTGCCAAAACGCTATTCACAGATCCTCTCTAATATGAGTAAACTTCTGTTTTTGAGCACCTACTTCCAAAACACTAGTCAGAGAGCCTCTCTAACAAGAGCAATTTGCAGTATTTGAGCACCTACTGCCAAAACGCCAGTAAGAGATCCTTTCTAAAATGATCAATCTGCTGTTTTTGAGCACCAACTGCCAAAACGCTAGTTAGAGGTTCTCTCTAACAAGAACAATCTGATGTTTTTGAGCACCATCCACCAAAAACTAGTCAGAGATCCTCTCTAGCAAGAGTAATCTGCTGTTTTTGAGCACCGACTGCCAAAACACCAGTCAGAGATCCTCTCTAACAAGAGTAATTAGCTGTTTTTGAGTAACTACTGCCAAAATGCTAGTCAGAGATGCTGTCTAACAAGAGAAATCTGCTGTTTTTGAGCACCATCTGCCAAAACGCTAGTCAGAGATCCCCCATAAGAAGAGCATATCCTCTCTAACAAGAGCCATCTGCTGTTTTTGAGCCCCAACTGTCAAAACGCTAGTCAGAGATCCTCTATAACAAGAGCATATCCTCTCTAACAAGAGCCATCTGCTGTTTTTGAGCCCCAACTGCCAAAACGCTAGTCAAAGATCCTCTCTAACATGAGCAATTATCTGTTTTTGAGCACCTACTGCCAAAATGCTAGCAAGAGATCATCTCTAACAAGAGCAACCTGCTGTTTTTGAGCACCAACAGTAAAAAAAAAAAGAAAAAAAACGCTGGTCAAAGATCCTCTTTATGCAAAAATGTGCTGCTTTAAGGCATCTGAACCAAAATTGTTATTGGACCCACAACCTGCAAGCTGAATTATTATCATCCATGAAGACAAATATGTACACAAAATCTATGCTATTTTTGGTGTAACCTATGCATTACTAATCGGGTTCAAATAAGAAAATACAATTATATTCTGTTTTGTTCGATATGGAAGTGGCTGCAGAGATTGTGCAGCAGACAGAACATGTCAGATGTTTAAAAACACTAATCTTCCATTGGCTAACCTCCTCTGACATTATTGATTGGCGCCAAAATAAAGAATTCATTTTAAAGAGTCTTGCATGGATTCTTCCCTGCGCCGATCAATCTGTGCTCGCATATTAAATACGAGTCTGTGGACTTTTTTGTTTTTGTTTGCTTTTGTTTCCCCTCCTCCCCTATCTTTGCTGCTCAAACCTGTTTTTTAGTTCTTCAAAAGAAGTATGGACCTGACTATAAGACGCTTTTGTTCACGGAGAAATTATTTGGGAAATATGGGCTGTTTTTTCAACCACTATTGTCTTGTGTGCCGGGGGAAATTATGCAACTTCACCTTGTTGGTCCCCAAAAATATATTTTCTGCAAATCAAATATCACACCGCCTAGAATTACTGCCGGGTCAAACTCATTTCGCAAAATATTATTTTTATTAGCGCATATCTAGAATTTCCCCCGGGTCAAACTCGTCACGTCACGAGTGACACTTCACCTGTCATCATTTTCAAAATGGAGGAGGCTCATTTAAATAATTTGAAATCGCATAAATGGAAGAAGATTCAGTAAGATTTAAGATCCAAGCTATTGAATATGCTAACAAGAACAGTAAGCAGCTATGTTTTATGAATATACCGTAGCTGCGTGTGTCAAATATGAGTCATTAAATGACTCCCGCCTCCTGGTGGTAGAGGGCGCTAGTGAGCCTTCTTGCGACTACTCGGCTGCAGAAGAAGTGACAACAAGCAGCAAGAGTGAGCAGCGATCGTTTATTTTTTTCATGGGGGATTACATATCTAAAATAAAACAGTTTTCTAAACTGGACTTATAATCGAACCAGGAGGTGATAAAGGAAGATCTCTGAAACTGAAGAAAGATAAGGAAGACTTCTATAAACAAGTTATCGATGCGTTTGATCAGAAGGAGCTGCGCATGGACTTCATTTATAAGTAAAGGTAAGACCATAATAACGTTTTTTTAATTAAATGTGCTTTTCATGATCCTTACATCACACTCAAATTTATTGGCACAGCGTGGCGCAGTGGAAGAGTGACCGTGCGCAACCCGAAGGTCCCTGGCTCAATCCCCACCTAGTACCAACCTCGTCACGTCCGTTGTGTCCTGAGCAAGACACTTCACCCTTGCTCCTGATGGGTGCTGGTTAGCGCCTTGCATGGCAGCTCCCTCCATCAGTGTGTGAATGTGTGTGTGAATGTGGAAGTAGTGTCAAAGCACTTTGAGTACCTTGAAGGTAGATAAGCGCCATACAAGTACAACCCATTTATCATTTATAAGTGCAGGCCTAAATTTACCGCATGCCTTTGGTAAGTGCAGGAGTGAGAAGTGGTTTTAAATTAATTAGCGCCCCGGCTGCAATTCAAGGAAATACGTTAATCTGCAAACAATTTGCCGTTTTTTTAGTGCTGTTCTGTGTAGAACTCGGCAGGGTAACCACCTAATACTCCACGTCAGTAGGGGGCAGCAGGGAGTTAATTGATTTGTAAAATTCGGGGATGGTTTGTTGTGATCCCAATATGCAGATCACAGCAGGAGGCAGGTAAAAAGCTATGTATTGCTTACACCGAAAATGAAGGAAAGGAAAAGGAAACAGCTACACAAAACGAAAGTAAAACTGAACTGGCTACAAAATAAACAGAAACTGAACGCTGTATGACAGCAAAAACTTACAGTGTCTGCAAAGTACACCTGACGGGACATGACAATCAACAACGTCCCCACAAAGAAGGGTAGCAACAACGTAAACAGCCTTGCTTGCCAACACAACGTACGGAATAGCGCTCAAAGGAAGACAGGACTACACCAACAAAACAGGAAGAGCCACCAAAGGAAAACACCAACAAACGACGACCTGGTGGAGTTTCATTTTTTTAACAGTTTCTGCTGGTGGTGTGCCTCTGGATTTTTTTAATGGAAAAAAAAAATCCTTACCTGCTCTAAACGTGTTTTTCAACCTTTTTTGAGCCGAGGCACATTTTTGCGTTGAAAAAATCCAGAGGCACACCACCAGCAGAAATCATTAAAAAAAAAAAACTCAGTTGACAGTAAAGAGTCGTTGTCGCAATTGTTGGATATGATTTTAATCCATGACCAAGCATGCATCACTACAGATGTGGGGTCTGAGCCGAGGATGTCGTCGTGGCTTGTGCAGCCCTTTGAGACACTCGTGATTTAGGGCTTGTGACAGCCTCTCACCGTCGTGCGGGTTCCCAGGACCACCCAGGAAGGACATGGCTTGATATCACTACAGATGTGGGATCTGAGCAGAGGATGTCGTCGTGGCTTGTGCCGCCCTTTGAGACACTCGTGATTTAGGGCTTGTGACAACCTCTCACCGTCGTGCGGGTTCCCAGGACCACCCAGGAAGGACATGGCTTGATATCACTACAGATGTGGGGTCTGAGCAGAGGATGTTGTCGTGACTTGTGCAGCCCTTTGAGACACTCGTGATTTAGGGCTTGTGACAGCCTCTCACCGTTGTGCGGGTTCCCAGGACCACCCAGGAAGGACATGGCTTGATATCACTACAGATGTGGGATCTGAGCCGAGGATGTCGTCGTGGCTTGTGCAGCCCTTTGAGACACTCGTGATGGCTCCTGATGGCTTCATCTGACCGGGATCTTCAGCTCTCACTGGATCGGCTCGCAGCTGTATGTGAAGCTTTGGCCTAAATTTGGACTTGGAGAAGGCATTCGACCGTGTCCCTCGGGAAGTTCTGTGGGGAGTGCTCAGGGAGTATGGGGTGCCGGACTGTCTTATTGTGGCGGTCCGCTCCCTGCATGATCAGTGCCAGAGCTTGGTCCGCATTAAGTCGGACATGTTTCCAGTGAGGGTTGGACTCCGCCAAGGCTGTCCTTTGTCACCCATTCTGTTCATAACTTTTATGGACAGAATTTCTAGGCACAGTCAAGGCGTTGAGGGGTTCCGGTTTGGTGGCCGCGGGATTAGGTCTCTGCTTTTTACGGACGATGTGGTCCTGATGGCTTCATCTGGCCGGGATCTTCAGTTCTCACTGGAAGCGACCGGAATGAGAATCAGCACCTCCAAGTCCGAGTCCATGGTTTCTACCCGGAAAAGGGTGGAGTGCCATCTCCGGGTTGGGGAGGAGACCCTGCCCCAAGTGGAGGAGTTCAAGTACCTAGGAGTCTCTTTCACGAGTGGGGGAAGAGTGGATCGTGAGATCGACAGGCGGATCGGTGCGGCGTCTTCAGTAATGCGGACGTTGTACCGATCCGTTGTGGTGAAGAAGGACCTGAGCCGGAAGGTGAAGCTCTAAATTTACCGGTCGATCTACGTTCCCATCCTCCCCTATGGTCATGAGCTTTGGGTCATGACCGAAAGGATAAGATCACGGGTACAAGCGGCCCAAATGAGTTTCCTCCACCGTGTGGCGGGTCTCTCCCTTAGAGATAGGGTGAGAAGCTCTGCCATCCGGGAGGAACTCAAAGTAAAGCCACTGCTCCTCCACATGGAGAGGAGCCAGATGAGGTGGTTCGGGCATCTGGTCAGGATGCCACCCGAACGCCTCCCTAGGGAGGTGTTTAGGGCACGTCCAACCGGTAGGAGGCCACGGGGAAGACCCAGGACACGTTGGGAAGACTATGTCTCCCGGCTGGCCTGGGAACGGCTCGGGATCCCCCGGGAAGAGCTAGATGAAGTGGCTGGGGAGAGGGAAGTCTGGGCTTCCCTGCTTAGGCTGCTGCCCCCGCGACCCGACCTCGGATAAGCGGAAGATGATGGCTGGATGGAAGCTTTGGCCTCCGTACGTCGGGGTGGGTGACTCGGATCTGCAGAAGTCCTCTGCCGTTTGCCCCCCGAGGCTTTCCTGGATGAGAGTGTGGAGCATTTACCACCTGTTGCGATACAAGCCGTCTGCTGCAGTGCGATAATGCCTCCTCCCCGTATCACCTTTCATGTCTTCATGACTTTTTGTGAAGGAAGTTGCCATTGTTCGCTCGGCTTTGACAGCACCGCCGCTTCCCGGGGACGTTTTCCAGCTCGCACTCAGCTAACACACGAGGAGCAGACATGTTTCTGTTGTGTTCCAGGACACGAGGAAGGTGACTGGAGACGGGACGAGGTATGTCCCCGTCGCTGCTTGTTGTTGTCAACATGGCAAGCAGCGGTTGGACTGCAGTCTTTCAGATTCCTTTTGAAGATTCCGACATGTTCCACACAGAACGGATCACACGTGCATCAGTTCCTCTCCAAGGCGTGTTGCAATAATACTGCTGACTCAGCACGTCTGAAGGCGACGCCGAGGCCCTCTAGGGGATCTCTGAAGAACAACGCCTGCGGGAACCTCGAAAAAACTACGTCCAAAAAGTATGGAAACAGCTTCCGATACATATTTTTGTGTTTAGTTTGCATTTTTCATGACTTGAGCCAAATAATAGGATCCCAGAGACAGATTGTGCAGCACTTTTACTTTTGTTTCACCCTCAAAATGATTTTGACGTTTTACACCAGGGAGGACTATTCCTTGTTCTCGGTAGCTGGAACATATTTTAGCAAAGTTTGGACCAAATTGTTTGCTTTGTTTTGAAATTTCCCCTGCAAATAAACGGATAATAAACATTTTTTTAAAGGAAAATCACGACTTTCGATTCAGTCAATCATTATATAGCCCTTAATCACAAGTGTCTCAAAGGGCTGCACAAGCCACAACGACATCCTCGGTTCAGATCCCACATCAGGCCAAGAATAAAACTCAACCCAATGGAATATAATGAGAAACCTTGGAGGGGACCGCAGATGTGGAGTCCACCCGAGTGGATCTAGTTAATAGTGTAAGAGTCCAGTCCATAGTGGATCTAACATAATAGTGTGAGAGTCCAGTCCATAGTGGATCTAACATAATAGTGAGAGTCCGTCCATCGTGGATCTAACATAATAGTGTAAGAGTCCAGTTCATAGTGGATCAAACATAATAGTGAGAGTCCAGTCCATAGTGGATCTAACATAATAGTGTGAGAGTCCAGTCCATAGTGGATCTAACATAATAGTGAGAGTCCGTCCATCGTGGATCTAACATAATAGTGTAAGAGTCCAGTTCATAGTGGATCAAACATAATAGTGAGAGTCCAGTCCATAGTGGATCTAACATAATAGTGTGAGAGTCCAGTCCATAGTGGATCTAACATAATAGTGGGAGTCCAGTCCATAGTGGATCTAACATAATAGTGTAAGAGTCCAGTTCATAGTGGATCTAACATAATAGTGAGAGTCCAGTCCATAGTGGATCTAACATAATAGTGTGAGAGTCCAGTCCATAGTGGATCTAACATAATGGTGAGAGTCCAGTCCATAGTGGATCTAACGTAATAGTGAGAGTCCAGTCCATAGTGGATCTAACATAATAGGGAGAGTCCAGTCCATAGTGGATCTAACATAATAGTGTGAGAGTCCAGTCCATAGTGGATCTAACATAATAGGGAGAGTCCGTCCATCGTGGATCTAACATAATAGTGAAAGTCCAGTCCATAGTGGATCCAACATAATAGTGAGAGTCCAGTCCATAGTGGATCCAACATAATAGTGAGAGTCCGGTCCATAGTGGATCTAACATAATAGTGAGAGTCCAATCCATAGTGGATCTAACATAATAGTGAGAGTCCAGTCCATAGTGGATCTAACATAATAGTGAGAGTCCAGTCCATAATGGCTCCAACATAATAGTGAGAGTCCAAGTCCATAGTGGATCCAACATAATAGTGGAAGTCCAAGTCCATAGTGGATCTAACATAATAGTGTGAAAGTCCAGTCCATAGTGGCTCTTACATAATAGTAAGAGTCCAGTCCACAGTGGATCTAACATAATAGTGGGAGTCCAAGTCCATAGTGGATCTAGCATTATATTGTGAAAGTCCACTCCATAGTGGATCTAACATAATAATGAAAGTCCAGTCCATAATGGATCTAACATAATAGTGAGAGTCCAAGTCCATAGTGGATCCAACATAATAGTGGAAGTCCAAGTCCATAGTGGATCAAACATAAGAGTGAGAGTCCAGTCCATAGTGGATCCAACATAATAGTGTGAGAGTCCAGTCCATAGTGGATCTAACATAATAGTGAAAGTCCTGTCCACAGTGGATCTAACATAATAGTGTGAGAGTCCAGTCCATAGTGGATCTAACATAATAGTGTGAGTCCAGTCCATAGTGGATCTAACATAATATTGTGAAAGTCCAGTCCATAGTGGATCTAACATAATAGTGTGAGAGTCCAGTCCATAGTAGATCTAACATTATAGTGAAAGTCCAGTCCATAGTGGATCCAATGTAATAGTGAGAGTCCAAGTCCATAATGGATCTAGCATAATATTGTGAAAGTCCAGTCTATAGCAGATCTAACATAATAGTGAAAGTCCAGTCCATAGTGAATCCAACATAATAGTAGAAGTCCAAGTCCATAGTGGATCTAGCATATAATTGTGAAAGTCCAGTCTATAGTGGACTTAACATAATAGTGAGAGTCCAGTCCATAGTGGATCTAATACAATAGTGTGAGAGTCCAGTCCATCGTGGATTTTCATAATAATGAGAGTCCAGTCCATGGTGGACTGGACTCTCTTTCTGCTGACATCATGCATCGTTGAGTCCCAGCAGGTCAGCCTGGACCACACATCATGTATGTTTGACACGCGTGCTGCATGACAACAATAGTCCACACGCTCTTACTTTGAAAGTCATGCTGCATCCACTCTACTGCAGAGGAAGCTGGGGAAAAAAAAAAATACAACAAAAATAAAAGCTGTTCTCACTACGGGCTCATAGGCGGGCGGGGGAGGCATCGCTGAAATAAGTCGCTTATAGAAATAAGCCAAGAGCAGCTCCAGTTCAAGAGCGCTGCACATTTATTTAGAGATGAATGAAAATAAACAACTTTTCTGGAAGCTGGGAAGATAAATCACTTTAGGACTTAGTGGCGCGGCACAATGGCTAAAATAGCTGAGGGAACGACGACGTTTCAATGACTCCACACCAGCTCGGGAAACAAACCTGGTAAGGACGCCGCGTTGGTCTCTCAGCTTTAATTGGGCGTGTGTGGGGGGGTGGAGGGGAGGGGGGGGGGGGGGGGGTCTCAGGATGAGTCTCAGGCCAAGGTGGGTTCCAGCCTGCATTGCAGCCTGGCTCCAGGCTGTGTGCACAACTAAGTCTCTGCTGCTGGGATGTCAGCAAATAGGAAGAAATGGCAAACAGCACTGCAGGACATCTGCTGCCATCTAGTGGCCGCCTGAGCTCACTTCACTGAGCCCCTGCTAGTTTTACAAGGGAATGTCTGCTTATTTTGAGCAAAATGACTGCTCATTAATATTCAAATGTATTTGTCAGAAGGTGCTGCCCGTTAAGCTGAATGAGGGTTAATGCTAATAATATGTAATAAAGTATAAGTTGATAATATTATATAAAAATTATTATATATCCATCCATCTATCCATCTTCTTCCGCTTATCCGAGGTCGGGTCGCGGGGGCAACAGCCTAAGCAGGGAAACCCAGACTTCCCTCTCCCCAGCCACTTCGTCTACGTTCACCTATGGTCACCTATGGTCATGAGCTTTGGGTCATGACCGAAAGGATAAGATCACGGGTACAAGCGGCCCAAATGAGTTTGGGTCTCTCCCTTAGAGATAGGGTGAGAAGCTCTGCCATCCGGGAGGAACTCAAAGTAAAGCCGCTGCTCCTCCACATGGAGAGGAGCCAGATGAGGTGGTTCGGGCATCTGGTCAGGATGCCACCCGAACGCCTCTCTAGGGAGGTGTTTAGGGCACGTCCAACCGGTAGGAGGCCACGGGGAAGACCCAGGACTTGTTGGGAAGACTATGTCTCCCGGCTGGCCTGGGAACACTTTGGGATTCCCCGGGAAGAGCTAGACGAAGTGGCTGGGGAGAGGGAAGTCTGGGCTTCCCTGTTTAGGCTGCTGCCCCCGCGACCCGACCTCGGATAAACGGAAAATGATGGATGGATGTGTGTGTGTGTGTGTGTGTGTGTGTGTGTATGTGTGTGTGTATACACACAAACACATACATACACATATATTTAGCAGAAAAACAGCCCCAAAGCATGATGTTTCCACCCCCATGCTTCACAGTAGGTTTGGTGTTCTTGGGATGCAACTCAGTATTCTTCTTTCTTCCAAACACGACGAGTTGAGTTTGTACCAAAAAGTTCTATTTTGGTTTCATCTGACCACATGACATTCTACCAATCCTCTGCTGTATCAGCCATGTATCCATTTTGGTGTGTGTGTGTGTGTGTGTGTGTGTTTATATATATATATATATATATATATATATATATATATATATATATATATATATATATATATATATATATATATATATATATATAGGTTGCTATTTTTCTGGACTGTCTTGCCAATTGTGTGAAATACTGAGTTCTAGTTACACAGTTTGGAAAAGCTACATGAAGAAGTTTGTGTATGTTTTATTATTACCTTGTTATTTGTAATACATTGTTTCATGTTCCGTTCGGGAGTCCGCATTAATCCGGCCTTCAGTAGTTCCTTAGTTACCTCGGGGGTGGTTTCTTTCTGTTCTTTTAATTGGAGAAACAAACTATTTTCCTCTTCATTATTATAATTGTTGTTAGGTTTTTATTGAATGCTCGGATTACGGTGTTTTTATGGCCTGCAAGAGGCTCGTTTAGAGCCGAACTAATCGAGAAATTGGACTAGTTTAGTGCAGGGACACGTACTGAGTGACGTTATCATATGTAAACATACACAAATACATTGTTAAAATGTTAATTGAGGGTTTTGCATGTTTTCAGAGGGCTGTTTAGGCGGAATGAGCGACTCCCATAGGCTCCTTTGTTAGCAAATTTTTGCTAACTCTCTTTAGAATGCATACAAAGTGTTCTTGTCTTACAGAAGGATTGTGATTGATATGTAAAATCCCCCCCAAAAAGTGCAGTTTGTAAAAGTTTCCAGCAATAATCATATTTACCAATTCAAAATCAATACAAATTAAAAGTCCTAGAATGTGTCCATTTTAATACGGTAGCCTACTGATAACAATACTAATACATACATGTATTAAATTAGGCTAAGAGCCTACTTAAATCCGTGGAGGATAAATAATATATAAGAAGCTTATGACTACGGTATCCGCTCAGACTACAGTGGAGGATGTGCGCAAATTTTCAGGACTTATGCAGATCTCAAATATAGATCAGCAGGTACTAGATGTTAAGAAAAGTTGGTTTTGCATAATATTGCGAAACAAATTGCCAGATAATTTCCGCTTATGGGTGATGTTTTGCAGTCCTTGTGATGATTAGTTTTTGTTTTATTACAAATGTTTTTAGTTTTTAGCTCAATGCCTTCATGATGGTTTGTATGTTGTATGTATGTCATGTATTTGTACCTTGTTTTAAATGTTGTACCTCGTTTTTACTGTTGTACCTCGTTTTTACTGTTGTATCTCATTTTTACTGTTGTACTTTGTTTTTACTGTTGTACCTCGCTTTTACTGTTCTACCTCGTTTGTACCTCGTTTCTACTGTTGTACCTCATTTCTACTGTTGTACCTTGTTTTACTGTTGTACCTCGCTTTTACTGTTGTACCTTGTCTTTACTGTTGTACCTTGTTTTTACTGTTGTACCTTGTTTTTACTTTTGTACTTCGTTTTACTGTTGTACCTCGTTTTTAATGTTGTACCTTGTTTGTACTGTTGTACCTCGTTTTTACTGTGTACCTTGTCTTTGCTGTTGTACCTTGTTTTTACTGTTGTACCTTGCTTTTACTGTGGAACCTTTTTTTTACTGTTGTACCTCGTTTTTACTGTTGTACCTTGTTTATACTGTTGTACCTCGTTTGTACCTCGTTTCTACTGTTGTACCTCGTTTTTACTGTTGTACCTCGTTTTTACTGTTGTACCTTGTTTTTACTGTTCTACCTTGTTTTTACTGTTCTACCTTGTTTTTACTGTTGTACCTTGTTTTAATGACTACTGCTGCAATCCAAATTGCCCCTCGGGGACAATAAAGATTTTCTAAGTCTAAGTCAACGTTCAAGTCCTTATACACACACCATAGTCTATATTGCAGTCTACACATATCTCTTATGTGTGACTGCCATCTACTGGTCACACTTCTCATTACGCCATGCACCAAATAAAATTGCTTCGAGGTCGGTAAGCACAACCAGACTTATCAATCAATGTTATTCATACAGCCCTAAATCACAAGTGTCTCAAAGGGCTGCACAAGCCAAAACGACATCTTTGGTTCAGATCCCACATAAGGGCAAGGAAAAACTCACAACCCAGTGCGATGTCAATGACAATGACTATGAGGAACCTTGGAGAGGACTGCATATATTTGTGACCCCCCCTCCCCCCTAGGGGAAAGTGGATGCAATGGATGTCGAGTCTATATTGCAGTCTACACATATCTCTTATGGGTGACTGCCATCTACTGGTGACACTTATCATTAAGCCATGCACCAAATAAAATTGCTTCGAGGTCGGTAAGCACAACCAAAATTATCAAGCAATGTTATTTATATAGCCCTAAATCACAAGTGTCTGAAAGGGCTGCACAAGCCAAAACGACATCTTTGGTTCAGATCCCACATAAGGGCAAGGAAAAACTCACAACCCAGTGCGATGTCAATGAGAATGACTATGAGGAACCTTGGAGAGGACATGCATATATTGGTGACCTCCCCTAGGGGAGACCGGATGCATTGGACGTCGAGGCTACACATATCTCTTATGTGTGACTGCCATCTACGGGTCACACTTATCATTACGCCATGCACCAAATAAAATGTCTTCGAGGTCGGGAAGCACAACCAGAATTATTCTGTACATTGGGCGGACCGGGTTTTAAGGCGCACTGTCGAGTTTTGAGTCCGAAAAATACGGTAAAATGCAAAATCTGACCTATTTATATTTTTAGTTTTATCAGGCACACAGCAACATAGTTTATATTCAGCTGGACGGGAAATACTGTATGAGCTCCGGGATGGTCTTCCCAGCCTACTGGGGAGGAGAGGAGGCTAATCCGCAGCCTGACCCTGCACTTAACTCCCCGCGCCAAGATCCACAACACGTCCATATGCCAGAGTTCCAGCAGCCGCCCACACATGAGCCAAGGCAAACCCCTCCACCCAAAAACGAACAGACACCGCCTCACCGCCTCCATGTGCTGCAGACCTGGTGAGTGATGAACCAAAACCATGACCACAACATAATGGTACAAAAAATATTTATTTGCAAAAAATTATGTACATCTGATAAATGTCTAGGTATGACATTTTAAAATGTGATGTGTTCCAATGTGTGCAAGTGTATTTGTTTAGTTTTAGCTCCAAGACTATCACCTTTCGCACTCATTCGGAGAGCTCAGATTCGAGACTATCAGTGGAACTTTGACTTTAAATGTGTTTGTCATTGTTGTTTACTGTGGTTTTATTACGTGGCACAAGTTTATGACAGTGTTGGCGTTGTTTATGCGGCCACCCTAAGTGTGACGTGTATGGCTGTTGAATAACGATGCACTTTAATTTGCAATTTAGTTATTGGTAAGATTGCCGTGTTGCTGCTACAAAATATAATACTGTAGCGTCCCGGAAGAGTTGGTCCTGCGGTGCAACACAACATAATAGTGGTAATATGCAAAATAGTGGTAGTATGTCGGCATGTCAATTGTCTGCTTTAATCGATAAATTACACAGTATTCTGGACATCTGTGTTGCCAAATCTTTTGCAATTTGTTCAATTAATAATGGAGACGTCAAAGAAGAAAGATGCAGGTAGGAAACGGTGTATTGCGGCCGCCTTGAGCAACACAAACACAGCCGGTGTTTCCTTGCTTACATTCCCGAAGGTGAAGCTTTAATATGGAACAGAGCGATCAAGCGAACATGGTTCCCTACCACATGTAAACCAGCAGGTTTCGGTGAGAAAATAGTGGTAATATGTCGGCATGTCAATTGTCTGCTTTAATCGATAAATTACACAGTATTCTGAACATCTGTGTTGCTAAATCTTTTGCAATTTGTTCAATTAATAATGGAGACGTCAAAGACGAAAGATGTAGGTAGGAAACGGTGTATTGCGGCCGCCTTGAGCAACACAAACACAGCCGGTGTTTCCTTGTTTGCATTCCCGAAAGATGACGGTGAAGCTTTACTATGGAACAGAGCGATCAAGCGAACATGGTTCCCTACCACATGTAAACCGGCAGGTTTCAGTGAGCAAATAGTGGTAATATGTCGGCATGTCAATTGTCTGCTTTAATCGATAAATTCCACAGTATTCTAGACATCTGTGTTGCTAAATCTTTTGCAATTTGTTCAATTAATAATGGAGACGTCAAAGAAGAAAGATGTAGGTGGGAAGCGGTGTATTGCGGCCGCCTTGAGCAACACAAACACAGCCGGTGTTTCCTTGTTTACATTCCCGAAAGATGACGGTCAAACTTTACTATGGAACAGAGCGATCAAGCGAACTTGGTTCTCTACCACGTGTCAACCGTCAGGTTTTGGTGAGAAAATAGTGGTAATATGTCGGCGTGTCAATTGTCTGCTTTAATCGATAAATTACACAGTATTCTGGACATCTGTGTTGCCAAATCTTTTGCAATTTGTTCAATTAATAATGGAGACGTCAAAGAAGAAAGATGCAGGTAGGAAACGGTGTATTGCGGCCGCCTTTAGCAACACAAACACAGCCGGTGTTTCCTTGCTTACATTCCCGAAGGTGAAGCTTTAATATGGAACAGAGCGATCAAGCGAACATGGTTCCCTACCACATGTAAACCAGCAGGTTTCGGTGAGAAAATAGTGGTAATATGTCGGCATGTCAATTGTCTGCTTTAATCGATAAATTACACAGTATTCTGGACATCTGTGTTGCTAAATCTTTTGCAATTTGTTCAATTAATGATGGAGACGTCAAAGAAGAACGATGTAGGTGGGAAGCGGTGTATTGCTGCCGTTAGCAACACAAACACTGCCGGTATTTCCTTGTTTACATTCCCGAAAGATGACGGTGAAGCTTTACTGTGGAACAGAGCGATCAAGCGAACATGGTTCCCTACCACATGTAAACCTGCAGGTTTCAGTGAGAAAATAGTGGTAATATGTCGGCATGTCAATTGTCTGCTTTAATCGATAAATTACACAGTATTCTGGACATCTGTGTTGCTGAATCTTTTGCAATTTGTTCAATTAATAATGGAGACGTCAAAGAAGAAAGATGTAGGTGGGAAGCGGTGTATTGGGGCCACCTTGAGCAACACAAACACAGCCGGTGTTTCCTTGTTTACATTCCCGAAGGCTAAGCTTTAATATGGAACAGAGCGATCAAGCGAACATGTTTCCCTACCACATGTAAACCGGCAGGTTTCGGTGAGTAAATAGTGGTAATATGTCGGCATGTCAATTTTCTGCTTTAATCGATAAATTACACAGTATTCTGGACATTTGTGTTGCTAAATCTTTTGCAATTTGTTCAATTAATAATGGAGACGTCAAAGAAGAAAGATGTAGGTGGGAAGCGGTGTATTGCGGCCGCCTTGAGCAACACAAACACAGCCGGTGTTTCCTTGTTTACATTCCCGAAGGTGAAGCTTTAATATGGAACAGAGCGATCAAGCGAACATGGTTCCCTACCACATGTAAACCAGCAGGTTTCAGTGAGAAAATAGTGGTAATATGTCGGCATGTCAATTGTCTGCTTTAATCGATAAATTACACAGTATTCTGGACATCTGTGTTGCTAAATCTTTTGAAATTTGTTCAATTGATAATGGAGACGTCAAAGAAGAAAGATGTTGGTGGGAAGCGGTGTATTGCGGCTGCCTTGAGCAACACAAACACTGCCGATGTTTCCTTGTTTACATTCTCGAAAGATGACGGTGAAACTTTACTATGGAACAGAGCGATCAAGCGAACATGGTTCCCTACCACATGTCAACCGGCAGGTTTCGGTGAGAAAATGGTGGTAATATGTCAGCTCTTACCATAGACATGAGCGGAGAGCTTGCATCTTTCCTCCTGCAGCTGCGGACTCTCTTGCCGTCTCCTCCCACCGACCGCCCCCGACCGTCAGATGCTTACACCGTGGAGGAGAGGAAAAATAAATGGGTTATTAAATGGGTTATACTTGTATAGCGCTTTTCTACCTTCAAGGTACTCAAAGCGCTTTGACATTACTTCCACATTTACCCATTCACACACACATTCACACACTGATGGAGGGAGCTGCCCTGCAAGGCCCTAACCACAAACCATCAGGAGCAAGGGTGAAGTGTCAAGGACACAACAGGCGTGACGAGGTTGGTAGAAGGTGGGGATTGAACCAGGAACCCTCAGGTTGCTGGCACAGCCACTCTCCCAACTGCGCCACGCCTTGACGAGAAACGTGGCTTCCCTCGGAGACACTGGCGGTCACCACACCTGTGGCCACACCCCTCCGACTTTCAGGTACGACAGTATAATCTCACTAAAACACTAGTAACACAATAAGCAGATAAGGGATTTTCCAGAATTATCCTAGTAAATGTGTCTAATAACATCTGAATCGCTCCCACTGCCCTCGTCTTTTTTTTTTTTTTTCTAGTCCTTCACTCTCACTTTCCTCATCCACGAATCGTTCATCCTCGCTCAAATTAATGGGGGAATCGTCGCTTTCTCGGTCCGAATCGCTCTCGCTGCTGGTGGCCATGATTGTAAACTATCTTAAATCAGCTGTAAAATACACTAAAAACAATTATCTATCATCCAATTTGTTTCTCGTCTCTTGGTTACCTCGTTAGGCTTCCTTATCCTTGAAAATATTGGTTTTAATATTTTTGGTTTGGGCCATTGGGCCTTTTTTTTTGTCAGTATACCCCTCCATTTCAATTTTTAAAAATGGTAAAACGAACCTCAAGAGAATCATATAAATAAAAAAAAAGGTTGTTGTGTTACCTAACTATTACTAAGGGGTATTAGAACACATCTCTTAAATAAATGTGTTTTATTAATTTTTTTCATTTTAAGAATTTTAACTATAGTAACATATATGGTGTTACGGGTCAATTTCGACCCATATATATTTACTTCAAAAAAAAAGGCTAAAAAGTATTCTTTGCAGCAACAGAAATCCAACATCAAACAAACAACAACCAATCAAGCAAATGAAACCAAGAGAAATAGATTACTGGTTCCAAAACTAATAAAAAAACAAAATCAGAGTGGCAAAAAGTGACACTTTTAGTGTCCGTCTTTTGTTTGTTTTTGTAGAGGATAACAAGGTAAAATGAGAATCCACTAAAGCTCACATGATTGGGAGAGGAGCTGGCTGTCCGTGTGTTCAGTTTTGGCTCTTATCATTGCTTTATCATCTTATTTTAGAACCGGGTCGAAACCCACCCTAACAACACCAAGGGCATAATTTCTACCAGAGCATTTTATAATTTAGTGAAAAAAATCTAAATGTTTTATTTTGTCGACAAAGAGGTTCCTGACAAAGTCAAAAAGCTGTGACGATGTGTCACTTCATTTCTGTTAGTTTTTCGTGTTTTTGTATTTACTTCCTGTTTCAGTGCTCTTATTTTGTTGTATATCCTGTTTTTTATTCACGGAGCACTGTTTTTCTCTTTTCGTTAAAATGTTTTATTTTGTCGACAAAGAGGCTCCTGACAAAGTCAAAAAGCTGTGACAATGTGTCACTTCATTTCTGTTAGTTTTTCGTGTTTTTGTATTTACTTCCTGTTTCAGTGCTCTTATTTTGTTGTATATCCTGTTTTTTATTCACGGAGCACTGTTTTTCTCTTTTCGTTAAAATGTTTTATTTTGTCGACAAAGAGGCTCCTGACAAAGTCAAAAAGCTGTGACAATGTGTCACTTCATTTCTGTTAGTTTTTCGTGTTTTTGTATTTACTTCCTGTTTCAGTGCTCTTATTTTGTTGTATATCCTGTTTTTTATTCACGGAGCACTGTTTTTCTCTTTTCGTTAAAATGTTTTATTTTGTCGACAAAGAGGCTCCTGACAAAGTCAAAAAGCTGTGACAATGTGTCACTTCATTTCTGTTAGTTTTTCGTGTTTTTGTATTTACTTCCTGTTTCAGTGCTCTTATTTTGTTGTATTTCCTGTTTTTTATTCACGGAGCACTGTTTTTCTCTTTTCGTTAAAATGTTTTATTTTGTCGACAAAGAGGCTCCTGACGAAGTCAAAAAGCTGTGACAATGTGTCACTTCATTTCTGTTAGTTTTTCGTGTTTTTGTATTTACTTCCTGTTTCAGTGCTCTTATTTTGTTGTATATCCTGTTTTTTATTCACGGAGCACTGTTTTTCTCTTTTCGTTGATTGGCAGCGGTTCACACCTGCTGTCAATCACACTAGTGTCTATTTATGTTTCACCCGAGCACTCCTCAGTGCTCGATGATAATATTATGTTGAGAACGTTTATCTGTTTATATGTTTGCTTTTGTTATTTTCTTATGAGTATTAAATATTCTTACCTTCACTCTACTCTCCTGGATTCTTGCATACTCGGGGACACACAACTGCAGCCATGCGGCATCCCAACAAAAGCTTTGATGCAAAAAAAATAAATGTATGTGGTGTTTTTATGCATTTAAAAACTAAAACGGGTCGGTTAAGCCATCCGTACATTTTAGTTTCGTAGCTCTGCCTCTGCCAAACCCATTTTCAGTACGTCCTAGGATTCATTGGCATGGGTTTGAACATAATCCTACTCGCTATAACCAAGCGAACATCTTAAGCGCAATATTCCTCAAACATCTGTTTATTGCTGTACGCCAACCCAGTGCTTTGCCAACAGCAACTATAGAACCTAACAACGTGGAAGCCAACATCGAGATTAACAACCTCCATTTCCACGGCAAATAGGATGGGAGTGACCAGTTAGTGCCTGCACTGTAAACAATAACCTGCAATTTAGTGTTTGCCGTAAAAAAAAGGCAGAATAAATGGTGCATGATAAACATGCGCTAAAAGAGCCCGGTTCATACCGAGCCTTGATTGATGCATCCGAGCAGCGCCGGTCCAGCTTGCGGAAAAAACAAGGTAGGGAATTAATGGTCAGAAAGAAGGTGTTTCCATCCCTCTTTCGCCCGAAAAACACCGATGGTGCTCGGTTGGATGATGGATGCCGCGGCGGGTGAGTGGAGGACAGACGGAACGTGGCGGAACTCCATTATTCCTCCGTCACGTCTCCTTCGCCATCTTTCCCGAGTCGAACTTGACCAGCTTGGGTCCAATCCCCTCTCATGCACGCATTGATTCATGGGGAAACAACCATGTACGCCCCAAACTTGCTGACTATATGTGCACTGCAAAAACTGAAATCTAAGTAAGGTTAAATATCTCAAATAAGGCTGATAGTTGCTTATTTTCTGTCTACAAACCACGTTTTCATATGAGTTGGGAAAATGTGTTTGATGTAAATATAAACGGAATACAATAATTATTTTCAACCCATATTCAATTGAATGCACTACAAAGACAACATATTTGATGTTCAAACTCATAAACTTTATTTTTTTTGCAAATAATAATCAACTTAAAATTTCATGACGCCAAAACATGCCAAAGTAGTTGGGAAAGGGCATGTTCACCACTGTGTTACATCACCTTTTCTTTTAACAACACTCAATAAACATTTGGGAACTGAGGAAACTAATTGTTGAAACTTTGAAAGTGGAATTATTTCCATTCTTGTTTTATGTAGAGCTTCAGTCGTTCAACAGTCTTATTTTACGCTTCATAATGCGCCACAAATTTTCCATGGGAGACAGGTCCGGACTGCAGGCGGGCCAGGAAAGTACCCGCACTATTTTTTTTACATAGCCACTCTGTTGTAAAACGTGCTGAATGTGGCTTGGCATTGTCTTGCTGAAATAAGCAGGGGCGTCCAAAAAAAGACGGCGCTTAGATGGCAGCATATGTTGTTCCAAAACCTGTATGTACCTTTCAGCATTAATGGTGCCTTCACAGATGTGTAAGTTACCCATGCCTTGGGCACTAATACACCCCCATACCATCACAGATGCTGGCTTTCGAACTTTGCATCGATATGATACGACACGACACGACAGGTAGCAACGACAACAGCGACAATAATCCAGCAACTGACTGGAGGACAAAAACAGGCTCAAATAGAAGCGGCTGATTGACACCAGGTGTGGCAAATTGCCAATCAGCCACAGCTGAGGAGACACAGCACTCAGGGAGACAAACAGGAAACTGAACCAAAATAAGAGTGCTGACAGGAACTAAAGACAGGAAATACTAAACACACACAGAGGAAAAACTCAAACACAAACAAACTGTCAGGGGTAAGCCTGACAAAAAAAACACAAACCAGGAACCAGGAACAGGCAAACTGAAAACACGGAACTAAAACCAGCAAACAGGAAAACTGGAAATAGCTAACAGGATACAGCTAACAGGAAACCAAGAAACAGCAAACTGCAAATAGTTATCAGAAACCAGGATACAGCTTTCAGTTACAACAACAATAATCCAGCAACTGACTGGAGGACAAAAACAGGCTCAAATAGAAGCGGCTGATTGACACCAGGTGTGGCAAATTGCCAATCAGCCACAGCTGAGGAGACACAGCACTCAGGGAGACAAACAGGAAACTGAACCAAAATAAGAGTGCTGACAGGAACTAAAGACAGGAAATACTAAACACACACAGAGGAAAAACTCAAACACAAACAAACTGTCAGGGGTAAGCCTGACAAAAAAAAACACAAACCAGGAACCAGGAACAGGCAAACTGAAAACAGGGAACTGGAAAAAGCAAACAGGAAAACTGGAAATAGCTAACAGGATACAGCTAACAGGAAACCAAGAAACAGCAAACTGCAAATAGCTATCAGAAACCAAGATACAGCTTTCAGTTACAACGACAATACTCCAGCACTGACGAGAGGGCAAAGCAGGTTTAATTAGAAGTGGGCTGATTGACACCAGGTGTGGCAAATTGCCAATCAGCCACAGCTGAGGAGACACAGCACTCAGGGAGAGAAACAGGAAACTGAACCAAAATAAGAGTGCTGACAGGAACTAAAGACAGGAAATACTAAACACACACAGAGGAAAAACTAAAACACAAACAAACTGTCAGGGGTAAGCCTGACACAAAAAAACACAAACCAGGAACCAGGAACAAGCAACTGGAAATAGCTAACAGGATACAGCTAACAGGAAACCAAGAAACAGCAAACTGCAAATAGCTATCAGAAACCAGGATACAACCTTCAGTTACAACGACAATACTCCAGCACTGACGGGAGGGCAAAGCAGGTTTAAATAGCAGCTGGCTGATTGACACCAGGTGTGGCCTGGTGCCAATCAGCTGCAGGAAACAACCAAAATAAAATCGCTGACAGGAAATAAAGACGAAATCGAGAGGAGCCAGATGAGGTGGTTCGGGCATCTGGATGTGAACTCACAACCTACCGATCTCAGGCCGGACATTAACCACTAGAAGGCCTTTTCAACATTTCAACTTTCACATGATTTTTCGAGGTTGTGAAGGGTTGATTGTGTGGCCACTCGTTTCTTGGCAGAATTCGTAGGGCACGATCGTGTATGCCCCGAACTTGCTCATTTAAATGATGCTCCAACAGAAATATGTGTCCTGGAGCCTGGTTATGAGCAGCATGCACAATAAAACTTCATCATTAATAACCGTGATTACTTTCTGTGATTATGTCGGATTTTGTGTGTTGGGCAGAATTCACGGGGCGCAATCATGGTGATGTATGATCCGAACTTGCTGACCTACTTGATGTTGGAACAGTAATGGCTGTTTCTAGAGCCTATTCAAACCTCCACATTGATCAATATAATGACTTTTTTTTTTTTGGTTCTGTCAGTTTTTGTTGGTTTAATAATGTTACAACAGTATTATATGTCTCTAGTTCCCAAACCACGGTCCGCGGGTTAGCCAGCGACCGTAAAAATTAATACAGCCAGGCCACGAGCCAAATTGTTTTAATCCAACGAGGCCCCCTGGAGTCAAAAAGTTTGGGGACCCCTGGTTTAACCCTTGTGTAACGTTTATATTGTTGTTACCCAGCCAGAAATGTGCGAGAAAATGAGAGCAGATAAGTGTTGACGAACACAGGTGCAGAAACACAAAAAGAAGAAATCCCTGTGGGATGCAGAAACTGGCAGAGGAATTTTCCGTGCAACGTTCATAGTGTTGTTACTCAGCCAGCGTTGTTGGGTCTGATGGACCCGTTGCATTTTGTGGCGTTAATGCCTCCCAATCAAACCATTTTATGTTAAAATACTGAACAGATGTTTACCTTATCCCAATAAAAAGACTGTACACAGAACATCAGAGGGTCAAAAGTGCGAGAAAATGAGAGCAGACAAGTGTTGACGAACAATGTTGCAACCTTGTGTGGGAACCACAGGTGCAGAAACACAAAAAGAAGAAATCCCTGTGGGATGCAGAAACTGGCAGAGAAATTTTCCGTGCACGTTCATAGTGTTGTTACTCAGCCAGCGTTGTTAGGTCTGATGGACCCGTTGCATTTTTTGGCTTTTAATGCCTCACAATCAAACACTTTTACGTTAAAATACTGAACAGATGTTTACCTTATTTCAATTAACATCTGTTCAGTATTTTAACATACAACATCAGAGGGTCAAATGTGCAAGAAAATGAGAGCAGACAAGTGTTGACGAACACAAGTGCAGAAACACAAAAAGAAGAAATCCCTGTGTCATGCAGAAACTGGCGGAGAAATTTTCCGTGCAACGTTCGTATTGTTGTTACTCAGCCGGCGTTTGTGGGTCTGATGGACCCGTTGTATTTTGTGGCTTTTAATGCCTCACAATCAAACACTTTTATGTTAAAATACTGAACAGATGTTTACCTTATCCCAATAAACATCTGTTCAGTATTTTAACATAGAACATCAGAGGGTCAAATGTGCGAGAAAATGAGAGCAGACAAGTGTTGACGAACACAGGTGCAGAAACACAAAAAGAAGAAATCCCTGTGTCATGCAGAAACTGGCGGAGAAATTTTCCGTGCAACGTTCGTATTGTTGTTACTCAGCCGGCGTTTGTGGGTCTGATGGACCCGTTGTATTTTGTGGCTTTTAATGCCTCACAATCAAACACTTTTATGTTAAAATACTGAACAGATGTTTACCTTATCCCAATAAACATCTGTTCAGTATTTTAACATAGAACATCAGAGGGTCAAATGTGCGAGAAAATGAGAGCAGACAAGTGTTGACGAACACAGGTGCGGAAACACAAAAAGAAGAAATCCCTGTGTCATGCAGAAACTGGCGGAGAAATTTTCTGTGCAACGTTCTTATTGTTGTTACTCAGCCGGCGTTTGTGGGTCTGATGGACCCGTTGTATTTTGTGGCTTTTAATGCCTCACAATCAAACACTTTTATGTTAAAATACTGAACAGATGTTTACCTTATCCCAATAAACATCTGTTCAGTATTTTAACATAGAACATCAGAGGGTCAAATGTGCGAGAAAATGAGAGCAGACAAGTGTTGACGAACACAGGTGCAGAAACACAAAAAGAAGAAATCCCTGTGTCATGCAGAAACTGGCGGAGAAATTTTCCGTGCAACGTTCGTATTGTTGTTACTCAGCCGGCGTTTGTGGGTCTGATGGACCCGTTGTATTTTGTGGCTTTTAATGCCTCACAATCAAACACTTTTATGTTAAAATACTGAACAGATGTTTACCTTATCCCAATAAACATCTGTTCAGTATTTTAACATAGAACATCAGAGGGTCAAATGTGCGAGAAAATGAGAGCAGACAAGTGTTGACGAACACAGGTGCAGAAACACAAAAAGAAGAAATCCCTGTGGGATGCAGAAACTGGCAGATAAATTTTCCGTGCAAGGTTCATATTGTTGTTACTCAACCAGCGTTGTTGGGTCTGATGGACCCGTTGCATTTTGTGGCTTTTAATGCCTCACACTCAAACACTTTTATGTTAAAATACTGAAAAGATGTTTACCTTATCCCAATAAACATCTGTTTAGTACTTTAACATAGAACATCAGAGGGTCAAATGTGCGAGAAAATGAGAGCAGACAAGTGTTGACGAACAATGTTGCAACCTTGTGTGGGAACCGCAGGTGCAGAAACACAAAAAGAAGAAATCCCTGTGGGATGCAGAAACTGCCAGAGATATTTTCCGTGCAACATTCAAATTGTTGTTATTCAGCCAGCGTTGTTAGGTCTGATGGACCCGTTTCATTTTGTGGCTTTTAATGCCTCCCAATCAAACACTTTTATGTTAAAATACTGAACAGATGTTTACCTTATCCCAATAAACATCTGTTCAGTATTTTAACATAGAACATCAGAGAGTCAAATGTGCGAGAAAATGACAGCAGACAAGTGTTGACGAACACAGGTGCGGAAACACAAAAAGAAGAAATCCCTGTGGGATGCAGAAACTGGCAGAGAAATTTTCCGTGCAACGTTCATATTGTTGTTACTCAGCCAGCGTTGTTGGGTCTGATAGACCCGTTGCATTTTGTGGCTTTTAATGCCTCACAATCAAACACTTTTGTGTTAAAATACTGAACAGATGTTTACCTTATCCTAATAAACATATGTTCAGTATTTTAACATAGAACATCAGAGGGTCAAATGTGCGAGAAAATGAGAGCAGACAAGAGTTGACAAACAACGTTGCAAACTTGTGTGGGAACCGCAGGTGCAGAAACACAAAAGAAGAATCCCTGTGGGATGCAGAAACTGGCTGAGTAATTTTCCGTGCATAATTGATATTGTTGTTACTCAGCCGGCGTTTGTGGGTCTGATGATCAAACACTTTTATGTTAAAATACTGAACACATGTTTACCTTATCCCAATAAACATTTGTTCAGTATTTTAAGATAAAAGTGTTTGAATGTGAGGCATTTGTTATGATCCGCTGCCCATATTATATTCTGATTGGATTTTCGAGTCACTTGTGTTTTTTGTTAGTTTTGGACTCCTTCAGTTCCTGTTTTTGACACGTGGCCTGGCGACCTACCACCAAGTCCTCCCTCCGCTCTCCCCTTGACTCTTGAACATTCTTGTAGTTGTTGGGTTTTATTTTTTTCCAGGGGACATCTGGAATCCGTCCCTTAAGGGGGGGGTACTGTTATGATCCACTGCCCGGATCATATTTTGATTGGATTTTCAAGTCACTTGTGTTTTCTGTTGGTTTTGGACTTTTTCGGTTCCTGTTTGTGCACCTCTGAGTTGGTTACCATAGTTACTTATTATTTTCACTTGTTCCGGATGCGCACCTGTTTTGTAATCACTGACATTATTTAAGCCTGCCGGTCAGTCTGGCTTCTTTGTATTTGCATCCCGCAACTGCCACGTAAGTTTGTTCTTGTCTCCTAGCCCCTGCTAGTTTTAGCCTTAGCTTTCCGGTGCGCTCGACACCTCTTCCAGTCGGTTTTATTTTCTGTTTTGTACCAGTTTTGTGTTATTATTGTACAAACCCCGTTTCCATATGAGTTGGGAAATTGTGTTAGATGTAAATACAAACGGAATACAATGATTTGCAAATACTTTTCAACCCATATTCAGTTGAATGCACTACAAACACAAGGTATTTGATGTTCAAATTCATTATTTTATTTTATTTTTTTGCAAATAATAAATAATTTAGAAATTCATGGCTGCAACACGTGCCAAAGTAGTTGGGAAAGGGCATGTTCACCACTGTGTTACATCACCTTTTCTTTTAACAATACTCAATAAACGTTTGGGAACTGAGGAAACTAATTGTTGAAGCTTTGAAAATATGTTCTTGATACTGTAAACTTATGTCTTTGCATACACTTTTACACACTACTTTGCATATTTGGGCAGGACGCGTGTTTGTGCCGTTTTTACGGTTACTGTGACTGCCCAAAAGTAACCAATAAACATAGAAAGCTAAATAAATTTACAAATATCAGTTTTTTATGCACCCGCTGCTCGTTGAGAAGAGAAATTGGAGTTTCTCGTAAGGCTGGAAAATGCTAAAGCTACACGTGTGTTAAAAAACAGGATTTACGATGTCACAGAGTTGGAAAGAAAGCGACACAGTCCCATTGTAATGTGTTAAAGAGCAGGTATTGCCAAATCAATTCCTTAGCAGTCTAAATTCATTTGTGGCAGGCCGTGTAATGTACGGAAAAGACTGTAGAGTACTCTACCAACCGTAGAAAACGGTTGGTAGACTGGCCGTGCCAGCAACTTGAGGGTTCCAGGTTCGATCCCCAGTTCCCGCCATTCTAGCCTCTGCCGTTGTGTCCTTGGGCAAGACACTTTACCCACCTGCTCCCAGCGCCCACCCACACTGTAACTTAGATATTGGCTTTCACTATGTAAAGCGCTTTGAGTCACTAGAGAAAAAGCGCTATATAAATATAATTCACGCTATAATTCACACACAAGTGATAAAAGTCACACTCCACACTGTAAGACGGACATATTATTGTGCTTATTTGTATTGATTTTTATGCATATTTGTCAATGTTTATTTATTTTTAAGCGAGGCAGCGTGGTGGCACAGGGGTTAGAGTGTGTTCCTCACAGTGAGAAGGTTCGATCCCAGGGACAAGAGATAGAAAATGGATGGGAAAATGGTAATTAAAGTGAGCGTATTGGGTAAACAATGCATTACCGATGGTTAGGTAGCATGCATTTTTATGGATTGATTATTACTCTGATTATCACATTCATAGATGCGATGCCCCCCCCCCCCCACCAACATATTCATTAGACTGCCAGACAATGCATATGTAACAGTAATAATAATACAGCCGTAATAATGCGTCTTCTCCAAGAGAGCCAGTTTGCATAGAAAGTACCTGCATATTTTTCTACATTTAGAATAATTCTGCAGATGACATGTGTGCACTTAAGGCCGTGTCATAATTTCAACCGCTGACACTGACTTTGTGACGCTTTTAGGAGACGTCCGCCATCAATCGTGTTATGATTGAAGACAAGACATAGAATAATAGTTTGCTTCGTTTTTTTTTCCCCGCATACTTCCTTATACATCCTCTAAAACATGGGTGTCAAACTCTGGCCCGTGGGCCAAATTTGGCCCGCCGTGTAATTTAATTTGGCCCTTGAGGCAATATCAAATTAACATTAGAGCTGGCCCACCGCTGTAACACCGCATTCACCGCTAACACTCTTACTTGCCAACCCTCTCGATTTTCCCGGGAGATTCCCGAAGTTCAGTGGCCCTCCCGAATTTCATCCCGAACAACAATATTTGGGGTGGGCTTTAAAGGCACCGCCTTTGGGGTTCTCTACAACCTGTCTCCCCGTCCGCTTTTCCTCCATACAAACAGCGTGCCGGCCCAGTCACATAATATATGCGGCTTATACACACACACAAGTGAATGCAATGCATACTTGGTCAACAGCCATACAGGTCACACTGAAGGTGGCCGTATAAACAACTTTAACACTATTACAAATACGCGACACACTGTGAACCCACACCAAACAAGAATGACACATTTCGGGAGAACATCAGCACCGTAACACAACAGAACAAATACCCAGAACGCTTTGCAGCACTAACTCTTCCAGGACGCTACAATATACACCCCCGGCTATCACCAAACCCCGTCCACCTCAACCCCACCGCCGAAAAGAGGCATTCAATTTTTATTTAAATTTTATTTGATATGCGATTGATATTTTTTAATTATTATTATTTGAAACTGGATTTTGCATGTCACTATAAAGTTATATAAGCCTTGCTTGTTCAATATTCAATGCAAAACTTGTTTGGGTCCCTATTAAAAGGTTAATTTGTTCAACCTCGGCCCGTGGCTTTGTTCGGTTTTAAATTTTGGCCCACTCTGTATTTGAGTTCGACACCCCTGCTCTAAAACATGAATGTTAGACACTGGGCAGTAGTTAGGATTCTGGGGCTCCCTGAAAGAGTATCGATGTGGGCCCCTGTACCCCATTCTTGCCACCTTCAATGTTCTTGTTTTTTAGGGTTCTTGACAGTGCCTGTCCAAAGACATGCACCTGGGGATAGGTTGATTGGTAACACTAAATTGGCCCTAGTGTGTGAATGTTGTCGGTCTATACCTGTATGTGTGGGCCCTGTGATGAAGTTCAATCAATCAATCAATGTTTACTTATATAGCCCTAAATCACTAGTGTCTCAAAGGGCTGCACAAACCACTACGACATCCTCGGTAGGCCCACATAAGGGCAAGGAAAACTCACACCCAGTGGGACGTCGGTGACAATGATGACTATGAGAACCTTGGAGAGGACGAAAGCAATGGATGTCGAGCGGGTCTAGCATGATACTGTGAAAGTTAAATCCATATTGGATCCAACACAGTCACGAGAGTCTAGTCCAAAGCGGATCCAACACAGCAGCAAGAGTCCCGTTCACAGCGGAGCCAGCAGGAAACCATCCCAAGCGGAAGCGGATCAGCAGCGCAGAGATGTCCCCAGCCGATACACAGGCGAGCAGTACATGGCCACCGGATCGGACCGGACGCCCTCCACAAGGGAGAGTGGGACATAGGAGAAAAAGAAAAGAAACGGCAGATCAACTGGTCCAAAAAGGGAGTCTATTGTCTACAAGTTGCGACTTGTCCAGGGTGTATGCGCCTTCTGCCCGATTGTAGCTCAGATAGGCTCCGGCACCCCCCTACTATCCAGAAAGTGATAAGCGGTAAAAAATGAACAGGTGCATTGACAGTGCCTAGTTAGTTTTCTGTTTTACGTTTGACCACTCAACAAGTCAGGGTTGCATTCCTGTACTGTCTGCAATTCCCTGGCTCTGCTTTGTCTCTGTGAGCAACTCTCGCTGTCGTCCGGGTTCCCAGAACCACCAAGCACAGACATGACGTCGAGGAGTTTGGACTTTGTTTATATTTTCAAGTAAACTCAGTCTCGTCGGGTCGCTTTTCAGCTCCTCTTCCCTGCTCGCTCTTCGGTTCGTTTGTTAGCCTGTCGTGTCGTCTTTGTCCGCCTCTGCAACTACTGCTGGTTCTCCAACTCCTTCCTCCCCGTCGTTCACGGCCGCCATCTTTTTACACAATGGGAGGAGATTATATAATTGTGCCCAGGTGGGCGAGCCACAAACCTGACAACCATCGATCCCTACGCGCCCCGCCTCACCGCTGACCCGCCGGTCCATGCCTCCTTGCCGCCATCTCAGGGTCGGCCCCGGCGTTCCCTGCCTCGCTGTCGGTCTGCCGGCCACGCCGGCCCACAGTCTCCATCTAGTGGCCTTTTGCGGGAGAAGGGTTGGAGACACAGAGCACACCTGATGACAATCACCCCCTCAGCTCATTCTACTGATTGCTCACTCCTGTCCATTTCTGGTTCTTTCCTTTGTGTCCTTCCATGCACACCAGACCACTCTGACTCTCCAAACCATTCCCTGACGAGCTTCCAGTTGGTAATACTTTTAATTTGCTACTTGTTTTCCCTTTTTGCTCTGTCTTTTGCCTGCCTGTTTGTTACTTTGTTTGCTTTTGGATTATTTTTTCCGTGGCACGAGCTGTTTTCCCTTCAGTGCCATTGTTTTATGTTTATTCCCGCACTGCTGTCAGAATGAAGAATGGGCACACTCTGCCTCCCTGCTAAGGTTCCAATCTGCGTTTTAGGTTAACAGAACCAGCCATTCAGATGAACCCTTCAGAGATGGATTCATTCAAGAGGGGCCCTCTGCCATCTTTGCATCCGCCTCCACCAACAAGAGGTGAAGCATGCTGAGCTTGGGACCAGAGTGAACCACCTGGTAATTCAGCCACACTAACCACAATCCTGCCCAGCACTCCTTATGATGCTTCATCTGCCATCAGGACTACCACTTCTGTCGCCTCGGCCACACCTTACACCAGCATGCCTGTTTCCCGTCCTCTTATGTCAAGACCAGAGTCATTCTCTGGTGACTCGGGCGATGTCTGCCCCTTCCTTGTCCAGTGCCAGTTGCAATTCGAGCTCCAGCCTTCCGCCTTCCAGTCAGAGCGTGCCCGTGTGGCATTTGCCACGTTTCACCCGTCAGGGAGAGCAGCCACGTTGGCCACGTCAGAGTGGAGCCGCCAATTTCCCTTCTGTGACTCTTTGTCTACCTTCTCCAAGCCAAAGGAGAACAATTGTAGTCAAGTTGCCATGCCACTAACAAAGCTGAAGTATACTAAGACAGTTTTCGAAGATCAAAGGATTGTTTACGCTCCCTGATACTACTTCTGCCTTGCTTGACGCTCCTGATTCTAGCATGGGGGCCGTCCTCTCCCAGCAAGATCCATCCAACAACGAGATGCACCCCTGCGCCTTCTCCTGTCGCCTGACCCCGGCTGAGAGAAATTATGACATTGGCAACTGAGAACTTCTGGCCAACATATTAGCTCTGCAGGAACAAAGGCACTATCTGGAGGATTTTCAGCTTCCGTTTACCATTTACATGAACCATAAAAACCTGGCCTACCTACGCTGTACCCACAGGGTCCATACCAGACAGGCGCGGTGGGCTTTGTTCCTGTCCTGTTTCGACTACACCCTGATGTTCTGCCGAGGCGCACAGAATGGCAAGCCTGACACCTTGTCCAGGATGCACTCCTCTAAAGTGGATGACACCCCCACCGAGACCGTCATTCCTCAGTCAGGAGTCTCCGATGGGATGTGGAGAAGGAGGTGGAGGATGCCCGGCCGGTCAGCTGTTCGACACCTCTGTGCTTTGTTTTAAGGTGCTCTCCTGGGCACACAGCTCCAGACTGGCCCTGCCATCCAGGTGTCAACCCAACAGTCATTCTCCTGGAGGAGTGTTTGTGGTGTCCCTCCATGAGGACGAATACTAGGGAGTTTGTGGCTGCCACAAGCCATCCTGTCAAAATCCCAGCAGGGCAACTGCCGTTCATGGTCTCACATTGCTCTGGACTTCCACCTTCAAATGGGAAAACGGTCGTACGAACAATGGTCGATAGCTCAAGTTGCTGGCATGGTCGGTCTACCAAACGAGTCAAGCCGTACCACAAGTGTAAGACACTTGCACAGTCACACCCTTGCTCTACAATGAACTGGAAACTTTTTTGACAATCCTGATTCTGGCGTGGGGGGCCGTCCTCTCCCAGCAAGACCCATCCAACAACGAGATGCACCCTTGCACCTTCTCCTGTTGTCTGACCCCGGCTGAGAGAAATTATGACATTGGCAACTGAGAACTTCTGGCCATCATATTAGCTCTGCAGGAACGAAGGCACTATCTGGAGGACTTGCAGCTTCTGTTTACCATTTACATGGACCATAAAAACCTGGCCTACTTACGCTGTACCCACAGGGTCCATACCAGACAGGCGCGGTGGGCTTTGTTCCTGTCCTGTTTCGACTACACACTGATGTTCTGCCGAGGCGCACAGAATGGCAAGCCTGACAACTTGTCCGGGATGCACTACTCTAAAGTGGATGACACCCCCACCGAGACAGTCATTCCTCAGTCAGGAGTCTCCGATGGGTTGTGGAGAAGGAGGTGGAGGATGCTTGGCGGATCAACACTTCGACACCTCTATGCTCCAATGTAAGGCGCTCTCCTGGGCACACAGCTCCAGACTGGCTTTCCATCCAGGTGTCAACCCAACAGTCATTCTCCTGGCGGAGCGTTTGTGGTGTCCCTCCATGAGGGAGTTTGTGGCTGCCACAAGCCATCCTGTCAAAATCAAAATCAAAATCCCATTGCTCTGCCATCCAGGTGTCAACCCAACGGTCATTCTCCTGGAGGAGCGTGTGTGGTGTCCCCCCATGAGGACGAATACTAGGGAGTTTGTGGCTGCCACAAGCCATCCTGTCAAAATCCCAGCAGGGCAACTGCCGTTCATGGTCTCACATTGCTCTGGACTTCCACCTTCAAATGGGAAAACAGTCGTACGAACAATGGTCGATAGCTCAAGTTGCTGGCATGGTCGGTCTACCAAACGAGCCAAGCCGTACCACAAGTGTAACACACTTGCACAGTCACACCCTTGCTCTGAACTGGAAACTTTTTTTAAATTAATTCGCAACTTTTCAATCAACCTTGGGAGAAGATCTTGCCCCAAGTGGAGGAGTTCAAGTACCTCGGAGTCTTGTTCACGAGTGAGGGAAGAGTGGATCGTGAGATCGACAGGCGGATCGGTGCGGCGTCTTCTGTAATGCGGACGCTGTATCGATCTGTTGTGGTGAAGAAGGAGCTGAGCCGGAAGGCAAAGCTCTCAATTTACCGGTCGCTCTACGTTCTCATCCTCACCTATGGTCATGAGCTTTGGGTCATGACCGAAAGGACAGAATCACGGGTACAAGCGGCCAAAATGAGCTTCCTCCGCCGGGTGGAGGGGCTCTCCCTTAGAGATAGGGTGAGAAGCTCTGCCATCCGGGAGGATCTCAAAGTAAAGCCGCTGCTCCTCCACATGGAGAGGAGCCAGAGGAGGTGGTTTGGTCATACGGTCAGGATGCCACCCGAACTCCTCCCAAGGGAGATGTTTCGGGCACGTCCGACCGGTAGGAGGCCAGGGGGAAGACCCAGGACACGTTGGGGAGACTATCTCTCCCGGCCGGCATGGTAACGCCTCGGGATAAGCGGAAGAAGATGGATGGACGGTGACTTGTCCAGAGTGTAGCATGGCCAGATGACAGCTAACGTTGGCTCCAGAGTCCAGCCTGTCCCCCATCAAAGGTACTGTTACAGATATTTAAATGAATGAACACGTAAGCTAACGGTTTTAGCCTTCTGTAGTTGTTTATGTCCTGGGCCACTGCTCTCCTGGTCGTACTCCTGGCCTGCTCCTCAACTTTTTTCTTGTATCCACACTTGTGCTATTTGGGGGCATCCGAAATCCCGGGCTTTTCAAATAAAAGACAGGTTTGGCGAGGAAGTTCATTGTCGCTTAGCTGCGGCTTCAAACTGGTACGTAACATGGCGTCCTGTACTCACAGGAGTGCCTTTTGACCAATTATTGAGGAGCTTGCTTGAAACGGAGTTGACCATACATGACTCTGGCCCCCCAAGTCAGCTGGGAGGGCTTCCAGCTCAGCTTGAACTGGATAAGCAGTAGAAAATGAATGAACACAACATGACTTTATTGTGGTCATCATAGGCAGAAATGTCCCGCATTTATTTAACACAGAGCCAACAGGTTTTTATAAAGTCCTCCTCACGCTTGATGAGCCTCACGTCAGAGCAATTATCTCCGGCCGAGTCCTTCCTCGGATGGAAATTACAGACATTAAACGTCAGCGAGCGCCGCGGATAAAAAACAATGATTTGCGAGGCATACCCTTTCGGAGTGCGATGAAGGCGCCCTTTTCGGAGGGCCAGTATTCTAGCATTAATCTTCCCCTCGCAGAGTAGTCACTCTGTTAAGGGGGAACTAGACTGTTTTTTGGGGGGGAATCTTGCCTATCATTCACAACCATTACGGAAGACGTGCATTTTAAATCGTAATTAAACGTAAATAAAGGTCCGCTTACAATGGGAGGTCTTCTATTCCGCTCATAAAACCCAATAAATAACCTTCCAAAACCCACCAAGAGTACTCCATTTACATTTTGTGACATGAATAGTAACCAAGTATTAGTGATATTGTTATTATAAGAGCTAGGAAAGACAAATTATTTATAGCGAGGCCACGTTCACAAACTTCCATCCATTCATCCATCTTCTTCCGCTTATCCGAGGTCGGGTCGCGGGGGCAGCAGCCTAAGCAGGGAAGCCCAGATTTCCCTCTACCCAGCCACATCGTCCAGCTCCTCCCAACATGTCCTGGGTCTTTCCCGTGGCCTCCTACCGGTTGGACTTGCCCTAAACACCTGCCTAGGGAGGCGTTCGGGTGGCATCCTGACCAGATACCCGAACCACCTCATCTGGCTCCTCTTGATGTGGAAGAGCAGCGGCTTTACTTTGAGCTCCTCTCGGATAAGAGAGCTTCTCACCCTATCTCTAAGGGAGAGACTCCCCACCCGGTGGAAGAAACTCATTTGTACCCGTGATCTTATCCTTTCGGTCATGACTCAAAGCTCATGACCATAGGTGAGGATGGGAACGTAGATCGACCGGTAAATTGAGAGCTTTGCCTTCCGGCTCAGCTCCTTCTTCACCACAACGGATCGATACAGTGTCCGCATTACTGAAGACGCCGCACCGATCCGTCTGTCAATCTCACGATCCACTCTTCCCCTCACTGGTGAACAAGACTCCTAGGAACTTGAACTCCTCCACCAGCAAGGACGCGACGTGACGACGACGACGGGGGGCGCGAAGGGGGTGTTGGACTGGTCCTTTTCTGAGCTGGTATTGTACCGAATATGATTCATTAGTATTTTTGAAAGACTCCAGCCGTCACTGAGTGGGTTGCATGGACCATTTAGGAAGGACATCGCTGAGCAGGTTTGACTCGCCTTTATTATTTCAATAAACAATGCTTTGGCGTCGATCGGGTTGCTTTTCTGCGCTAGTCTCGGCTGGCTTTTCGGCTGCCGGTGACGTCGTCTTCCCCTGGGGCTCATTCTGTGATCGCTCGTGGTTTCGGTTGCTTCTGCCATGCTGCACTCCTTGCTCTTTCCCCCTTCTCCGCTCTTAAAGGCTGCGAGGAGATAGGCACCTGATTTTGATTGTTGCAGCGTCGGTCCAGGCCTCTTTGTTCCGCTGCATACTACGCCTCCTGGCCGTCATCCTGAGCCGGGCCAAAGCATGTCCCGCCCCGCCGTCGGCCCGTCGGCTCCGTCTCTCCAAAGTATCGCGGTACTATACCAATACCGGTATACCGTACAACCCTATTCCAAACTATTTTTATGAGCAGCAGGTCTCATAACCTGTTGTCAGCGTTCATTTTTGTTTTCTGCACTCCTTTCCTCCCGGGGTTACCGGGAGTGCTGATTGGACCACCTGCCTCTGATTGGTGATCAGGACACTCAGCTGTAGCTGATCACTGATCAGAGGGCTTTATGTGCCGGTCTCGCCGTCCACTGTTCGCGATCTGTTTGTGTTGACATGTTTGTTTCATGCCTTGCCTTGCTTAAGACATTTAAGTTCTTGCTTATGTTTCCCAGCGGCACAGCTCACTATGTTTTTGCCTTTTTAAAAGGATTAGAGACTCACTTACCTGCGCTTTGCCTCCTGCCTTAGCGTCTTGAGATCATGAACGTGCCGAGACGCAATACTGACAACATTAAACTTCCGCATTGATGACTATAATGACTTGTTGTAGTTGTGTAGGATTTTGTTTGTTAGTGAGGCCACTTGTTGCTAGGTAGATTTAATGGGTGACAATCCTTCTGTGCCGAATATAACTTACATAGGAAATGGACACCCAACTACGCCCAAAGCCCAACCTCTGAGCTGATGATTTTAGGTTGTCCTCGAATCTGGAGGTAATCCATCCATCCATCTTCTTCCACTTATCCGAGGTCGGGTCGCGGGGGCAACAGCCTAAGCACGGAAACCCAGACTTCCCTCTCCCCAGCCACTTCGTCTAGCTCTTCCCGGGGGATCCCGAGGCGTTCCCAGGCCAGCCGGGAGACATAGTCTTCCCAACGTGTCCTGGGTCTTCCCCGTGGCCTCCTACCGGTTGGACGTGCCCTAAACACCTCCCTAGGGAGGCGTTCGGGTGGCATCCTGACCAGATACCCGAACCACCTCATCTGGCTCCTCTCCATGTGGAGGGGCAGCGGCTTTACTTTGAGTTCCTCCCGGATGGCAGAGCTTCTCACCCTATCTCTAAGGGAGAGACCTGGAAACTCATTTGGGCCGCTTGTACCCGTGATCTTATCCTTTCGGTCATGACCCAAAGCTCATGACCATAGGTGAGGATGGGAACGTAGATCGACCGGTAAATTGAGAGCTTTGCCTTCCGGCTCAGCTCCTTCTTCACCACAACGGATCGGTACAACGTCCGCATTACTGAAGACGCCGCACCGATCCGCCTGTCGATCTCACGATCCACTCTTCCCTCACTCGTGAACAAGACTTCTAGGTACTTGAACTCCTCCACTTGGGGCAGGGTCTCCTCCCCGACCCGGAGACGGCATTCCACCCTTTTCCGGGCGAGAACCATGGACTCGGACTTGGAGGTGCTGATTCTCATTCCAGGTAATCCTCCTTTTTCATTGTCCAATTTACTCTCTGTAAATAAAACACCAGTTCCATTGGCAGCAAAACAGGGCAGAGCATTATACTACCACCACCATGCTTGACGGTAGGTGTGTTGTTCCTGGGATTAAAGGCCTCACATTTCATCCTCCAAACATATTGCTGGGTATTGTGGAACAAACAGCGCCGTTTTTGTTTCATCTGACCACAGAACTTTCCTCCAGAAGGCCTTATCTTTGTCCATGTGACGTGTGTTAATGTCTTTTGAGGCAACAGGAAGTCAGGCGCATGTGTACCAGCGTCGTTTGGCTTGATGATCATGGCGGACGAGCTACACGGACTTTGCTCTGGAGATTTCCCCCTCAGATTAAACGGAGCCAAGCGCTTGGTTTAACGTCATTTTCCCTCGCTTCTTGGCGTGTGTTTAAGAGAGCACTGCTGTGTTTGGATGGCGACAACAGAGGCACTGAAAATCGTGAGGGTTGGCAAGGACGGAAGCCAGAGACGGGACGCTTACTACTGAGAGTGAAACTACGTTCCGGCATAGGCTCAATGGTTCCGCTTGTCTTTATGCTGCTTGTCGTGATTTACACCAGGTGCGCTGATTGTCAATGGCTTGCAGCGATTTCTAACTTGAATCGCAAAATAGATCTCATCTTGGAAAAGCTTGCTGAGAAGGAATAATTAAATTGGAATTGGAAATCTAGCATGGACACACAGAGAAGACAAGTCACTGTTTAGTCTTCTCGAAGAAAAACAACTTCTTAATCTACGATTTGACTCCCTTAAATGGCCTTGATGCAATCAGGAACAGGCTGTTCTGACGATCTCCCCCGAGGACTCCTCAAAGATGGATGCTTTTGACCTTCCTTTTTTTCAACAACACCCGGTGTCGAACTTTGAGATCGGCCCCAGTACACAAAAACATTTCAACATCTCTCCCAAGTCAATTGGGCATACATGCACACACACGCCCCCACTCCCAAATCAACGCCTTCACCACCACTTAATTCCTCCGGGGTTGTGGATGGCTGAGTAGCGCTTTATAGCGGCAGCCGGCCTCCAGGGCCTCCAGTTCCTTCATATTCTTGGGCTTGTGTGCTGCAACTGCCTTCTTCAAGTCCCACCACAGCTTTTCTAGAGGATTTAGGTCTGGCCACTGTGAAGGCCACTCCAGAGTCTCCCAGCCCTTCTTCTGCAACCACTCTGATGTTGATTTGGAGGTATGCTTGGGATCCTTGTCCTGTTGGAAGGTCCAACGTCTCCCAAGCCTCAGCTTCCTCACTGACTTCATGACATTTGCAGCTAATATATCCTGCTAGGAAATAGAATTCATAATGCCTTGAACGCGCTGGAGATTCCCGGTACCTGAGGCAGAGAAACAGCCCCAGAGCATGATTGACCCCCCCACCATGCTTAACAGTAGGCAAGGTGTTCTTCTCTTTGTAAGCTTCATTTTTTCTCCTCCAGGCATAACGTTGATTCATAGGCCCAAAGAGTTCCACTATTGTCTCATCACTCCATAGAACAGTTTCCCAAAACCTTTGGGGTTTGTCTAGATGATTTTTTGGCATACTCGAGTCTATTTTTCCTGTGCCTGGTAGTCAGAAGTGGGGTGCGCCAGGGAGTCCTGGCATGGAGGCCTTCATCTCGTAGTGCCTTATTGTCTGGGACAAAACCTGCGTTCCCCCCTCTGCAATGTTCTGTTGTAGTTCCTCAGCTGTTACCCGGGGGTTTTTCACCACTGTTGCACACACAGCATCCTCTTTCTACCACGCCCAGGTAGGGTTTCCACTGTGCCTTTAGCTTTAAACTTGCGAACTATGCTCCCAACTGTGTCTCTTGGAATGTGTAATGTCTTTGCTATTTTATTATATCCATATCCTTTCTTATGAAGAGAAATGACCTCCTCTCTTGACTTCTTTGACCACTCCCTGGACTTCACCATGTTGCAAATACACCATTGACCATCTACAAGAAGCTGAGCGTCAGTCTTTTTCAATCAGTTTAATTGTTGCTCGTTATGGTTCTAATCACATCTACAGGTGTTTTCAACACCTGATTGAAAATACCTCATTCAAATTCTGTTCTTAAGAGTTATGATCTTCGAGGGGTTGAATAATTTTGTCAATGAGATTTTAAGAGAAATGACACTGTTTGGTATGTTACAAAATATAATGTCATTCAAGTTGCATTTGTCTATTTGACACATCTTTATTTGATATGACTATAAACTAAATACGGAATAAATGTCCAACTTGCTAAAACAACAAAATAGTGTGGGGGTTGAATAATTTTGATCACAACTGTATGTGAGGTTTTTTCCTTGGACTCAGTCTGGACCCCTCCAGAGGGTCTAGCCTTAGACTGATTTTTTTTTTTTTACTCTCCCAATATTACCCTTTTCTCACCTTAAAACTCATCTGTATACTCTAGCCTTTAAATAGACCTCCTTTTTAGACCAGTTGATCTGCCGCTTCTTTTCTTTCTCCTATGTCCCCCCCTCCCTTGTGGAGGGGGTCCGGTCCGATGACCATGGATGAAGTACTGGCTGTCCAGAGTCGAGACCCAGGATGGACCGCTCGCCTGTGTATCGATTGGGGACATCGCTACACTGCTGATCCGCCTCCGCTTGAGATGGTTTCCTGTGGACGGGACTCTCGCTGCTGTCTTGGATCCGCTTTGAACTGAACTCTCGCGGCTGTGTTGGAGCCACTATGGATTGAACTTTCACAGTATCATGTTAGACCCGCTCGACATCCATTGCTTTCGGTCCCCTAGAGGGGGGGGTTGCCCACATCTGAGGTCCTCTCCAAGGTTTCTCATAGTCAGCATTGTCACTGGCGTCCCACTGGATGTGAATTCTCCCTGCCCACTGGGTGTGAGTTTTACTTGCCCTTTTGTGGGTTTTTCCGAGGATGTTGTAGTCGTATCAATCAATCAATCAATGTTTATTTATATAGCCCCAAATCACAAATGTCTCAAAGGACTGCACAAATCATTACGACTACAACATCCTCGGAAGAACCCACAAAAGGGCAAGGAAAACTCACACCCAGTGGGCAGGGAGAATTCACATCCAGTGGGACGCCAGTGACAATGCTGACTATGAGAAACCTTGGAGAGGACCTCAGACGTGGGCAACCCCCCCTCTCTAGGGGACCGAAAGCAATGGTTTGTGCAGTCCTTTGAGACATTTGTGATTTGGGGCTATATAAATAAACATTGATTGATTGATTGATTGACCTTTTTAAGGAGCGCCGTAAGTGGCTGATCCGTTGGCGGTCCCGTCTTGTCCCCCCCCCCCTGGAACGTATGTCTGCTCTTAGCGGGACTGTGCCGAAAATGTAATTTCAGTTCTTATGTGTCTTGTACACGTGGTAATGGACAAAATAAAGCTTGTCAATGGAGTTTGTCCTGGCGTGCTGCCAACTGAGGCGCTGGCAGAATTTGCTGCCCGTGAAAAGCGGGTTCGAGCCCGTTTCGTGACAACAGCAGTCTCTGTTGGCTCGGGTATGGCACTGCCGCCGCTTTCCACTCACGCAAATTCGCGATTACATTTTTTTTGTGTTGCGAATGATTGATCCAGCTGTCTTCCGAGTAGTTTCTTTTTGGAATTTTTTTTGGGCTGCCGTCGCTCGCCTCTCGTTGGCTCACTTTGCCTTCACAGCTGTCTTTTTGAGCTGTGGGAGTGGGGTGTGGCGCCTGCCACTCGCTCTGACTTTTGATGAAATCCGTTTCTGGGAAGCATGGATGGATCACATCTTGGGTTTGTGTTTTGTGATAAAAAGGGATTTGTGGGAATGAAA